>NW_016803441.1:310008-360461 GCF_001698545.2 Rhinopithecus bieti | reverse complement strand
AAACAACAGGTGCTGGAGAAGATGTGGAGAAATAGGAACACTTTTACACTGTTGGTGGGATTGTAAACTAGTTCAACCATTGTTGAAAACAGTGTGGCAATTCCTCAAGGATCTAGAACTAGAAATACCATTTGACCCAGCCATCCCACTACTAGGGATATACCCAAAGGATTATAAGCCATGCTGCTATAAAGACACATGCACACGTATGTTTTTTGTAGCACTAATCACAATAGCAAAGACTTGGAATCAACCCAAATGTCCATCACTGACAGACTGATTAAGAAAATGTGGCACATATATACCATGGAATACTATGCAGCCATATAAAAGGATGAGTTTGTGTCCTTTGTAGGGACATGGATGCAGCTGGAAACCATCATTCTCAGCAAACTATTGCAAGAACAGAAAACCAAATACCGCATGTTGTCACTCATAGGGGGAACTGAACAATGAGATCACTTGGACACAGGAAGGGGATCATCACACACCAGGTCCTATTGTGGGGAGTTAGGGGGGAGGGATAGCATTAGGAGATATACCTAATGTAAATGACAAGTTAATGGGTGCAGCACACCAACATGGCACATGTATACATATGTAACAAACCTGCATGTTGTGCACACGTACCCTAAAACCTAAAGTATAATAAAAAATAAATAAATAAATAAAAAACAAAGAGGGCTGGGCGTTGCGGCTCACTCCTGTAATCCCAGCACTTTGGGAGGCCGAGGCAGGTGGATCACGAGGTCAAGAGTTTGAGACCAGCCTGACCAACATAGTGAAACCCTGTCTCTACTAAAAATACAAAAATTAGCTGGGCATAGTGGAACGTGCCTGTAATCCCAGCTACTTGGGAGGCTGGGGCAGGAGAATCGCTTGAACCCGGGATGCAGAGGTTGCAGTGAGCCGAGGCCGCACCACTGCATTCCAGCCTGGGTGACAGGGCGAGACTCCGTCTCAAAAACAAAACAAAACAAAAAACAAACAAAAAAACCAAAGAGATTTTAAGAGATTTGTACACATCTTCTTGATCAATTTTGCACGTATTCGAACACTTTCAATTAGCACCAGGAACAGAGTCCTGACTGCTTTCAAGCTTCCAACTGTAACTCTACTTGGGTTGACAACACAGAGATTTACCTCTTTGTCTATGAAATTCACACTGGCAGTTGCAAAGCATACTAAAATGGGATTTGACAGACCAAAGTAGAAATCTCTCTTTGAATATGACTCATTATAATTTCTTTATAACATACATGTGAAACAAAATCATACCTAGAATAATTTGGCCTGAAAAGAGAAAAGAAAATCAACTTGTCTTCCCTCTGTGCTTATCACAGTTGGCTCAAAGATCATAAAAACATACACTACTAATGATGCACAATTCATGCATTATCCAGCACAGCTTTACATAAGCCAAGTTCTACATTAGTCTCTTTATAATCCTGCAACAGGTCCAGAAATGTGTGCCATTTCAGGAGAAAAGCAACTTGCGGAAAGAAACATTTTGTGTAATTTTAGACTATTTCTGATCTAAGTAGTAGATAACATTTATCTAGTATTTACTATGTACCAAATGTTGTGCTGAAACCATTAATTGCTGTTATCTCATGATTTTAAAACTTACTGTGATAATTGGTGTCAAAGTGCACTAAATCTGACAATTGCTATCTGAATACTGACAATTTCTTTCTTTCTTCCTTTCTTTCTTCCTTCCTTCCTTTTCTTTCTTTCTTTCTTTTTCTTTCTTTCTTTCTTTCTCTTTCTTTTCTTTCTCTTCCTTCCTTCCTTCTTTCTTTCTTTCCTTTTTTTTTTTCTTTTTGAGACAGAGTCTTGCTCTGTCGCCCAGGCTGGAGTACAATGGCGCAATCTTGGCTCACTGCAACCTCCACCTACCAGGCTAAAGCGGTTCTCTTGCCACAGCCTCCCAAGTAGCTGGGATTACAGGCATGTGCTACCATGCCCAGCTAATTTTTGTATTTTTAGTAGATGGGGTTTCACCATGTTGCCCAGGCTGGTCTTGAACTCCGGACCTCAGTTGATCCACTAGACTCAGCCTCCCAAAGTGCTGGGATTACAGGAGTGAACCACTGAACCTGGCCGAGAATTTCTTTAAATACTAAATAAAGGGGTTGAAAAACTTCCTTATTGATAATGACAGGTACAACCACGCCAAGTTGGAAAAAAACAAAATATTTCCTAAGATAGAGGCCTACATTAGTACCTGACAATTTTTTATTTAAATGGCAAACAACCCATTTTTCTTATGATGTTTTATGAGAATGATTACCATGAGTACAGCATTAATCTGGCCTAGAGAAAATATTTAAAAGTTTTTTGGATGTGGCACGACCTTGACAATTTGACATTGTGCATCAACATATATTTTCAAATCCTTTGATTGAATAATTCTGAATAGGAAATCAACAGAGATACTTAGTAGCCACATGTTCAAGATTACTCATCAAAATCTTTATATTAGTAATAATTTGTGAAAGATATAAATACCCAATAGATACACAGGCAAGGTTAATTAAAAAGTATGTGCATTTATAAAATGAATTCTTAAACTATTTAAAATTATGTTCCTAATGAATACTTAGTAGCCTTGGAAAATTAGTTATATGAAACATATATAAAAAGCATAATTTATATTTGGTATAGGTTTTAATAATGGGTGAATTTTATCATTTTTCTTTAACTTTTTGTAATTTTTTCAAATATTCTTTAAATATAAAATTCCATTATCAATAAGAAAAGTAAATGTTATTAAACCTAAGATCTAATAAACTTATGAGAAATCAAAATGAGTTATATCAGGCAAAGACTGATTCTACTAAATTATGTATTATGCTCAAAAAATATATTTGCTTAATATAGTTTTGACATAATTCATGGCTATTGTAGTTTTTAAAAATCATCTAACGTCACCACAACTTCATAAAAAGATTTTCATGGACTCTAGGACATTTTGTGTTTAAATTGCTGAATTGATTTACCACTTCATTCTGAAGGCATACTCTAAATATTATGCTAAAATACAATCGATAAAATGTAATGATATTATTTTATATTAAACAAAATATACTTTTACAAGTAGCTCCTTTTAAATGTACACAATAAGCAACCTTGAAATGTTCCTATCATGAAGCAATTACTTCCCAGGAGTCACTTCATTCTCAAATTGCCAGTTTTGAAAATTCATCTTTAGTGAAATGCCAATTTGTATGTTTTCATTAATCACAAACTATGGAACTTACCAAGTACATCCCAACAACAAAAGCAGGAGTTTAGGAAGATGAAAAGCTGAGGAAAAAGAAGAGGGTGAAGAAAGAGCCTACACTAGACAAGAGATGTGAAGGCTTTGCATCCCGGGGGAACACAGTGCAAGCACTGTGTGCATTTGGAACCCAAGGACTGGGTCCGCAAAGAAAGAGAACAAATCATTGCTCCAATTCTTCTTAAGGTCCCTGAGGCCCTAGTAAGGAATAGGGAGAAAAATGATCCTCTTCCCTTTTAACCCTATATCTCACCCATTTCATTGTTTCTATCAACGTTTCCAGATCAAGGAATGTACCAGACTAGGTAGTGGACTGGTACATAGAAGGGCTGGTGGGGTGACTCCACTAGTATATTGCACAAGCAACATCACTCTGCAAGCCCCTCACTGATTCATCATCTTTCTTCCACATTGACTGCAGACCTCCCTGTGGTTCCTCCCTCTCTCTTACCAGCAGTCTTTCATTGGGCAGCACGTTCTGCAGCCCCTGCCTTATGAATACCTCTCAGGTCCTTTTTCTCATTTTCACCTTCACTGACACTGTCTGAGTTGTGATGTCCTTACCACAGAGAACGTACAGTGCCGCCTCCCTCACGAGGCCTCTCCTTACCTCATCTCAATCTTTGGGCTATTCTCCACAATGCTGACGAGATAATCTTTTGAAAAATCAAAAGTGATCATAAAATCCCTAGTGAAAATCCTTCAATAACACTCCAATTCCTTCAGGATAAACTCTCAAATCTGTATGATGATTTACAAGTCCCTTCAATAGAATTATATTACACACTTGGAGACAAGTGTGTAATGAGTCAAGTTCAGCTTTAAGTAACTTCTCTAAAATTCTACAACCAAAATTTGGAAAGAAGGTATTCTCATTTAGTGTGTGTGTACGTTTACATACATACATACATATACACAGATATATGTTTTAAATATTTTTTATGTTTTAATTAAAGGTTAGTATTATTTTTATTTTGTATTACATGCTCAGGGTAAAAAAAAATAGAAGTGCTTAAATCTTCTGAATTGAATGAATTCTGCTCTGCCCTTCCTGAGATGACTTAGGTTGTATTTCACCAGATTCATCTCTCTCTACTTTAACACCCTGGCAATTCTTCTCCAGTCTTTTTTATTCTAGAACATATGGTGCTCCCTCATGCCTATATAACTCTGTCCTTTCTCCCCCCTGACCAAAAAGGTCATTTCTCCCTTCTACTGGAAAAATATCCATGAATTCAATAAAGTCGGTGCAGCTACACCTCTCCAGAATGGCTCCCTTGGCTCAGGCATCAAACCACACACTACTGTAGGTAATGCTCTCTACTTATTTCCTGCCATACAATCTTTGCTAACCACAATACCCAGTATTTATCAAACTTTCCACTCAAAATTTAATATGTCCTTCCACTTACTTGAAAGAAGAATTTGATATGGTTCACTACAAAACCTAGTGCAATAACCACTGGCTGGAGCAGGGAGAAAGAGGCAAGGCAGGCAGCTTCTGCACTAGTGCCCTGAGATCACTAAGGCAAAACATGGGGTTTCAAGGTGCCACATCATGTCTTGTCATCTGTTAAGTCCCCCTAGCCTTCTGAATCGCCTCCCTTATGTCTGCCAAGACTACAGAATAAGGAGATGTCACTCTAAATTAAGTACTTCTTTCAGTTCATGAATATCCAGTAGTTTCCATTAATATAAAATTTGCAACTAATTTTCCCAAATTAACATAGGATGTAAGTAGAAGTCAACAATTTTACCTCTTACTAATAAAGTCATAGGTACTGGCTGGGCACGGTGGCTCAAACCTGTAATCCCAGCACCTTGGGAGGCCGAGGTGCATCGATCACAAGGTCAAGAGATCAAGACCATCCTGGTCAACATGGTGAACCCCATCTCTCCTAAAAATACAAAAATTAGCTGGGCATGGTGGTGCATGCCTGTAGTCCCACCTACTTGGGAAGCTGAGGCAGGAGAATTGCTTAAACCCCGGAGGCAGAGATTGCAGTGAGCCGAGATCATGCCACTAAACTCCAGCCTGGCGACAGAGCTAGACTCTGTCTCAAATACACATACACAAAAAAATGTCATAGGTACTTCCTACCTATGTAAACTACTGCAGTTTACTGACTGATGTGTGCTGAAGACATAAAGATTTCAAAATACAGTACACATAGGCAGAAATCCAAGAAACAGTAAACAAAAGGTGACATTTGTCCCTCCAAAAATGTAAGTCGTCTCAAATAATTGATCAATTAGGAAGCTACTAGAATGTTGCATTCCAAAAGTTTTCAACCAACAATAAACATTCTTCATTCACACAAAGCATAACATACTCCAAATCAGGAGTCCTAAATAATCTGACTCCTTAACTGTGACTCTTAAATTCTGTGAGTCTCACCTTCCTCATCATTAAATTAATTTGCCTTTCATTTAGGTCCTTTTTCAGATCTAAAATCTTAGGATTCTAAAACACACAAATCTGTGATGGGTAAGAAGGGAAAACAGGTTTCCAGAGGAACCAAGAGAACCTACAAATTAACTATTATTCCCATTTTAAGACTAAAATATTCTAAAAAATTTTTGAATTATATTTTTTCTGATAAACCTGGAACTGAAACACAGTATATTTTCAGTAAAATTCCAGTTTACGATTAAATATAATTGTCTTAATCCTGTGCTAAATGCAAAATATTATACCCTCCTATCATTGCCTCCCTTTCCTATTAGGAGTAATTCTTTTTTATTAATAACAAAGCCACAAAAAACATTAGTATCTGAGGAATAAATGTATATACAGAGTACTTTTTGGTACCAGTTAGAAACACAGTTTGTATATAATGTAAGTCCCTTGCCTAGATGATGTTTTAATAAGCATTGAAGTGTGCTGATCCAAACAATCTATTTTAGTTTCCTAGAAATTAATCAGTTTTTAAAAAAAATATAGAGCCTTCTCCCACCTACACTCACTGAAGAAGAATTCAAGAATATGTGTGCATATATGTAGTCCTTACCATTAAGTGAGGATTTGTAGAATGAAGGGATTAAAAAAAAAAGAATAAAATGTTTATCTCTTTAATGCTAATCCATGTGTGAAAGCTACAAAATAACTTGCCAACTGAATGATAGAATGGTAAACAACACTCATTTCGAAGTATATCAAAGGACTGGTGACACAAAAACAGCTATGGAAAATAGAATCATATTCTCTCCAGGCAACTGAAGAAAATGTCAGTACTTTGTCACTTCTGTGAGGGTTTAGGATAAATAAAGTTTTTCCCCAGTACTTTGCCACTTCTATAAAGGCTTAGCAGAAATAAAGCCCTGATTTTGAGAATTACTCAAAATAAAAATGGTGTAATCTCACAAGTAAGGACCAAAATGATTGTGAGAACTAAAACCGCTAATCAACTGCCAATTTGTATGAGTTTTGCTAAACACTCTTGGGAAGGAATTGCTTCATAATTTCTTCTCTTCATCTTTTTCCCCACATACTGATGTCAGTTTTGCACATTTGCTTATAATAAATGTTCAATTGATTTTGCATTTTGAAAAGAAGGCCAGAGTTTGCAAGAAAATGTGTTTAAATAATGTAAGAAATAAGTTTTATCCATACTAGTAAGCCAATCTATTTATTACCAACCCATTTAAAAATATTTTACCATGAAGGTTTTAACTATGTACCATATGAAACAAATGACTCTGGTTTGGTGAATAAAATAAATATCAGAAAAATCTACTTATTATAAAACTTCCTACATGCTACAACCAAAAATCACTCTGGACTAACCACTTGAAGAAGAGTAGTACGGAAGTTTCACTTCCAAATTTTTTTTTCACTGGTTCATTAAAAATGTACCTGTTCCACACTTGAATTTAACATGACTATTGGATGTTACATTTTGAATGAGGGAGAGAGGATAGAGAATGAATTTTTAAAATTCAACTTAGGAAACTCCAATGCAGCATGAGGAACTCACTAAGTGAGGAATAACTTAGGATGCCCTAAAGTTGGCAGTTACCCATATAATATGATTTGTAAGTCACCCTGCAGAACCCTCCTGAATAAAATATCATCTTCACTATCTGAAATACTGCCATTAGAGACCTGATAGCTTTTCAGTCCTGATTCTCTACAAAACTTGTATCCACTGGAAAATAAAACACCTTAAGCCATTATCCCTTATTCATATATAGCCCGGAATTGACAACTACTTGAGAGTGAAGACCCATGGACCTGGGCACAAATATACAATGGGAATAAGGACAAACAGAAGCCTAGATAAAAGCATCAAACACAGAATTTATCTACTTTGCTACTTAGCTGGGAGCCAGCCCAAGAACTGTACTCCCAAATCTACTGTCAGAATCAAAACTAAACCCAGGTCACCTTCTCAGATCTTTTTCTAATGTTCTGGATGCTCTGTTACAAACCCAGTCAAGTGTGGAAGAGTAGTGATCCCTACCATTTTATACAGTCAGGACAAATCCTAAATGTAACAAAAACACATGAAGCAGGACAGGAGCAGTGGCTCACGCCTGTAATCCCAGAACTTTGAGAGGCCGAGGAAGGGAGATCATGAGGTCAGGAGTTTGAGACCAGCCTGACCAACAAGGTGAAACGCTGTCTCTGCTAAAAATACAAAAGTTGGCCGGGCATGGTGATGCATGCCTGAGATCCCAGCTACTCAGGAGGCTGAGGCAGGAGAATCACTTGAGTGTAGGAGACGGAGGTTGTAGTGAGCCAAGATTGCGCCACTGCACTCCAGCCTGGGTGACAAAGCAAGACTCTGTCTCAAAACAAAACAAAACAAAACAAAACAAAACAAAACAAAACAAAACAAAATGAAGCAAATTTCAACGGATATCAGATAATCTTATTGAAGTAATAGAAAGAGAAATATTATGTCCACTGTATTCATGACTATCGCTAGGCTCAGAAATTAGAATATCCACACCCTAGAAAACCCTAAATTCCATGAATCCAGAATTCTGTGTCTTCTTTAAATCTTCAATTGCAATTTAAATACAGAAAAAATATTATTTCACATTTTAACAAAATTCAAATTATCAGTATGACGTGAAAAGAGCAAAATGTTTTCATATTCAAAACCAATAGTAAATGTTGTCTTAATGTATAAATCTACTCATTTTAAATACCATTTATCTAACAAAGCAGTCATAATTCTATACTTCAAATTTTCCAAGACAAAAATAATTATAAAGTATTCTATAAAAAAGTAGGCAAAGCATAGATCAATTAATAAAATATCACATTTAGAATCTATTATACGTTACTTATTTCTAAGATATTGAGCCATTTTATCAATTACCACACACACACACACACACACACACACACACACAAAGATATATATATTTGAGACAGAGTCTCGCTGTCGCCCGGGCTGGAGTGCAGTGGCGCGATCTCGGCTCACTGCAACCTCTGCCTCCCAGGTTCACGCCACTCTCCTGCCTCAGCCTCCCGAGTAGCTGGGACTACAGGCGCCCGCCACCATGTCTGGCTAATTTTTTTTGTATTTTTTAGTAGAGACGGGGTTTCACCGTGTTGGCCAGGATGGTCTCTTTCTCCTGATCTCGTGATCCACCCGCCTCGGCCTCCCAAAGTGCAGGGATTGCAGGTGTGAGCCACTGTGCCTGGCCACCACAAATATATATACATATATATATATATATATATATGTATATATATTTGTGGTGGCCAGGCACAGTGGCTCACACCTGCAATCCCTGCACTTTGGGAGGCCGAGGCGGGTGGATCACGAGATCAGGAGAAAGAGACCATCCTGGCCAACACGGTGAAACCCCGTCTCTACTAAAAAATACAAAAAAAATTAGCCAGACATGGTGGCGGGCGCCTGTAGTCCCAGCTACTCGGGAGGCTGAGGCAGGAGAGTGGCGTGAACCTGGGAGGCAGAGGTTGCAGTGAGCCGAGATCGCGCCACTGCACTCCAGCCCGGGCGACAGCGAGACTCTGTCTCAAATATATATATCTTTGTGTGTGTGTGTGTGTGTGTGTGTGTGTGTGTGGTAATTGATAAAATGGCTCAATATCTTAGAAATAAGTAACGTATAATAGATTCTAAATGTGATATTTTANTTTTGAGAGAATTGTAAATTCAAATGTTACTGCAAGGAATATAACAAAGAAATCCCACGTATCTTTTACCTATTTCCTCCCAACAGTATCTTGCAAAACCACAGTACAACCAGAATTTTTATACTGCTTCAGTTAAGATACAGAACATTTTCATCACCACAAGGACCCTTGTGATGTAGCCATGTGTTGCTTTTTTATAGCCATACTCACTTCCCTCTGCCCCACTCCTTCCTTAACCTTTGGCCGCCCCTAATTTGTTTCCTATTTCTATAATTTATCATTTCAAGAATGTTATATAGATGGAATTGTAAAGTATGCAACCTTTGGGGCTTTTTTTTTTTCGTTTTTGTTTTTTTTTTTCCTTGAGACTGAGTCTCCCTCTGTCCCCAGGCTGGAGTGCAAAGGTGCAATCTCGGCTCACTGCAACCTCTGCCTCCCGAGTTCAAGCAATTCTCCTGCCTCAGCTGCCCAGGTAGCTGGGACTACAGGTGTGCGCCACCATGTCCAGCTAATTTTTGTATTTTTAGTACAGACGGGGTTTCACCATGTTGGCCAGGATGGTCTCGATCTCTTGACCTCGTGATCCGCCCGCCTCGGCCTCCGGAAATGCTTGGATTATAGGCGTGAGCCACCACACCCGGCCTACGGAATGACTTCTTAACTCAGCATAGTTCTCTGGAGACTTACTCAGACTGTCATATCAATAGTTTAAGTTCTTGTTCTGAGTATTCCACGGTATGGATGTACCACAGTTTGTTTAACCATTTATCCACTTAAGGACATCTAGCTTATTTCCAGTTTTGGTATATTATGAGAAAAAAAAGCTGCTATAAATGTTTGTGGACAAGTGCTTGTATGAACAGACGTCTTCATTTTTCTGGGGTAAGTACTTAAGAGTGCAACTGCCAGGTTATATGGTACTTGCATGTTTGGTATTTTAAGAAACCATCAAACTGTTTTCTAGAGGGTATAATTGTTTTCCTACATTGCTGAATTCTATTTGATAATATTTCTAATGGATTTTTGTATCTGTATGGATGAGGAAAACTGGTCTGTAATTTTCTTTTATGTGTACTGTCTTTGTTTTGTATTGATATCAGGGTAATGCTACCTTCACAAAATGAAATTGGGAAGAACACCCTCCTCTTTTGTTTCCTGGAAAAGATTGTATAGGATTGGCATTAATGCTTCAAATGTTTAGTAGAAATTTCTAATTAAATAATCCGGACCTGGAAATTTTTTGTGGAAGTTTTAAAATTTTAAATTCAACTTATGTAATAGTTGCAGAGCTATTCAAATAATCTATTTCAGGCACGTGAATTATGGGAGTTTGTGTTTTTTGAGGAATCATTTTTTCTAACTTACCGAATATATGCATGTATAGTTGTTTGTAGCATTTCCTTCTCTTTTAATTTCTACAGGATATGTACCGATATGCCTTGTTTCATTACTGATATTAGTAATTTGTATCTTCTCTTTTTCTTTTCTTACTACAGATTTGTTAATGTAGAACTTTAAAAAAAATCCTTATTTTATTGATTTTTCTCTACTTTTTTCTGTTATCAATTTCATTGATTCCTGCTCTTTATTATTTTTTCTTCCTTCTGCTTGCTTTTGGTTTATTTTGCTCTATTTTTTTGTTTGTTTGTTTTAGGTTCTTAAGGTCGGAGCTTAGATTATTAATCTGAGACATTTTGTCTTTTATAATGTAGGTACTCAGTGCTATAAATTTTCCTCTCAGCATTGCTTTAGATGAGCTCCACAAATTTTCATGTTTTACTTCCATTTGTATTTAATTCATATTTTTAAATTTCCCTTGGGGCTTTTTTGGTAATTCATGGATTATTTGGAAGTATGTAGTTTAATTTCCAAGTGTTTGGAGATTTTCCTTTTATCTTTCTGTTACTAATTGCTAGTGTATTTTCATGTGGCTAGAGAACTCATTCTATATGACTTAAGTTCTTTAAAATGTGTTGGAGTTTGTTTTATGATTTATGATATGTTATTTCTTAGAATACATTCCCTTGCCGCTTGAAAAATATGTAGACTCTTGTGTTGTTGGATGAGTGTTTTATAAATGTCTGTTAGATCCTGGTTATAAAATTTACAAACACATTTTTTCTCTCCATAAACAAAGCACATTCTTTCATTAAATCAGGGACTTTGTATCACTTTCTTCATAGATATATTTGTTTTTGAAAATAAATTTGATGTTATCTAACACACCTCAAGTTCAACTTTCTAACTCTATCTTCTGAGATTTTATACATTATTAATAGTATGTATGAAAGACTATGACTCACATTTCATAAGTTTTAGAGTGTTTTCCTATGTAGTAATTAACCTGTTCTTCACACTACTGCTTTTGAAACATTTGCCTAGCATTTCCATCTTTGCTGCTGATTAAACTAGTACAGAGAGAGATAAGCCACAAGACCTTGCAAAAGAGATTTGACCTATGATTTAAACTCCAGGTTCACATTCTTTCTACATCTGTACTTCAGAAATTTTGTTATCTGAATTAATATAGCAAAGTGTTTGGATTTAGGCCCAGGCTCTGAAAATGACGAGTTAAATTACTTGTACAAGTTATTTAACAGTCTTCTAACTCAGTGACTTTACCTTTGAAATTGGAATAATGATACTAAATACCTCAAAGGATTATGTAAGAATTAAAATATTTAAACCATGTGAAGGGTTTGCAGATCAGTGCCAGGCACAGGGGATACAAGCTATGTATGTCAGCTATGATTACATTTAACTTAGGATACAATTAGGCAAGATTGTCATCAAAATTCAGCCTGTCGAATTTTTTCTTATAGTATCTAATCTGTCTTATTTTCTCAATATTTTTAAATATAATAAAGTAAACCAGCAAGGTAAATAAACCTAAATGGAAAGGTCCAATCTTTTTTATTATATAAAATATTTATTTGTATTAGGTTAAAGGGCTTTCTCCTCTGGTTTTTCACTTATCATGCTTTATAAACTGTGACCCAGAATGCTCTTGTTAGTCTATTAAAAACTGGTTCAGCAGAAAACCAAACACTGCATGTTCTCACTCATAGGTGGGAACTGAACAATGAGATCACTTGGACTCAGAAAGGGGAACATCACACACTGGGGCCTATCACGGGGAGTGGGGAGGGGGGAAGAATTGCATTGGGAGTTACACCTGATGTAAATGACGAGTTGATGGGTGCAGCACACCAACATGGCACAAGTATACATATGTAACAAATCTGCATGTTATGCACATGTACCCTAGAACTTAAAGTATAATAAAAAAAAAAAAAAAAAAACTGGTTCAGCATGCAAAAAATTTTGATCTTCGACACTTTTTAATATTGCAACCGCCTTAAATTGTTTTAGATAATTGTGAAATAGAGCACTTGTTATTGTATCGGGAAACAAAACATGCTTAGACCTCAATAAACCACAAAAGTCCATGAGCATGATCATCTTTTAAAAACTTGTTGGCTGAATAAGAAAAGCTGAACATCTTCACTATACACACTATACTCTATAAGACATGGAAAAGATTCCTCTTTCTTTAACAAATAAAATGAATCTCCAAAGTGTTTTAGGATTATATTTTACATTAATATCTGTATTTATAGTAAGTGACACTTGGTTTATATCATTTGTTGATAATAATATAAAAATGTAAAATAAATATTGAAATGCCTTGTATTTCTACCTTGTTATTAAGGAAACAAATTGAGAATAGTTAGATAGTTTATTCACTGAAGAAAGGTAAGATAAATATCTCTCAATATGCCTCATATGGATGTCAAAATCTTCATTCTAATCTTAGGGGAGTCATGACTTTGAAGTGCTTAAAGGATCATAGCTTCTTCTGTTTACTAATACTATTAATTAAGATACTCAGAATAAAGATCACTAATACTAATACAATTTTGAGAAGAAATGCTATACTTATGGTAAACATTGCAGAGAGAAAATAGGAGGTACTCTTTGTCTTTCAGATGCACTACATACAATCATACTTATTAGTATATGTTAATGATCAAGTAACTAAAATAGAAATGCATTAATCATCTGCTACACATAAAGACTTGTGATAGACACCAAGGGAAAGCAAAATTCTTGCCTTGATGGAGCTTACAGTCTCAATAACATGACAACTGTAGGTTCTAATAGTGAATCTTAAACTTTATATGTCTGTGGAACACTTGTAAATATTAGAATTTTGGATGGCATATATAAAGGGAATAAACGACTCAACATAACACCAGTTATATTAAATAGTCCCAAACTATTCACCTCTGTTATTTATCATATGTTCATTAAAAAATGTACACTTCTAACTTTCTGCTCTCTATGATCATCCTTCAGCACTTTCTTACTGAGAAGAGTTAACTTCCCTGACCAACTACTCTTTTATACTCAAGGGAAAACCTCTCATGCTCAAGGAAACACATACTCTTCCTTTATTGCTGACTTGGTGTTATACTATGACTCTTGACTCAAAGAGACTATGAGTTAGCATATAAAAAAATCTATAATGAGCTAGACTAGTTGGCAACTTTTTCACACAAGAAGAGGTATTCAAATCAGGTCTGAAGAATAAATAGAATTTGGATAGGAAAGAAGGGATTTACAATAGCAAGAGCAATGTGAACAAGGAGTGGAAAAACACAAGACATATCTGAAGGCCAATGAAGTACATCTGTAGGGTTAGGTTTGCAAATTTGACAACTTGAATAGCTTACAAAAACGCTAACCATATAAATTATACACAAGTTGAATAGGTCAAAAGTATCAGGCAAAGGAATTCCAAATATCTTCTGTAGACAAAGGAAACTCATTGAATGTGTATGGGCAAAGCTTTGGTTTGGTGGCAGCTTGATGAAGGAGGTGGGAGGGAGAGTGGAGGCATGCAGATCAATGAGATACTGACAGCTAGGCAACTGGGCTGGAGATGACAAGGATCCAAACAAGGATTATGAAAGAAAAAAAAAATGGAGACAAAAAAGATTTGAAGAAATAAATACTATGTTTTAACATACAGTAGATATTTTTTGCTTTGTTTTGTTTTGTTTTTTTGAGATGCAGTTTTGCTCTTGCCCAGACTGGAGTGCAGTGGCATGATCTTGGCTCACTGCAACCTCCATCTCCCGGGTTCAAGTGATTCTCCTGCCTCAGCCTCCTGAGTAGATGGGATTACAGGCAGGGGCCACCATACCCAGTTCATTTTTTGTATTTTTAGTAGAGACAGGCTTTCATCATGTTGGCCAGGCTGGTCTTGACCTCAGGTAATCCACCCGCCTCAGCCTCCCGAGTGCAGGGATTACACGCATAAGCCACTGTGCCTGGCCAAAATACAGTAGTTTTTTTTTTTTTTTTTTTTTTTTATTTATTTTATTTGAGACGGAGTCTCGCTCTGTCGCCCAGGCTGGAGTGCAGTGGCCGGATCTCAGCTCACTGCAAGCTCCGCCTCCCCGGTTCACGCCATTCTCCTGCCTCAGCTTCCCGAGTAGCTGGGACTACAGGCGCCCGCCACCTCGCCCGGCTAGTTTTTTGTATTTTCAGTAGAGACGGGGTTTCACCGTGTTAGCCAGGATGGTCTCGATCTCCTGACCTCGTGATCCGCCCATCTCGGCCTCCCAAAGTGCTGGGATCACAGGCTTGAGCCACTGCGCCCAGCCAATACAGTAGATTTTTTAAAGTATCTTTCTAAATGTATGATAGACTTGCAAATCTTCTAAGATTACATAAATTTTTAGATATAATCCATATCTACATCTAGAACATGATATATACTCCATAAAACACCTCTAACCATACTTTCTTTTGCTACTATTTTCATTAAATCTATAAATTTTAAAGAAAATCCTGGAATTGTTAACATGCTAAAGCCATTTTGAAGAGGTTTACAAGAAAGCATACTGTTTTTATTAAAATCTACTCATATAACAGAAACCAGACTATAATTTACTATACTTACTATATTAAATAATGTTGTTTGCTTAATTACTAAAAGAATCTCTGATATTCTAGAAATACACAAATACACACAGATATATTTATATCCATCTATCTAAATCTATCTATCCAAAAACTGTGTCAACAATGTTGCTCAATTAAAAAATAATGTAATTGGCAAAAAAAAAAAAAAAGTGTTATTTTCAGATGCTGGCAAGGTTGTGAAGAAAAAGGAACACTTATACACTGTTGCAGGGAGTCTAAATTAGTTCAGCTACTGTGGAACACAGTGTGGCAATTCCTCAAAGACCTAAGGACAGAAATACGGTTCAATACAGCAATGTCATTACTGGGAATATACCCGACAAAATATAAACCATTCATACATGTATATATTCCTGCACAATTCACAATAGCAAGACATGGAATCAACCTAAATGCCCATCAGTGATAAACTGGATAAAGAAAATGTGGTCCATATACACCATAGAATACTATGCAGACATAAAAAGAATGAGATTGTGTCCTTTGCAGGGATATGGGTGGAGCTGGAGGCCATTATCCTTAGCAAACAAACACAGAAACAGAAAACCAAATACTGCATGTTCTCACTTATAAGTGGGAGCTAAATGATGAGAGCACATGGTCACATAGAGAAGAAGAACACACACGGGGCCTTTTTAGAGGATGGAGGGTGAGAGAAGCGACAGGATCAGAAACAATAACTAATGAGTACTAGGCTTAATATCTGGCTGATGAAATAATCTGTATAATAAACCCCCACAACACAAGTTTACCTATGTAACAGACTTGCACTTGTACTCCTAAACTTAAAAGTTCTTTAATTTTACTACATGAAAAATGCTATATATTCTGGCGCATATATACTATTCCAACTACATCTCTAAAATACTTCCATAGTTTCTCAGAATATTGGATTATTCTAAAAACGAATACCACAGAGATAACAAACATATATTTTACTTATTCAGTTTTTATAGTAGTTTTTGAGTCGCCTTTCTATTAAGAAGTACAAAATATAAATATATTGAGGAATAAATTTTAGAACATAAAAATATTTTGCCATTTTTATAAACATGAACAAAACAATGGATTTTAAAAAACCAAAAGATATTTAAGCATTTATTTATAGTTACCTTTTCGAGATCCTTTACTAAATTGATTAACAATAGATTTTTCCAGTTATTAAAATTAATTAGCATAATAGCTCCTCTTATTTCATGGTTAAATATAAGCATCATTTCTATACCACAAAAAAGGAACATAATCAATTTCAAATCACTTTTCCTTTTACATATCCCATGAAAGACAATCATGATAGGTTACAGCTCATTAAAACAACCAACAAATAATTTTACAGTAAAAAAAAAAAAAACAGGAAAGCTAAAATGTTAATGTTCTACTATATATTTTACTTAGGAATGGATGTAAGTCCATTTTAAATATTTCTACAAAGAAAAGAACACCATAGCTAAATAAATCTGCATCATCAGTGATTTACCTACTAATTCTACTTAGTTGGATATTCACCAATAATGGAAAAGAATTTCAAATGACAAAAGAATAAAATTGATAGAAAATATGATGATAGAAAATAAACTAAGTATTTTACTCCAAAACTGACTAGAATAGGTATGGTATAGTGTAAATTATACCCACTGACAGTTGATGAGTGTTAGTTAGCTAATGTATGTGGAAGTGAAGAATAATTTGAATGGTATGTGTTTTACTTTTGGCACAAGAAACTGTGACATTTCAGTACCGCAGTGGCTGAAATCTGTTGCTTCTAAGAATAAATCTTCCAAAATTAACTTTGCCAATCACGAGGCAATCCTATCACGCACTCCAAAAAATTCCAAATATGTTTATTTCAGAATCATCCTCTCAAGAGATATTCTGAAATCTAACATTTCTTAGTAGACATCTAAATGCTCCACTGATAAAAGCTTAAACTTGAATAAACCCACACTTTTTTTTGTGAAGAGATAATGTCACTACTTCATTTTGTGACTCAGAGTCAAAAGAACATGGTTTTAATCAAGCAGAAAAGTAGATCTAAGACAATTCAAAGAACTGTATTTTAAAACTGGGGAAACGTTTTGTTAGAGTTGAAAAATTGTTATATGCCTCGTAAGGTTCAACCACTTTCAGCATGGGCAAGAATAAATGTAATGATAATAAAGAAATATAATAAAGTAAAGAAACAAATTCATTTAGTAAATATCACTTGCTGTGCCTGTGAGAAATCAAGCTATAAGTATGGTACTTATAGACTCTAAAATTGGATCAGAATTATCAACTCCTGGAATTATTTACATATCTCATGACCTAAAGCCTTGAACCAAAAGGTCAAAATATTTTCTATGTGATTGAAAATCATAATTTTGTAAAATTTTAATAATTTTCTAAACCATCCACCTACCAACCCAATGCAGATTATATAAACAATTTAACTCAAAACCATATCATGGCTGCTTCTTATTTGAATAGTTATTAGGTTGAGGGAAAAATACAGACTTTGGAATTTGAAAGTTCTGGGTTTGAATTCTACTTCTGCCATTTTGTGATATCAGGCAAGTTACTTAAAATCTGTGACATTCAGCTATTTCAACTGTAAAACTGAAATGGCAATATTCACTTTATATTATAATAATAATGTAAATTATCTCCTAAAGTAATTTTCATGGAGTAATCACACAATCAATACATATTGGATACATTTCTTATTGAAAAAATAAAACTCTTGATTTTTTATGTCTAGCTAAAATATTATTTTTGCTTTCTTAAATAAAAAAAGATCAGCCTTGTAAATTCAACTTTGACATAGTTCATTATGATTTTCTAATTACTCAGAAGGAATAATTAATTACTTCTGATTGCACATTGTATAGCTGTTTCCATAATTCATCCAAGTTTGGATGAATAAATCCATAATTTATTACAGAAGAAAATATAGTAGCTATGTATTTCCACAAATCTGAGACATTTATTAATTTGTATACCAAAAATGGTACATTTATTTCCCTTCCTGAGGAATTTGGAAACTTTATTATAGTGATATTTTACAAAGCTGATCACTATAATATTGATGGGCTATTTTGAGAAGAACATATTGACAAGCATCATAGAGAAGGCTTTAATGTAATAATTTTGGAAAGTGTCTATACTCTGAATCTTGCCAGATCTGTAACCACTAGGTTATTTTTTTGCCATTGTTAAAAAAGCAACGATTGTTTTTGAGAAGATGCGCTAACTGTAATCTACTCCAATCTATTTTTAACTTAGCTCACAAAACTACGAAACTGGTAGGAACTCTTATTTTAAGAAACAAGAAATTTTACTCCTGTTGTTACTACATTATTTTTCCATGAGCTTCGTGAGGCTAGTAATGCGGGTAAAGTGCTTATGGCCAGAATATAAGAAGCATGATATAAAATTTTGACCAATGAGGCCTTCAGAGATCATCTCCTTACTTCCCTCCTCTAGCAAGTAGCCAACGTCATTCTCTGCTATTACAGGAAGAAAAGCTATATGCAAAAATCCCTATGTATTCCATTATTTAGGATATACACTATTATAAGTCCAACAATTGTCTTAATCTATATATACTTAAAATTAGAATCTCAACTAAACAAAAGTCAATTTCTAACTTTGCCAAACCATAATAAATACTTCAATATTCTGTTCTGCTTACCACATTGTCACAGAAAAAAAATGATGATCTCTAAAATTTCATAATTGTATATGCTTTAATATAAAGATTGAGTACATCACAATATACAAAACAAAAACAAATGCAGAAAATACCTTCCTTGCCATCATTATTTATTATATAGTTACAAACC
Source organism: Rhinopithecus bieti (assembly GCF_001698545.2). Classification (NCBI taxonomy): domain Eukaryota; kingdom Metazoa; phylum Chordata; class Mammalia; order Primates; family Cercopithecidae; genus Rhinopithecus; species Rhinopithecus bieti. The sequence goes on along the minus strand of NW_016803441.1, from coordinate 341,245 downwards.
AATTTATTGTATTAAGCTGTCTCATGGGTTTCCTCCAAAATAAATCTCATTTTCCCCAAATAAAGATATTTTCCTGAACTTGGTAAAAACAAAATTACAATTTCAGAAATATCAATGCATTTAAGTAATGATTGACTCCCAAGACTCATCTAAGGGATTGTGACCCAAAGATTACTTTTTAAAGTTGAAAATCATTGTCTTCATTAAGTGACATATTTAGAACCTCTTGTCATTAAAGCTTTATATTCTCTAAAACATATATTCTAAACAAGTATAGTAACAGTGCAGGAAATCTGAAAAAGGGAACAGCATTTTCATATTTTAATTTACCTGTAAATATTTTAGGAGGGTGTTTGTTTTAGAAAAATAAAAGAAAGACATTAAATAAAACTTATTTGATTATATATGTATATGCACCATAGAAATGTGAGTTTACATTTGGCCACACAAGTAAATTCAAAAGTCTTATTTGGTCTTAAATCATACTTGATTATGTTTTAAAGGAAAATATCTTCTTTAGGAGGAATAAACAAAGTAAGTAATTTTTTCAGTAGATCTTTTCTCAGCCATTTAATAATATATACATATAGTTCACCTTCACTTTTCTTTTACATAAATCCATGAACCAGATTCTTCACTAAGTTTTCAGTAATACACAAACTCCTTCAGAGATTTACTTAATACAGCTTTCATTTTCAGTCATAACAATATTGCTGAGGCACCCAAACAAAATCATACCATGGCTAAAATAATTGTGTCACCTGGCTATAGTAGCTACCTAACACTTAAAATTAATATTTTCATAAGCAATCAAAAAAAGCTGATTTCAATTATCTTAAATATATCTATATTTTTTCTGAATTCAGAATTAAATATTTTAAAGTTTACAGTATAATAGTGGAACTTCTGTGACTTCTAGATTATTCAGCACCTCCTTAAAGTTGTATTAAATTTTACTTTTTCTATTGACTTGAGATCAAGGAAAGAAGTGACACAACTATGCCACAGATCAAAACAAAGACCTGGAAAAAGTCTTCTAAGTCTTGGGCACTGCCCTCAGCTTTCTCAGTAACATGAAAACCTTTCAGAGGTACTCAATAAATACCTGTCAGTTGAATGTGTGAATAAAGAATGAGCAAATAAATCATCAAAAGGCAGAAATTCAAGAAGATCAGAGTTTTCACTAGCAAGATCCTAAATATTCCTACTATAGCACAAATCTTATCAGCGGAAAACATTACTTTTACGCATCAATTTTCAACATGTATAGAAGTTTAAATTAAGCAAACACTGACTTGAATACAAAATATAGCACATGTTCTACAGTATTAGCTATGATACAGATGACAAATGATCCTTATGTTTAAATAATCCATGGTCTAGAATTACAAGAAAGCAACACATCACTTAACAAAAATTTTATTGTTTCTCATGGAAGGTACAAATTCCTCATCCTGACAGTTGTATCTCTGCACATTCTCAAATCAGAATGTCCTCCATTTTCATGGTATTAGCCACATAAATACATTTACACCAGAAGCAAAGTCTAATTGCTACAGTAAGTCAAGTTTACGAAAAGATTTGGGATCATATCCCTGCATATTAACTATTTATATATCCTCTGTCCAATTACTTACATGTGAATCTTAATTCTTACACATTAATCTCATTGGAATATTATAAGTGTGTAATGAGAAACTTAAGCAAAACAAAATTAAAAAAAAGACAGTAAAATACCAAGCATCTTTCATGGCTGTGGTTCCCAAGCAGAGTGCCAAGGAACTCTGGAGAGTTATAGTGAACTTGGAGGGACACTATATGTTGTTTGAATTTTCAAGAGAATCACAGCAACAGCCACTGGACACGGACACTGTGCAAAGTGCTATTTTCTTGTTTGAATTGAAGTACTAAATAAAATGAAGTTAGATATTTAATTTTGTCTAGGAGCACTATGAAAAAATTACTGAGAACTAAGGGTGCCATGAACCAAGAAATATTATAAATCTCTGGGGCTTTCTCTCTGTTTCAACAAAGAAGCACTATATACAGTATCTTCTTCTTTGTCTTTTCTCAATTTATCTTAAAGCTAAACTAGTAGGTTCCCTGCTTGTAAGTAACAAAAACCTAATTCTGACAAATGGGCAAGAAAAGTTGTTTTTGTTTGTTTGTTTGGAATACAGGATAGTTCTCAAAATCAGCAGGAAGTTAGAGAAACATTTCAAAACACAGAGAGGAAACAGGTAGACTAGGTCACAGGACCCACAGTAAAGAGATCAAGATGTAGAGGCAGCCATGCAAGAATGCTGTGCTGGCACAAAAGCCACTACAACTCTCCTCACTGCTGTGGCTGAATTCCATTACCAAGGGCAAGTGTGAATCCTACACTGCTGCATCTTAGCATCATTTGAGGTGCTAAGTCCCATGGGAGAGTCTCAGTAAACAAGCCTCACTCAAATGGAGTAAGGAGAAGGAGCAGCTGCCCTTCTTATGTGTAGTGTGAGGCAAAACTGTGTCTCCCACTAAAGTTACCCTATGGAGCATTATCCTCAGCTGAAAAGATGTCAGGATTCTGGAAAACCAAAACAATACATCAAGTGTCCATCACAAAATGCTTGCCCACCTTCAATGACAGCTCAAATTCCACTCTGGCAAAGTATATATTTTGATTTGCTCATCAAACCCCTGATGTCCTTATATTTGTATGATGACTTTTTGAAATATTTCTACTATAATAAGAACTACTCTCTAACTTTTATTAGTCATTTTTATGTGTTTTCCTATTTCACTGGATTATGAGTTTTGTGAGAGTAGATGCCATGCCATTCTTTTAAAAAAGATCTTGCACAGCATTTAAAATTTTAATCAAAATTTTATATGAAACAATAAAATATCTACATAGAAAAGGAAAATATAAGTATGTTTTATTTCCTATGATTATTCAGTTTAATAGACTATAACAAACAACTAAGTCAACATTCCCAGAAGTATGTCTCAAGTAACACAAATCCTTGAGCATATTTATAAAAATAAGTATTAACACAAGATAAAAAACACCCTTTATTGAAGATTCCTCAATATGAGCATCAGTGACATTCAAAAATTCTGAGTCATCTCTCTAGTAAGAAATATATTTAATTTTATTTAATCAATATGATCTAATATATCAAACATATGTGCTCATTAGTGGTGTGATTTATTACTTTTATCCAGTCTTATAGAACACTTAAAACCATCTATTAGCCTGTGGATTTTTACCTGTCTCTTTCAAATCCTTTTTTTATTTTTAACTTTTATTTTAGGTTCAGGGGTACATGTGCAGGTCTGTTATACAGGTAAATTGCATGTCACAGGGTGTTGTTGTACAAATTATTTCATCGCCCAAGTGATAAGCATAGTACCTAATAGGTAGTTTTTCAGTCTTTACCTTTCAAAATAAATTTATTATACTCTATCAAACTGAATAATCATAGGAAATAAAATGTACCTCTATTTACCTTTTCTATGTAGAATATCCATCCCATTGGAGTTAAGTGTTGTAAGGAACAAAAATTAATATTGAATCAAAACTAACATGAATTTATTTCACTTAAGTCCATCCCTCCATCATTTGTCAAATGTACAAACTACGATAACATTTGCTTTTTTAGGCCTTTGCTGAGATTTAAATATGACTTAAGTTACAAATTAATCATGACCCAAATATCTATTAAAAGTCAATTCTTAATCACCTATAAAATTAATTTTTAGTTGGTATTTTGAATTATATATATTTAGATATAGATATACTCAGCTGAGTTTATTAAAAAACATTTCTTGGATGATACTTAACTCAAAAATAAAACCAGTTATAATTAATACTAATTAATAGTAATAATTATTAATAATTATATATAATTAGTGTGCACATATACATAGAGAGAATATAAGAAGAGAATATAAAAAGAAAGAACTGGCCATGTGCAGTGGCTCATGCCTGTAATCTCAGCACTTTGGGAGGCCGAGGCAGGCAGATCATGAGGTGTAGAGATCAAGACCATCCTAGCCAACATGGTGAAACCCCGTCTCTACTAAAAACACAAAAATTAGCTAGGCATGGTGGTGCGCACCTGTAGTCCCAGCTATTCAGGAAGCTGAGGCAAGAGAATCTCTTGAACCCGGGAGGTGGAGGATACAGTGGAGTGGCAAGATTGTGCCACTGCACTGCAGCCTGGTGACAGAGTGAGACTCCGTCAAAAAAGGAAGGAAGGAAGGAAGGAAGGAAGGAAGGAAGGAAGGAAGGAAGGAAGGAAGGAAGGACTCACTCTAAAGTTTCAAATTATAATAGTTTTTAAATATTCTTTGGCAATAGTTACGAACATTGATAGGTGGCCACAGAGAAAGTACTATAGTTTATATAAAGTCAAAGAAATTGTGTGTCTGTGCATACATGTGAGAGAAAAAAATCCCTAAGAATATATTGACTTGAGAAAGAAGTAAAAATCATGATTAATGAGGCAAGTAATGCGCTTTCCTTTCCTTTGTTGTTATTGGTATGAGAGTCTAAGTCCATATTTACTTAGTCACTTTTCACATTACAATATTTTAACTGTTATCTCAGCAGATAGCATCTACCTACTTATCTATATACCTACTTACTTATCTATAATAATTAAGACATATGCCAGAGAAATAGAAATACCTTCACAAGAAAAGTTTAACCAGAAATTGCCATTTTAAAAGTTCAATTTTAACTGTATGTGCTGTCAAAACTTAAATAAAATTTTATATATAAATTTTATATTTTAATATAATATTGCCCAAATGAGATAGAAAATATTTTCTAAATACTCAATGCAAGGACACAATCCTGAAACAGACTGAACTCCATCCTTAGTTTTAATCATTAAAGTCACAAAGATATTAATGTTCAATATTGTTCATGAGCTACTTTGATTGTATTTCTTTGCAAAATATATTCCACCTCCTCATTTTTTTTTACCCGGGTCAGGATTAATCAATATACATCATCATTATATAATGTAATTATATTATATTATCAATTAATGAAAGAGATATTATCATTCTAATGGTAATAGTAATATGAGCTCTTTCATTAATTTTCACCTTAATCACAGTGATGTATACAAAACGTACTGGAGTTACAAATGTCTGTGGCTACCTGAAGTGGCTCTGAAAGAACTATAGGTTGGTGCAAAAGTAATTGTGGTTTTTGACATTGAAAGTAATGGCAAAAGCTGAAATCGCTTTTGCACCAACCTAACTTGGAAAGTTTGAACTCTTCTTACCTAATGCTCTCTGTTACCTGTCCACTGTCTATCCCCTTTTTCTTTTTTGGCTTCTTCCTCACTTTGTTGGGCCTATAAACAATAATCATAGATGGAAGTACTAGCCCTACCACTCAAACTCACATGCCCACATCTATATCCAAACCTTAATCCTGTACCTTGCCAGATTGACTAGAAAAAAGGCCTGCAATTTTATTTGACTTTCCATGTGTACTATGCAAATCCTGTTTTCATCCTACAACCTGTCCCTCTAGTGTTCTTCTTGATTGCTTTTCTCTAATTATACTTTTTTCTTAGACTGATTTCCAAAAGTATCTGCTGGGTACATGATGGAGTTGGGAAGTGGTATGTTCCCCACTCTTCACTGCCACTTTCCAACCACTGCTCATCCCTGACAAACTACTCTCCTCTTATGAAATCTCTATTGTTCAGTTATTCTGCCAATGTATGAATCTCATTTCCATATACCTTCAGCATCTTTTCAATAGCTTTTATCCCAACTTACAGCCGCTTTTCCATCCTGTCTTCTCTGACCTTGATATTAATGTAGTTGATCTTTCCAGCTGTCTGGCTTCAAGACAAATAAAATGTATCAACTCAAATGACATCTTTCTGATTTATGTTTTAGCTACCTACCCATATGCTACTCCTGTGACGTTAACATTATACTGTTCACATTCTAGCTGATGACTCCTCAGCATGATGCTATTGACAGCCTCTCATTTTCATATATCTTTAAAAGACTAAAGACAAAAAGCAAAAAACAAAATGAATATAAATGCATCATTCTAATACATTTATTTTCACCTAAGAAATGCCTTTCTAGTCCTTATAAATTTGTACACTAATAGCAAAAACACATTTTAGTTAATAAGTACATAATTTGTCCAAATAATACTCAGCTATTATTTTAATGGTTTCATAACATTACATCAAATTTTTGTAACGCAGTTTTGCAGATAAACTTCAAAATTTAGAGCCAGACTGTCTGGATTAGCATTTTTATTCTGAAATGTACATTACACTGGGAGTTTAGCCACGTCTCTGTGCTCAGTTTCCTCATCTATAAAATGAGGACAACAAAAATATATGGTTTTGGATATTTTGTGCCTGGAACCTGGAACCCAAGCAGGTTCTTAGTACATACTACATTATACAACTTACAATGTACCATGTTTTCTTTATATAATCATGTCTATTGCTATAAATGTAGATCTTTATAGTTTTTAAAATTCTTGCTACTAAAGAAAATACTGCAATAAACATGGACGTTTCATCTACAGAATCATTTGTCTATTGAAATTCTCAAGGATGATATTAACAAGATCGAAGAACACAGATGCTCTCTATATGCTTTTTTTCAAATAAAAAGATTTGTAACAATTTATAATACAGCTATTAAGATGTCAATTTTATCACCATATTGTTGACACTTAATCACTTCTTTTCCTTAAATATGTCTCTTGCCTTCAAAATGCCCTCTCCTAGTTTTCCCTTTTTGTCTAATCGCTCAATATGCCATGTTTTGCCTTGTTCTTCGTTCCTGACAAATTTGGCCTTTCCTAGCTCTTGGGTCATATGTTTCTTTTCTATGCCCTTTTCTTTGTTATCACAATCCAATTTCATATCTTTGACGTCATTTCTATTCTGATAATATCCAAAACAAAAGGCTGTCCCTGAAATATCTTCTGAGAATTAGACTTGAGTAATCTAACTTCCCTATGAACACCAAAATTCCATTATACATGAATATTACTCCAACTTTAGCTGATTTTACAATTGCTGCTTCAATATCTCAGGGTAAAAAGTACAGAGTTATATTTATCTGTCCACTTCCATACATGCAGTCAGTTGCTAAACCCTGTCAAACCCATCACCTCCACTAGAGAAAATTATACAAGCTAATTTCCTATATAATCTGGTTCATTTAGCAAAGTAATGATAAAATTACAAAATAAATAAAATTACAAAATAAGATTAAGCACTGAACTGTAAATTTATTATTGCTATTCCAAATAAAGAAAATATTTTATTAATTAATATTAATATTTTAGTATGGAAGACCTTAAAGGAGAGATGCTGTCATAAAGAGAACTTCTGATACTGCTTTAACTCACTCTCCTCCCTTCCATGTGATTTGAGATTAATTTATTCTGATTTACATCCCTATGTCAATGAATTATCACTATATACTTATATATGCATGCCCTGTGACAAAATCAATTAAACAGACATTCCCTGCTTCACAACATTTTATTTTATTAAATTCAATCACTCAGTTACTGTAGTAGGCAGAATTCTAAGACATATCTTTCTATCCCCAAGATTTCTGCCGTCTGGAATATACAACTTGTTTAATTCCCTCCAGGTGAGTGTGGGTGGAAACTAAATATTATGGGCTATTACTCCACAATTAGGTTACTAATCGGTTGACTTTCAAGTAAATCAAAAAAGATACCATCCAATTAGGCTAAATCTAATCAAGTGAGCTCTTCGAAGGACCTGAGCCCTTTCTCTAGTGAGGGATTTAGTGTGAAAAGGATCTTATGCGACAGAAATTTTCATGACTTGCTTTGAAGATGGGGAACCACAAGAAAAGGAATGTCAGCAGCCTCCAAGAACTAAGTGATTCCCAGCTGACAGACCACAAAGAAACTAGACTTCATTCCTACAACTACAGTACAACCTGAGTAACTCCAGATAGGAATTAGACCTTGAGTGCAGTCTTGTTAAGACCCTAATTAGAAAGCTCTGCCTTACCATACTGAACTTCTGATCTACAAAACTATGAGCTATTGTTATAAATTGCTAAATTTGTGGCAACTTGCTACATAGCAATATAAAATTAACATTGTTGCAGAAAAAATTTTTACTTTGTAACTTAATGTCTGCTTTTAAGTGGATTCTATGTTTAGATTAAGTTTAAATGTTAACTTTTAAAGGTAGAGCAAATCACATAATTTTAAACATACAAATGATATGATTGCTTATTTTTGTGTAAGTTAAATGACATCTATATGTAAAAAAGTATATTTACAATTTCACTGAGAGTGACAGAGTGTTTTAATTAGGAAATGTCTGCTTTTCTTTCTTTTTTTTTTAGACAGAGTCTAGCTCTTATCACCCAGACTGGAATGCAGAGGCATGATCTCGGCACACTGCAACCTCTGCCTCCCGGGTTCAAGCAATTCTGCTGCCTCAGCCTCCTGAGTAGCTGGGATTACAGGTGCCCATCACCACACCTGGTTAATTTTTGGTATTTAGTAGAGATGGCATTTCTCCATGTTGGTCAGGCTGGTCTCGAACTCCTGACCTCAGGTGATCCGCCCATCTCAGCCTCCCAAAGTGTTGGGATTACAGGCGTTAGCCACTGCGCCCGGCCTGCGGGTTTTTTTGGTTGTTGTTGTTTGTTTGTTTTTGTTGTTGTTTTGTTTTTTTTAGAACAGGAATAAACTATTGTAACAATCTGGCTACTGGGTATCATTTAGTAAAATAGTAATGATAACAATAAAGCTTTTTCTTAATCCAATTTTTTTTAGACATACAAAATAATGAACAACTCATGCAAATGTCAAGAAAGAAAAGAAATCTCAGACCACAGCTGACAAATGAAGCCATTTAGCCATAAATTTCAGAGAATATTTCTCATGTCAGTATATTCTTGTTGGTAATCTCTTCTCAGCAGTTTTCTAAGGCTTTCCAAAGTATACTCATTTTAAGCCAATTTATGATAAAACTTCTCTCCAGAAAGCTCTTTTCAAAATCTTAGAGATATTTTCCTTCCTTTCACACATAAAGAAAGCATTCATATTAATATGCCATGAGAGGAAAAGCTCATTAAATAAGTAAAAATTGGAAGCAGTGTTGACATCACAAACAAAAGAACACAGCAAGGCATGTGTTTTCATTTTAGCCAAGGACCATTACTTTTTACCACATTATAGAAAATAATCTGAAATAACCTTTCAAGTCCGGAGTAAAGACCTCCATTTGCCCTCTAACATCAAAATTCATTTCATTAAGCAGCTTAACTCTTAGAAGTTCAGTCAAAAATGATAGTTTTTATCTTGTCTCTTTAGTAATAAGTATATCTTGATACCACACACCTTCTAAATCTGGCAGCAGTAGCTATCAAAGCCAGCATTTACTGAGCTTTATCAAGAGTCATGTACTGTTCGGAAAGTTGTACATGTATTTACTTCCTAATCATTACAGCAGCCCCACACAGAAGGTCCTCTTATCATCATGTCATTTTACAGCCGAAGAAAGCCATAAGAGGTTAAACAATTTGTTCTAGTAAGATGGCTAGGAAGCTAATGAATGATTTTGAAGCCCTAATGATCTGGCACCATAGTTACCATCTGGACAACTCTTGCTATGCTCCCTCTGCAGGGATCACCATGCCTGTTTTCTTTTTTCCTTGAAGCTTACTTTCATCCATTTATCCCCCAGCCTTAGCTGTAGATGTATTCTATCTTAGAGACCTGATTTTATAAGGAGAATTTATTTGGAGAACATTTTTCAATATATGTGGTATGGTGCTGCTTCTCTTTACCATTTGAAATGGGCGTAACAGGAAAAGGCAAGGTAGGAAGTTGGTTAAAATATTTACAGCTAACCAGATATGAAGTTGACCAATATTCCAGTTTACTTTATTCAGCTACTATATCCGTAATAACATATAGGATTAATTCACTCATGCTACAAAGATTTTGTCAGCATCTACTGCATGCTAAACACCCAGAATAATGCCTGGCACTCATAGAACTTGCATTCTAGTGAGGTGGACAGGTCATTTCGTAAAAATACAATAAATTACTGAATGAACAATTATGTTAAAAGATATTAAGTGCTACAAACAAAAGAAAAAAGGAGCGGGGTAAGAAAAGGTTGCATTATGGAAAGCAGGTCATAGTATTAAATAAGGTGGTCAGAGTAGACCTCATTGAAATCACATTTACTCAAATAATGTAAAAATATAAAGTTCTTAATTATTCATATATTAAAATACTCATTTTCTTTCTAATCCTCTATACCTTAAAAGAAATATACAAGGGGATACACATTTGTACTTAAGACTTTTTATGAGCGCTTAAAAAAATCCTGACAGCCAATATAGGACCAAATAACTAAGTCTCCATTGTAGTCTTAACTACAATTATAACTCTATTAAGAGAAAGCCTGCATTTCACTCTACATGCCATTTACCTAAATGCTGTTTTTTCTTCACTAAATAAACATGTATTGATTACCTACCATGTACAGCCATTTTGACAGTCCTGAGGAGATTAATTCCCTGTGCCCTGGGAATTCATATTCTGCAGAGATTGTACAAATAAACAGGTAATTGCAATGCTATATAAGAGGGCTGACTGGAGTATTAGGGAACATGATGTAGGGGTCAAGAGGAAGTAATATTTGAGATAAATCTCAAAGAATGAATGAAAGATAAAGATATGGGGGTAGTGAAGAGCATTTTGTGAATGTGCAGAGGATGAAGGATTAAAAGTATATACTTTGCTCCTGGATCTGAGTATAGTCCTACATTAGCAAAGATTAAAGATTCAATAGAACATGATAAATAGGGAGACTGCAAAAATCATCAGACATCTATTAGATGATGAATTTTAAAGAAACTTTTGAAAAGCTTTTGACCAAAAAACATGTTTTTAGTGTAGCTTCTTAGGTGACAACATTTTAATAAAATAAAATATTGGGGGAAAAAAACTATCCTAGATTATAAAAGTAAAATTAGTGTTTACTATTCATCCAGATGTATTATCAGATTGCATTGGGACCATTAGTTTCTATATGTCTTTAAATGGCATTACAATGCCATGAGAAAGTTGACTCTGGTAGCTTAGTATCCTGATAAATGAGCAAAGTTATAAGGATGATTTGTTTAATAAAAGTCATGAAACATATTCAATATTTTGTTTCACATGGCTCAGTTGACTCTATTCACTTCTATTTATTTGAGACTTTCAAGTCTATTATTAAGGGCTTTATATAGTACTTAGATAATACCTACATAATTACTTCTGCACAAATGTGATTTTTTTTTAAGTGGAGACTGGTTATCCTTCTAATAGTTACTCACGTTATTGCAGTATGTTGATGAATTAAACAAGGATGAGACAATAAATTCAAGACATGTTAATGGATGTCAGACATCCACAGAGTTTCATGAATGCTATGTAAGTAGAAAAAAAAAATAGTAACAGGCATCCTTGCAGACAGTTTACTCAATGAAAAGGTATATTGTTTACCAAGTGTTCTAATTGGCTTCCCTTTGGAAGTATGGTTCAGGTAGAGTAATTCTATTTTTAGCAGGTACAAAAGAAAATTGCTTGTGAAGTACTTTGAGATAATGAGAGTAATGACAATATGTTGAAAAAAAAAGATTCCACTTATGTTATAAAATAGTGAGTTAAACTAAAACTGGGTGAAAATGTATAATAGTTACTCTGCCATGGTTAAAAGGTAATCTAAATAATATATGTCTAATTTTAGGATTTAAAAGATAAATGCCACAATCTTCATTGACCTATGACTTTTATAAGCTGTTAAAACCTTATTATAGTATTTTTAAAGGCAAAAATGGAAATGTTTTAAACGAACATCTCTTCTTTCTGTAGCTTTCCAAACTGATACTTCAAAATGATGTCTTTTCATACCTAACTATCCATAAACATGTTTTCTCACAATTAAAAAAAAATACAACAGAGAAGCAAAATACATTTAAGTCCAGCTTTAGGCATTCCACACATAGAGACTGGAGGTTATTTTTATCCTTGTGGTTAATTCCATGTATAAGCCATTTTCAAATACTCCTGCTTCTTATATTTCCCTGCCAGTATACCTTACTTTTCAAAACTGACAAGGCAGATGTTATTCACAGTTCTATACATTAATACACAACACTGTCATATCATCCCCCCAAATTAAACCTTGTGGTGTTTTTAGTCCTAAACTCTTCCCAGAGAAATTTTTGTTTTTAGATCTTATAATACACATAAGCACACATATACACACTAACATGCACACACACATATATGCACAGATATAAATGTATGCATATCATTTTTCCCACATTAACATCAAAGAAAAACACATTATTTCAATTAATTAAGTGGATGTCTAGTATTACCTTTTTTTCCTCCAATAGTAAGATAGATCTACATTAAGTAGCATGAAACTACCATGTAAATTCCATCATCAGTAGTGCAGACTGTCATATTTAGATCAGGAATATCGTTTTGCCATTTGATCAGGCAGATTTCTATAATTCAAGGAGTAATCTCATAGTCATGTCCACAAATTTGGCTGACTAGGAGAAATGCAAATCAATTTATTTTAAAATCATACTAACATTTTAATAACATGTGGGCTTATGTAACCCACACATAATGCAGCAGGAAAATGTTAGTATATATTAAATTATAGAACATGTGTTTTCTGCTACAGATGTTCTTATTCCAATATAAGATTGAGTTATTCGTTTCACAAGTTTTCCTATTGTTTCTTTTGTTCAGTAAGTTTCAGTAAAGGAAAAAACTTGTTTCTTTTAAATATTTTACTGAATTTTAAAATTAACAAGTTGTATGTATTCGCCATGTACAATGTGATGTTTTGAAGTATGCATAAATTGTGAAATGACTACATCTAGGTAACTAACATATGTTTTATCTCACACAGTTATCGTTTTTGTGGTGAGAACACTTTTATACATCCACTCTTTCAGCATTTTTCAAGAATATAACATATTATTAACTATAGTCACCATGTTATAGAATAAAACACTTGAGCTCATTCCTTCTAACTGAAATTTTGTATCCTTAACTAACATCTCCTCAACTCCCACGCCAAATATATCAGGCCCTGGTAACCACCATCCTACTCTCCACTTCTGTGATACCAACTTTCTAAAATTACACATGAAGGAAGTAATGTGGTATTTACATGTCCATGTTTATTATAGCATTATTCACAATATTCAATATATGGAATCAACCTGTATCCATCAATGGATTAGTGAATAAAGAAAATGTGGTATGTATACACAATGGAATACTTTTCAGCTACAAAAGGAAAAGATTTTGAAATGCTGTTACTTGTGACAACATGGATAAACTCAGAGGACATTATGTTAAAGATGAAATTTTTTAAAGGAGTTACTGAAAACAAACTTAATGAAAAGGGTATTTTTATTTAGTACTGTAGCAATCACTACTGGCCCCAACCTTAGGCATATCATTCATTTTCCTGAGCCTAATTTTCTTCATCTTTAATGTAGAAGGCCTGAGAAGTAGTCCTTCTTCAGAAGAGTCTCTTGGGGTTGGATTAGAGGCAGGCAACAGTAAGAGTGGTTGCCAAATGGGCAGCTTCCAATCCTTAGTCAACTGGCTGAAATTTGCCTCAGTGGTGCACTTTCAATTTTTACCTGTTTTCTATACTAGGTCTATATATTTAGCATTGTGTAAAGAAACAATTCATAATATAATATTCTCCTACACAACTTGCTGTTTATGTTAACAATGCAAGGCCTTGGCCACTTTTTATCCTGGCCATTTCTCAAGCATGTGTTTGCAACAGGCGTCCTCAAGAGCTGACATCGTATCTCCCTCTGGGACAAAATCGAGCTAGCTCACTTGCTGCTATGAAGGAGGTAGATTCTAGACTCACTATGTGTACAGCATAAATCTAAGCCCATATCGTATCACCCCCATGGGAGTCAGGGACAAAGGGAAACAGATGCAAATATGCTGATGCTCAGGCTGCCTGATGTGCTGAGAGTAATAAAGGTCTTTTTCTTTGACCTGGGAGTCTCATGTCTACAGCTGGATTCTCTGAAACAATAACAGGTTAACTTATTAGTGAAGTAGGGTAAAGTCAAATCGCAGGACAGATAATAACCTATTACTAGGCTTTTATTGCCAAGGTTTACATGGATATTTAATACTTAATTTTAGAACTAGTCTAATAAAAATAGTAAGGTTCTGACACTGTGAACAACATATCACTATGTTGTTAGTTCACTAAAGAACTAACATTCTTTAGTTGTGAACAACTAAAGAATCTAGGAAAGTAAACTGTGTTTTTATAGAAATTTATTACATATAAACGTTGCACTACAAATCAGAGCACAAAGGATGAATTACTTGGTAAATAATTTGGGGACAAGCAGCTACGCAGTTTGAATACATAAAATTAGACCTTTCAGCTCGCACTATACCAAAACAAAAGATTTTTAGAGTTTTATTTTGAATAAAATAAAACTACAGATGCTTAGGGGAACATGTGCAAGGTTATTTTATAACATAAATGTGAAAAATGCCTTATTTATCAAACAGGTAATCACAGGAAGGTAGGGCAAAATGGCCAAAAAGAACCCTCTGGCAATCATCTCCATGCAGGAACACTAAATAGGACTACTATACATACAAGAAAGCACGTTCATAAGAGCCAAATATCAAGTGAGCAATAATAGTACCTGATTTCAATATCATATTTAATATCATATTATGGAAAGAGGCACAGAAGAGGGTAGAAAGGACAGTCTGGAATTTGTCAACACCCCCCCCCCCCCGCCCCATCCCCCAGCAGTGAGCAGAGAGAGAGAATTTCTACCCTTGGAGGAGCGAGAGCAAAGTGATTGTGGGAGCTTGCATTGGAACTCAGTGCTTCCCTGTCACAGCAGAACACAACAGAGGGCAGAATTTGGCTGGCATACTAGAAGGAAGCATTTTGAGCAGTCCCAGCCAGAGGGGAATCCTCCACTCCAGCAGTAGGAACTTGAGTTCTTACTAACCCCACTACCAGTGGACTAAAGTGCCCTAGTGTCTTGAATAAATTTGAAAGGCAGTCTAAGCCACAAGGATTGGAGCTGGGCTCAAGTACTACAAGGACTGGTGGTGTGCTAGGCTCGGAATAGTGGAGCTGGGGTGCATTCAAGCCAATGAGACACCATCTGGGGGAAACATGGGGATGTTTACATTACCTCTTCCCCAACTCTAAGCAGTATAACTCGGGGAGTGACTCTTTCCCCTTGCAAAAAGGAGAGGGAAACAAACAAACAAAAAAAGATTTTATCTTGCAACTTGAGTACCAGTTCAGCCACAGTAAAATAAAATACTAAGCAGAGCCCTGAAGCCCCTGATTCCAGGTCCTAACTCCTGGATGGCATTTCTGGATCCATTCTGGGTCAAAAGGGAACCTGCTGCCTATCGGCAGGATTCACTGCTTGCCAAATAAGGAGCTCCTAAGCCTTGAATAAACATCAGTGGTAGCTAGGCAGTGGTAGCCATAGCCCTGGGGTGAAATCCAGTGCTGTGCTGGTTTCAGATGTGACCCAGTGCAATCCTAGCTGTGGTGGTTCTGGGACTGCTTGTGTCATCCCTCCCTCAACTCCATGCAGCCCAGCACAGAGAGAGAGGCTCCTTTTGTTTGGGTGAAAGTGATGGAAGAGAACAAGAGATTCTGACTGTTATTGTGGGGAATTCTCCTGGATATTACTGAAGTCCACCAAGGCAGTATTGCTGTCTCCAAGAGTCACAGTATTGCTGGGCTTGGGGTGATCTCTAGTGCAGATATAAATGCAGTGATCAAAGACTTCGATCAAAACCCAACTCATTTCCTTTTTGAATACCTGGAAAGCATTCTCAAGAAGAAAGGGTATAAATAAGCCCAGACTGCAAAGATTAAAATAAATACTGAACTCTTCAATGCCCAGACATCAATGAACATCCACAAACATAAAGAACTTCCAGGAAAAAAAAATGACCTCACTAAATGAACTAAATATGGCAACAGTGACTAATCCTGGAGCAACAGAGATATGCAACCTTTCAGATAGAGAATTCAAAATAGCTGTTTTGAGGAAGCTTAACAAAATTAAAATAACACAGAGAAGATATCCAGAATCCTATCAGAAAAAAAAATAGCAAACATTGAAGTAATTTTAAAATTCAAACAGAAATTTCGTGACTGAAAAATTCAATTGACAAACTGAAAAATGCATTAGTTTCAACAGCAGAACTGACCAAGCAGAAGAAATATTTAGTGAGCATGAGGTCAGATTATATGAAAACACAGTCACACGAGAAAGAAAAGAATTCTAATAAAGTATGCCTACAAGATCTAGAAAATAGTCTCAACAGGGAAAATCTAAGAGTTACTGACTTTAAAGTGGAGATAGAGACAATCAGAGTAGAAAGTTTATTCAAGGAGGCCAGGCATGGTGGCTCATGCCTGTAATCCCAGTGCTTTTGGAGGCCAAGGTAGCAGATCTCTTGAAGTCAGGAGTTTGAGACCAGCCTGGCCAATATGACAAATCCTCATCTCTACTAAAAACACAAAAATTAGCCCGGTGTGATGGCATGCACCTGTAATTCCAGCTACTCGGGAGGCTGAGACACAAGAATTGGTTGAACCTGGGAGGCAGAGGTTGCAGTGAGCCAAGATTGTGTCACTGCACTCCAGCTTGGGTGTTGGAGTGAGAATCTGCCTCAATAAATAAATAAAAAAATAAGTTTATTCAAGAAAATAACAGAGAATATTCCAAACCTAGAGAAAGTTACCAATATTCAAGTACAAGCAGGTCAGAGAGCACCAGCAGATTTAACTCAAATAAGGCTACCTCAAGACATTTAAAAATCAAACTTCTAAAATTAAAAGATATACAAAAGATCCAAAAAAACAGCAAGAAAACAGAAGAAAATAACATGAACATGAGCTCCAATACATCTGGCAGCACACTTTTTAGTGGAAACCTTAAAGGCCAGGAGAGAGTAGCATGACATATTTAAAGCACTGAGAAAACTTTTATTGTGGCATATTAGATCCAGCAAAAATGTCCTTCAAACATGAAGGAGAAATGAAGACTCCCATACAAGAAAAAGCTGAGGGATTTCATCTATACCAGACCTGTCTTACAAGAAATCCTAAAAGGAGTTCATCAATCTGAAAGAAAAGAAAGTTAACAAGCAATAAGAAATTGTCTGAAGGCACAAAACTTGCTAGTAACAATGATAACAAAAATATATACAGAATATTCTAACACTGTAATTGTGGTATGTAAACTACTTATAACTTGAGTAGAAAAATAAACTTAACAAAAATAACTATAAAAACTTTCTTATCCCAGCACCTTGGGAGGCCAAGGTGGGCAGATCACGAGGTCAGGAGATCAAGACCATCCTGGCTAACAAGGTGAAACCCATCTCTACTAAAGAAACAAACAAACAAACAAAAATTTGTAAAGATACACAGTATAAAAAGATATAAATAGAAACAATAAGTTAAAAACTGGGAAACTAGGGAGGAAGTGGAAGAAGTTGAGGCATAGAGTTTTTATTAGTTCTCTCTTTGCTTGTTTGTTTGTTGTTGCTACTGCAACAAGAGTTTTCGAAAATTTAAAATAATCAGTAATATATTTGTAAGTTTCATGGTAACCTCAAATCAAAAACCAATAACAGACAAACAAAAAATAAAAGCAAGAAATTAAAACATACCACCAGAAAAAATCACTTTTATACATAAGACAGAAAAGAAAGAAAAACCACAAAACAATTAGAAAACAAAATTTAAAATAACAGTAGTAAATTCTTATTCATAAATAATAACATTGAATGTAAATGGACTGAACTCTCCAATAAAAGACAGAGTGGTTAAATGGATTAAAAAGCAAGACCCAATAAAATTCTGCCTATAAGAAACTCACTTTACCTATAAAGACATACATAGACTGAAAATAAAGGGATGGAAAAAGATATTTCATGCAAATGAAAACAAAAAAAAAGCATGGTATGCTATACTTAGACAAATGTTATAGATTTCAAGGAGAAAAGTATGAAAAGAATCAAAGAAGGTAATAATATAATGATAAAGGATTCAATTAAGGAAGAGACTATAACCCTGACACCAAAACCAAAGACACAACAACAAAAAAGTACAGCCTAATATCTCTGATAAACATTTATGCAAAAATCTCCAACAAAATACTAGTAAACCAAATTCCAACAACACATTAAAAAAATCATCCATGATGACTAAGTGAGATTTATCCCAAGAATGCAGGGATGGTGTAACATACACTAATCAATTAATGTGATACATCATATCAACAGAAAGAAGGGCAAAACCATATGATCCTTTTAATTCATACTGAAAAAAGCATTTGACAAAATTCAAGATACCTCATAACAAAAACCCTAAAAAAACTGGGGATAGAAGGAACATACCACAACACAATAAAAGCCATATAAAACAGACCCACAGCTGATGTACTGAATGAAAAAAAAAATATTAAAAAACCTTTCCTCTAATATCTATAGTAAGACAAGGATGCACTCTTTCCTTCTTTCTTTTTTTTTTTTTTAATGGAGTTTTGCTCTATTGCCCAGGTGGGAGTGCAGTGGTACAATCTCAGTTCACTGCAACTTCTGACTCCCAGGTTCAAGTGATTCTTCAGTCTCAGCCTCCCAAGAAGCTGGGATTACAGGTGTCCACCACCACTCCCAGTTAATTTTTGTATTTTTAGTAGAGACAGTGTTTCACCATGTTGGCTGGGTTGGTCTCGAACTATTGACCTCAGGTGATCCACCCACCTGGGCCTCCCAAAGTGCTGGGATTACAGGCATGAGCCACTGTGCCCGGCCTAGGATGCCCACTTTCACCACGGTAATTCAACATAGTAGTGGAAGTCCTAGCTACAGCAATTAGACAAGAGAAAGAAATAAAGGGCATACACATTGGAAGAAAAAAAGTCTAATTATCCATGTCTTTAAATAATATAATCTTATATTTTGAAAAACTTAAAAGATTCCACCAGAGAAACAATTAGAATTGATAAACAATGTCAGTAAATTTGTAGAATACAAAATCAAAATACAAAAATCAGTAGCATTTCTATAGGCCAACAGCAAACAACCTCACAAAATAAGAAAGTAATTTTTTTTACAATTGCTACAAATTAAATTACATACTTTGACATAAACTTAACCAAGGAAGTGAAAGTTCTCTACAGTAAAAACTATAAAACATTGATGCAAGAAATTGGAAAGGACACAAAAAATGAAAGATAGCTCATGCTTATGGATTAGAAGAATTAATATTGTTAAAATGCCCACACTACCCGAAGCAATCTACAGATTCAATGCAATCTCTATCAAAATACTAGTAACTTTCTTCACAGAAATAGAAAAAAAAAATGTATATACAACCACAAAAGGCCAAGAATAGCCAAAGCCATCCTGAGTAAAAGGAACAAAACTAGAAGAATCACACTACCTGACTTTATACTACAGTGCTGTAGTAACCAAAACAGCATGGCACTGGCATAAAAGCAGACCCATGGACCAATGGAACAGAATAAAGGACTGGGAAATAAGTTCATACATCTACAGTGAACTCCTTTTCAACAAAGATGCCAAGAAACATACGTTGGGGAAAGTGTAGTCTCTTCAATAAATGGTCCTGGGAAAACTGCATATCCAAATGCAGAAGAATGAAACTAGATCCCTGCTTTTCACCATATACAAAAATGAAATAAAAATTGATTACAGAATTAAATCTAAGATCTGAAACTGAATCTACCAGAAGAAATCATTAGGGAAACTCTCCAGGACATTGGTCTGGGCAAAGATTTCTTGAGAAATACCTCAAAAGCACAGGCAACAAAAGCAAAAATTGAAAAATGGGATCACATCAAGTTAAAAAACTTCTTCACAGCAAAGGAAAGAACAAAGTGAAGAGACAACCCATATAATGGGAGAAAATGTTTGCAAACTATCTATCTGACAAGGGATTAATTTCCAGAATATACAAGGAGCTCAAACAACCTCATAGAAAACAATCTAAAAATCTGTTTAAGAAATACACAAAAGGTTCAGGTGTGGTGGCTCACACCTGTAATCCCAGCACTTTGGGAGTCTGAGGCCAGTGGATCACCTGAGGTCAGGAGTTTGAGATCAGTCTGACCAACATGGTGAAACCCTGTCTCTATTAAAAATACAAGAGAGAAATTCTGTCTCAAAAAAAAAAAAAAAAAAAAGCAAAAGATCTGAATAAGCATTTCTCCAAAGAAAACATACAAATGTCCAACAGGCATATGAAAAACTGCTCAACATCATCATTAATTATCAGAGAAATGCAAGTCAAAACTACAATACATTCTCTCACTCCACTTAGAATGGCTTTTATACAAAAGACAGGCAAAAATAAATGTAGGTGAGGATCTGGAGAAAGGGGAGCCGTCATACATTGTTGATGGGAATGTTAAGTTAGTACAGCCACTATGGAGAACAGTATGGAAGTTCCTTAAAAAGCTAAATATAGAACTACTATATGATCCAGCAATACCACTGCTAGGTATACATCCAAAAGAAAGGGAATATGTACATAAAAGAGATATCTGCACTCCCATGTTTACTGCAGCACTATTCACAATAGCCAAGATTTGGAATCAACCTAAGTGTCCATCAGCAGATGAATGGATAAAGAAAATGTGGCACATATACACCATGGAATATTATCCATCTATAAAAAAAAATGCAATTCTGTCATTTGCAACAACATGGATAGAACTGGAAGACATGAAGTAAAATAAGCCAGTCGCAGAAAGACAAATTTCATATATTCTCACTCATATGTGTGAACTAAAAATTAAAACAATTGAACTCATGGGGATAGACAGTAGAATGATGGTTACCACAGGCTGGGAAGGATAGTGGGTGGAGCGGGGGAGTGGGGATAGTTAAAGAGCACAAAAATATAGATAGAATGAGTAAGATTTAGTATCTGAGAGCAAAACAGGGTGATTACAGTCAATAATAATTTATTATATATTTTAAAATAACTAAAAGAGTCACATTGGAATGTTCCTAACACAAATAAATGAGAAATGCTTGAGCTGACAGATAACCCAATTATCCTGATGTGATTATTATACATTGTCTGCCTATATCAAACTATCACATGTACCTCATAAATACATACATGTACTATGTACCCATAAAATTAAAAATTTTAAAATAAGTAAGCATAAAGAAAAAATAAAATATTTGATTGCATAAAAATAAAAAAATTCATATAAGAATGAATCTCATAAAGAAATTTAAAAATGAGTGACAGATAAAGGAAAATCATTTCCAGATAGATAAACTGATAAAGAATTAAATTATCTAAAACCTAATATACAGATACTCCCTCCCCATAATCACCAACAGTTACAAAAGGAAATTTTAAGAAGAGAAATATAACTGGTTAATAAACTCGTGATGTTGATAAAAACTTATATGACGTTTACCCTCAAAATAGGCAGGGAAAGTCAAATTTGTGCAACAATGCAATATAATTTCTGGCTCATGAAATTGATAAATATTATATACTAGTTAATGTAGGAAAAAAGAGACACCTATGCATTGTTGGCAGGACTATAATTACTACCAATATTTAACAAAGCAATATGGAAGTTTCCATAAAATTTTAAAGCCCATTTGCCTTAACCTTATACATCCATTTCAAGGAATTTATATAATACTTAAAAATACAATGTAAATTATTTGTGCAGACATTTTACTACAGCTTTGTTTATAAAGTAACAAGAGCTAGAAACACTCCCAATTTCTTAGTTCTCAAGAGGAGAACTGTGAGATTTTGTAGATCTATTTACCTTACACATACAATGATACCTTATAAATATAGTGAGGTAAGTCAGTGAGTGTTCACTTGAGAATGCCTAATGTATAATGCTTAATGAAAAAAATCAATGAAAATATGTATAAATTCACATATTTGTTTCAAAATAAATAATTTGGAAAAACGTAACTATCCCAATAAAGTTTCAAAAATGTCAAATCCTTCCACATGTCATTATGTGTATATAACCATTATAAAACAAGCAAAAGCATTAGAAGGTATGTTTAAATAGATATCACTTTCAGGGGTGCAGAGGGAAGAGAAACTCATTCATTTTCCTTCAGATATTTCACTACTCTGTGGATTGTAATAAGAAAGAACACTACAATTGGAATTAAAATTATTGAAATAGAATTTTAAAAGTAAAATGAATGACCATCAGAAAATGACAGAAATAAAATACTGGACATGGTGATATATTCAATTTCTAATATTCTGCATTTCTGAGTCTTCTGGTAGCAATTAATTCAATAGCTGAACATTTCCCCTAAAGCCACAGAAATAGTATAAACAGACCCAAGAGTTCTGAAAAGAACAGAAGAACCATTTGGAACCAGAGAGGTCAGTAGAAAATATAGGATGTTCTGACCTTAAGTTTGGTATAGCCACAGTACGCTAGTAGGTAATGTGGATATTGCTTAGTAATGAATAGCAGGACCTAAGTACTTTGATCCTTACGCCACACCAGGCATCAGCAGTGTCTCTCTTGACAATGAGAGCCTTGAGATCTATCTTCTCTGCAGACCATATAAAAATAACTACACAAATATGCTACACTGCATGCATATGCAATGTCAAAGTTAAAAGATAGAAAGGCAATAGTAACAACAATATTTAAGGAACAGAAGGCTTACACAATATTAATTGGACTTGAATGAATTCAGAAGGAGCCAAAGGAAGCCTTACATCTTTTATACATTTTAGAAATATCAATTACTATCCAAAAAAGACAGCAATCAAACCACTGAGACAGGGATAAAGCCAAGACTGGGGACATACAAAGAAATGGCTTGTGCAAAAGATAAGGTGGGAGCTTGTAACCAGAAAAAATGAAAAAGTCGTAAGAACAACACTAACCCAACATTGTAAAATATCATTTCCATATATAATCAACAAAATTATTTTGAGATATTTATCTGTTTTCATACTAAGGTTTTGAAATCCAATTTGTATTTTACACTTGAAGCACATCCTAATTTGAGTTAGCCATAGCGTTCATCAGTATGTGACCAGTGACTATTATTTCAGATGATCTCCAGAAAAACAGTGGCATACATGAAAACTTCATTAGAATATTAGTTGATGCAACCACTGTGGAAAACAAAGTTAGAATGCACATAACCTATGGCCCAATAATTCCATTTCTATGGAAATGGGATTGCATTCCATTGCCATAGAAGCAAAGACTTCACCACCACCACCAATGAAACACTGAGACATTTATCACTTTCATGGAGTAAACTCTTTGCACGCATTGGAAAGAATATAACAGTATTTCTTGCAACTGGAATAACTATGTTTTATACACTCATACTAGAAAGGCAGATAAATCATTTGATCATTGAGCCATATGATTTCGCCTAGGAATGGTGGCCAGTTGGTAGACTTAGCTGGAAAGAACACTTGCACAATGATGCCAGCCTCTAGGCTTCTCTGAACCTCTGAATCTGTTCCATTCTTCTAACTTCAACCATGTAACAAGCCATCATCATTCCAAGGACCCCAAATGTTACCTGGATTTTATGCATATATTTACAAATTTGTTAGTATTAAAATCCTAGCAATTACCAACCGATGCAACTTTAAGAGAGCACTGAACAAGTGGCATTATTACCTAGTGCCTTAGGTTTCCTAAACAGTATAGTAAAGAGACCACTGACTTAGCCTCTGAACTATACCTTTGTGGCTTGATAGCTATACCTCTCAGATACTCCTTCTCCTAATCTCTAAAATACAAGTAAAACCTGTCCCACAGGGTTGTGGTGAGAAAAGTGCTTAGCACAATGGCCTCACATAGGCCAAGTCAAAATAGCTGCCCTATTAGAAGTTTTTTAAGCCGTATGATTGGTATCAATTTACCTTTCAAACATTGCACAGTTATTTTTTCTGGATCATAATTAGAAGCGTCTATTTACATCTAATATTTAAAATAAAACGTCTAGTAATCAAAATGTAAGGCAAAGCAAGACTATTACAGCACTTTTAGACTTCCAAATTAAATATTGTTTTAGATATTATTCAAGTTTGGAGAGACTATAGTGAGAAAGAAATCACATATACTAGTGGTGGCAATGTTGACTGCTATTACATCTCCAAAGAGAATTTGTTATTCCAAGGTCCTTATCCCTTGATTTAGTAACCCTAGTACAAGTTTTCCTTGGGAAATAGTTAAAAATACTAATATTTGTGTCCAAAAGTTCATGAAAATGACAACAACCTAAATCCTGAATATGAGACAAATGTGCATAACAAAAACATACATCCATAGAATTAGAAAATAATTACTTAAAATGATGCTTAAGGAGTTTAATCACATGGAGAAATGTTATATGTTTACTGAGATACAGAACTACCATACAGAGTAGAACATTAACTATATAAAATGCATAGAAAATAGGAACTAAGAAAAAAATTACTTTTGGTTTAAATTTATTTAAACAAAATACAGCTTTCTTTTGAATTCATCACTGAATATTTTAACTAAATAAAAATCAATGACTTACATTAATTTCCCA
Source organism: Rhinopithecus bieti (assembly GCF_001698545.2). Lineage (NCBI taxonomy): Eukaryota > Metazoa > Chordata > Mammalia > Primates > Cercopithecidae > Rhinopithecus > Rhinopithecus bieti. The sequence continues at coordinate 316,527 of NW_016803441.1, read as the reverse complement.
ATTTTTTTTTTTACTGGCCAGTTTATAAACTTTTTTGTATTGATTTTAAAAGTGCTATCAGGTGTCTTTCTTTGCCATGGGTGCCAGAAATGTTTAATTAATGTAGATCTCCATTATGTTGTTGTTGTTGTTGTTGTTGTTGTTGTTATTTGAGATGAAGTCTCTCTCTATTGTCCAGGCTGGAGTGCAGTGGGGCAAACTCAGTTCACTGAAACCTCCACCTCCCAGGTTTAAGTGATTCTCCTGCCTCAGCTTCCTGAGTAGCTGGGACTACAGACACGAACCACCACGCCGACTTTCTCACATTTCCAGTAGAGACACGGTTTTACCATGTTGGCCAGGCTGGTCTCAAACTCCTGACCTCAAGTGATCTGCCCACTTTGGCCTCCCAAAGTGCTGGCATTACAGGCTGAGCCGCCATTCTGATCAGTCTCCATTACAAAATTCTTTTGAAATTAATTAATGGTAGAATTATTTTCTCCTTATTGATTTCTCCTTATTGATAATTCTTTCAGCCTTTAATTTCTTGTGTGTGTGTGTGTATGTAAATGCTTTTGAGTATTGAATATATGCTTTTTAATGTATTAAGCAATGGCCATTAAAGTAAAAGGAAGGTATGTGTTTGCAAAATAAGAAATGCAGGATATCCCCAGTGGGCCATTTTTGAGTATTTAATGGAAAATGTGGAAGCCACCCAGGCAGAGTAAAGATCTCAAAAACTCTCAGTTACATCACTGGGTCTTATCTTAAAAGACTCATTTGTTGCATAGTGACAAATATCTTATAGCAATTCCTACACTATTTGGGCCACGCACAATCATCTTGCTAAGGAAGCAAAATTATGACTCCAGGACTTCTTGAAATATGAGGAAACACAATTACTTTTAAACATTATTTTTATAGTAAAATGTTAGCTTAGAAAAGGGTGCTAACAACAATAAATATCCATTATGAGTAATTCTGACTCATTTTGAATTTGATTACCAGAATGACAAAAAATTCACCAGGTAAACTGATTGCCAACTTAAGCTGTTTTTCTCAGCATGCTTCCAAATTCTGTAAGACTAGCTTTTTTAAGAAAGCTCAACTGCCATTTTTAAAACTCCTTCCAAGACAAGGTATTTCCTGACTTGGCAGAAATTAAAGCCAAAAATAATTGTCTCTTGCCATCACAGGTTAAGGGATTATAGTACCATTTGTACAAACTGGGCATCAAGCAGTTAAACAGTAAGGCTTAGGTTGAGGTCTGGCTGCACCCCAGGGCCTGCAGGCAGCCGTTGGCACTCCTCAGGTTCAGTGGGAGGTGTTGTGTATGAGACAGGAAACAACCTTAGTGACAGGTGTGTTTGATTAATGAGGGAGAAAGAGGGAAACCATCTACAGCTTCCCAACCAATGACAAAATATGACAAGCTCTTCTCACAACCAGAGAAACAGAATAGCCAAAGGGAGAAGGGGTCAGGGTGGCATCAGCAGGAAAAATGTCCTGTCTCACAGAGACCAGTATAGGAGAAGCAGAGGCTTGTATTAGAGAGTTGGACATACTTTATTAGAAAATAAATGAAATTATTGAATCTTTTCTTGAGGGAATACCATTTATTTGGACTTCAGGCATAAAATCTGAGTATTTTCAGAATGTCCTCTCTGAGATTGGCACAGAAGGACAGTACTAACCAGCCAAGCAGAAAATATTAGGTCACAAGAGACATATTACAAGCAGAATAAAGAAAACGTAGACACACAACAAAGATCTAGGAGGAGATGCTTTCCTAACTCCTATCTGAGAGAAATGAAGAAAGATTTATTAGTAGGAACACTGACATTGTAGCATGAATTACACCTGTTAACAGTATTTACAGTTTGCTGGATACATATACATCTATAAATAAGGGTATATGTATATGTTTATATATGTATATGTGTACAAAGGTGTGTATATATATGCATATACACACATAGGCAAACACATGCCATTCTTTTCAACTAACTCCTTTTGCCATTTTTCCAAAGTCCTGTGGAGCAATGATAGAGACTACCTGAACATGTAATAACTCAGCTAACCTTTATTCATTCCCCTGATGCCAGGTGAACTTTACCCAGAAATCAGAGGTCACCAAGACCTTATACTAACTGAAAACTTCATGTACATTAGAATAGTCAAGGTGAGCCAGGAATACTAGTTGCTTTTGTTAGATTTTCTAACTTCTGAAACCTAATCTTCCAAATTCAAAGAAATTGCCACAGAGCAAAATAATTTGAACAAGGACTGATTATCTAATATGATCACTCACCACATTTCAAGTATGACCTCATCTAACCCATCTAAACACTTGAGAAAATTTAGATTTTCAAACTATTCAAAGTACTGAAATTCCACATATGTCCTTGGTAATTCTCTGCTTCATTCAATAAATCTCCTTTCCAAATTACCACTTTCAAAATATTATTTGCCAACACACAGAAAATCAAAGATTTCCCTGAAAGGTTTATTGTCTTTCTACCAAAGGAACTTTCATTAGACTTCCAAATATTGAGAGAATTCTAATAACTACTATAATTCAAATGTATACATACATATGTATGTATGCATATCCATACACATACATGTAAAATTTTAAGTTATAGTGCTCCACTCCCACTACACACCCATTTTAAGTGTGTAAAATATACTTGAAATGCAAAAGTATAGTTTTGTTTTGGAAATGCAGTTTGCTTTATAACTTCATTGTGTTGATACCATAGGGATCCTCATCAAAAAGGTACAATTTTGTTTAATATATAAAATAAATACAATTGTATTGGCGAAAATTTTCTCTCATGAATTGACAACCAAAAACTTCTCTTCTAAAAGTGTTTTCTTTTAAGGTTTGTTTTTGGTTTTGCTTCTACATTGAATCCAAAACACTGTAACTAATAATGATAGTTGTTACCACTCATGAAGTGCTGAGAGAAACCAAAATGTATGTCCCTTTAAGATGACTGTTAGTTAAAATTATTCATCACAGCTAAAGAGGAAAAAAAATCTGCTTAAACTTGTAGCAACAACATTTTCATATAGTGTTAATTAGATCAAAGCGAACATGTCTTTTTAAAGTAAAATGAAATTTGTCTATGGTTTATTTTCTAAAAAAATATTTAACTCAAGACCACCACCAAAAACAAACTCTAAAGCTTATTTTATATAAATGCTAAAATCTATTCAATTTTTTCATCATAATAACAAAACCAAGGACAGTGGAGTGAAATTATTAAGTATTTTTGGTTTGTATAAAAGCTTGGAACAATTATTTAGATTAATTCCCAGACTGTTCCTTAAAACATTGTTGTTACTTATTTAAGACAGCAGTAATTGTTTAACCCCCTAGTCTCCCATGATTTAAATATTCTAATAGCCCTAACATGCTATTAATGTTAATAGATTCATTCTTTTATAACTATATTAGAAATTCGTCATCTGCCTTTTAGTCATTTACATTGCATAAAAAGTATTCTTATCATCCCATTAAAAAACCCTTCATGTTAGTTATAGAAATCCATATACCTTTCTTTCTTTCCACAGCTCCTAGTAAAGTGCCATCTCATATGGATGCCAAATAATATTTCAAACAGAATTATAAAAAGCCTAGATATAACATATTTGAACCACTATTTTCTACTAGGCAAAATTTTAACTTACACAAAGTTCTTAACAGTTTTAACTGTTCTTAACGTAATAGATTTTATGGTGTTTATGCATATGCAACCAAACAAACTTCTTTTATTAATGTATTACAGAGACCAGAAGGATTAGAGATGGGAATAAAATATTAAAACCTTTTATTTGGAGTTTACATGTGAAAACCAAATAGTCCTCAAAAGCTATTATTTTTTTCTTTATTTCATGAATGATTGGATCATTGTTATATTAATTTAATAATTAACATGTTCATTTAACTTAGCTTATTTCATCTTCTTACTTGCCGTACATTAACCCAGGAAAGTACAAATAACATGAACTCTTAGTAAGAAGGTAAGCTGGTAATAAGTAATTGAAACATCTAAGATTATCAATTTATTTTCTTCACTAGAAATGCATTTTTTGCTCAGATATTTGGCCACCCAAACATTTCAAAATAAACCCATAGACTCACCTCCATATGTAATATATATATACACACACATATTACTTACCTCAGTCAAATGTGGTGTAGGGTTAAATCCACAGAGATTACACACTTGATTCTTGCATTCAGTGCAAGTACTGAAGTTAGGAGGATCCTTAGAACCTATGTTGAGTTCAGTTTTGCAGACAGGACAGGTTGATTGTGGTTTGGGAGATCTCTCCAGTTTTGTGGGAAGGACAGCTTTTTGAGGCTCAGCTGTTAAAGATTTGCTATCTTTAATAAGTGGTGGCTTTTTTTCTGTTTCTGTTCTTTTTACTGTTGGAGCTTGTTCAGCTTTGGGCTCTAATTTTTCAGCTGCTGGGGCTTTTGTTTCCTTTTTCACAGGTATAATTTTTGCAGGTGCTGGTGGTGCTTGACCTGTGGATTTGGGTGGCCCTTGTGAAGCAGGTGGCTGTGAAGGGGCAGGGGCTTGTTTTGTTGGGGCCCCTGGTCCACTTTGTGAATGAGGTCCAGGTTGGCCTGCAGTGGAAATTAAATTTGATGCCTGGCTGAAGATTGATGCTCCAAACCCAAAGAGTTTCCCAGTCACGGTCTCTTGAGGAGTTGTAGGCTGTGATTTGGGGGCATCAGTAATACTTCCCAGATTCAGACTGAAACGTCTTGACTGCTCCTGAGGCTTTGGGGGCTGTTGAGGTGTGGGGACAGTTTGGCCAGCAGTAGGTCGTGGGCCAGGGGGTGTTGGTGACCCTTTTGGCATTGGCTTGGCATCTGGTTTAGGACTCGTTTTGGTTTGTGCTTTCTTGGGATCTTCCTTCTTTTGTACGGGGTCAACTTGTTTTTGACCTTTGCTCTCTGAACTAGGACCAGGATGTGAAATAATTTTTGAATCTGATGCAGGTCGAGGTATGGCTTTAGAATCAAATGGGGTGACTTTTTCCCCTGTTGGTGGAAAACTCTGTGAGGGTTTGGCAGAGTCTGTTTTTAGAGGAGCGGTTTTCTCTTCAGCTTGTGACTGTACTTTGGAGCTTGGAATATCAGGTGTTGTTGCTGATGATAAAGATACAAAGTCTGTGGTTGGCTTTACCATCTTGGGCTGCTTAGGTTTATCATCAGCAACAGGGGCCTTGTCCTGCTCAGATGGGACAGAAGGTTCTTTGGGAGGGGCTGGCTTGGATGGAGAATCTGCCTCAGGAGGCTGCTTGGCCTTGGCTGAAGGAGAGCCATGGAGGGTTGGTTGTTTCACTAGTGGTGGCTTTTTAGGCTCAGGTACCTTGGAGAGATCCTGTTTTGGTGCAGCATCCTTCTTTGGGGAAGTCTGCTGTGGCTGTGGGGATGATTTGCTCACTGCTGATGTAGCGGTAACAGGTGCAGCCTTCGGTTTGGGCTGGGGTGATGATGGAACTGGAGCCAGATCCCCACCTAGAGCTCTTTTCATTTGACAGTTCAAACAGAGCCACTCTTTTACCTACAAATAAAATAAAACAATGGTCACCAAGACAATAATACTGTAAAACACAAAATGTTTTCAAAACATGCATACTGCCCTCTGAAACGATGTCTCGCATCATTCAAAGCAGAAAATGCAGAGAAAATTATTTTAATAAATTGTTATTAAAATATAATATTTTAATGATATTAAAATACAATTAGTGGGCCAGGCATAGTGGCTCACATCTGTAATCCCAGCACATTGGGAGGCTGAGGTGAGCGGATCACGAGGTCAGGAGTTTGAGACAAGGCTGACCAACATGGTGAAACCCCGCCTCTACTAAAATACAAAATTAGCTGGGCATGGTGGTGTGCGCCTGTAATCCCAGCTACTCAGGAGGCCGAGGCAAAAAAATCGCTTGAACCTACGAGGCTGAGATTACAGTGAGCCGAGATCATGCCATTGCACTCCAGCCTGAGCGAAAGAGTGAGGCTCCGTCTCAAAAAAATTATATATATATAATTTATATATATATATTTATATACATATATAAAATATATATTTAATATATATACCTATATGTATATATATCTATATGTGTATGTGCGTGTGTGTGTGTGTATATATATCTCCTCAGGGGCTAAAGTACCCTATATTTTAAGGAATAAAGTAAAAATCAAATATAGTTTTGTGTTTCTTCTAATGGTAATTGTTATTATTTGCCTTTGATTTACTTAAATTTTTATGATTCCCAGAAATAGAAAACCATGTACAATTTTAAGAGAAAGCAAGTTTTATGTTTTTTTCTTAACAAGCTTTCACAAAACTTGTTTTTTCTTAGATTATACATGGTTTACTATTTCTGGGAATAAAACATGTTAGATACCATAAATCAGTTATGAGAGTTATTTCCTCTATTGATGGCTCATAACCAATTTTAAGATATACAGCCCAGAGTAGGATTGCTAAATTATGAACATATTGCTAC
>NW_016803441.1:294474-308731 GCF_001698545.2 Rhinopithecus bieti | reverse complement strand
GAGCCAGATCCCCACCTAGAGCTCTTTTCATTTGACAGTTCAAACAGAGCCACTCTTTTACCTACAAATAAAATAAAACAATGGTCACCAAGACAATAATACTGTAAAAACACAAAAATGTTTTCAAAACATGCATACTGCCCTCTGAAACGATGTCTCGCATCATTCAAAGCAGAAAATGCAGAGAAAATTATTTTAATAAATTGTTATTAAAATATAATATTTTAATGATATTAAAATACAATTAGTGGGCCAGGCATAGTGGCTCACATCTGTAATCCCAGCACATTGGGAGGCTGAGGTGAGCGGATCACGAGGTCAGGAGTTTGAGACAAGGCTGACCAACATGGTGAAACCCCGCCTCTACTAAAAATACAAAAATTAGCTGGGCATGGTGGTGTGCGCCTGTAATCCCAGCTACTCAGGAGGCCGAGGCAAAAAAATCGCTTGAACCTACGAGGCTGAGATTACAGTGAGCCGAGATCATGCCATTGCACTCCAGCCTGAGCGAAAGAGTGAGGCTCCGTCTCAAAAAAATTATATATATATAATTTATATATATATATTTATATACATATATAAAATATATATTTAATATATATACCTATATGTATATATATCTATATGTGTATGTGCGTGTGTGTGTGTGTATATATATCTCCTCAGGGGCTAAAGTACCCTATATTTTAAGGAATAAAGTAAAATCAAATATAGTTTTGTGTTTCTTCTAATGGTAATTGTTATTATTTGCCTTTGATTTACTTAAATTTTATGATTCCCAGAAATAGAAAACCATGTACAATTTTAAGAGAAAGCAAGTTTTATGTTTTTTTCTTAACAAGCTTTCACAAAACTTGTTTTTTCTTAGATTATACATGGTTTACTATTTCTGGGAATAAAACATGTTAGATACCATAAATCAGTTATGAGAGTTATTTCCTCTATTGATGGCTCATAACCAATTTTAAGATATACAGCCCAGAGTAGGATTGCTAAATTATGAACATATTGCTACTTTTTAAAATTGGCAAAGCATTACTCCCCGCTCCAAGGTGAAATTCAAATATTTAAAAATACAAATTGTTAACCATGCTGAGTTAGAAATAGGATATTCTCTATTAACAAAGTAAATAAAAAATAATAGCTCTCCCTTAAATGATCACAAATAGAATGATTTAATAGAAGAAACATGGCTTCCTTAGAAATTTTATGAAGATACTTGAAAAAGCAATATGAGTAAGGAATGTACATATTTGACTGGTGATATATACATGTACATGAATGCATGTGAATGGCAGAGATTTGTATATATATGAGATATACATATATATACACAATATGCAAATGCTTTTTTTGTATTGCATCTATTGTGAAAAGATGTTGTGTTTAATACCATATTTTAGAAGATAATTTAAAAGTACCTATGTTTAACATTTACCTTTTTTATTATTCTAAAATAATGTTTCCTTATAACTATTTTAAATCTTACCAAAATAATTTAGCATATATAATTATACCATGATCCAACCTTCTCCACCCAATGTAACCAATGCAAATAATTTGGCACTGAAATTCTTTGTACAGAATACTGCACAATGAAAAAATATATATAAATATAAGGAGCACAGGCACCAGACAAATTTCCCACAGTACAAAACTGCAAAGTGTTCAGCTGGCAAACAGTATATTTTCTATTTTCAAATAATTTCTTTTTGAAAAAAAAATTGAATTAATCATTCCTAAACATTTTAAAACTTCTTTGAAATTATTTAAACTCATATACCAGTATCACAAGGCTTATTTTGCACTCTCATGGAAAGTAAACTTATGTTTGGAGAAGGTTAAATGAGATTTTCAATTTGAACTGAAATGTTATACTTCTGTTTTAAAAACTGAATCAAAAAGTAAAACTATGATATTGTTAAATATGGGTGGTAGGTATATGGATATTCATTCGTTCATTCATTCATTCATTTATTTATTTAGAGACACAGTATCGCTCTGTCACCCACGCCGGAGTGCAGTGGCTTGATCTTGGCTCCCTGCAAGCTCCACCTCCCGGGTTCACGCCATTCTCCTGCCTCAGCCTCCCGGATCGCTGGGACTACAGGTGCCCGCCACCATGCCTGGCTGATTTTTGGTATTTTTTAGTAGAAAGAGGTTTTCACCGTGTTAGCCAGGATGGTCTCTATCTCCTGACCTCGTGATCTGCCCGATTCAGCCTCCCAAAGTGCTGGGATTACAGGTGTGGGCCACCGTGCCAGCCATGGATATTCATTATATTTGTTTTCAGTATGGGTATTACACACCTCTGTACTCACTATATTGTCTTAACCTTTCTATATGTTTGAAGCATTTCACAAAATAAATAGCTCTTTATACAAATAAATATTTTAAGTCCCAAAACAATCAAACAATTGCTACTTCTGCAAGTACCATGACAAAAGGCAGGCAAAAATGTAAGAAAAATTTCACTCCATTTTCCTTAATGGAAGGAAATATGTCTATAAATATGCATCTACCCACTCAGCCATATCCCCTATTATCAATGTCAACTCTGCTGTTCTACTATGTGTTTTTCTCATTAATTTTCTTCCATAGCCTCACATGATCACCTCATAATCATGCAGCCACACAAAATAAGAAAAATATAATTAAAGGCATAATTCTTACATGTATAGTCACTGACATTTTTCTATAAAATACCTATTACATGCAAGAGCTGTATCCATATTAACTAGTTTAATTTATAAACTTCCAGGATTAGTAATTTTCATTAATATTAATTGCTTTTATGCTTTTTAACAAGTGTCATAACCAAAGTAGTTTCAAAATAAACAATACTTATTCTTTTATTCAAATACGTATTGAGCACCTTCTACAAGGCAAATACCACTGAATAAAAGATGCAAAAATCAGGCCAGGTGCTGTGGCTCAGGCCTATAATCCCAGCATTTTGGAAGGCCAAGGAGGGCAGATCCCCTGAGGTCAGGAGTTTGACACCAGCCTGGCCAACATGGTGAAACATTGTCTCTACTAAAAATATGAAAATTAGCCAGGCGTGGTGGTGCATGCCTGCAGTCCCAGCCATTCAGGAGGCTGAAACAGGAGACTTGCTTAAACCTGGAAGGCGGAGGTTGCATTGAGCCGAGGTGCACTCCAGCCTGGGTGACAGAGTGAGACTGTCTTAAAAAGAAAACACACAAACAAAAAAAGCAGCAAATATCCCTGTCCTGATGAAGGCGATATAACAACCAAACAAGTGAATGCATAAAACAATTTCAAGGTTATGGTAGATATCATAAGTGGGATTTGAACAATAAGAACACATGGACACAGGGAGGAGAACATCACACACCAGGGCCTGCTGGGGGGTGGGGAGATAGAGGGTGACAGCATTAGCAGAAATACATAATGTAGATGACGGGTTGGTGGGTTCAGCAAACCACCATGGCACGTGTATGCCTATGTAACACATCTGCACGTTCTGCACATGTATCCCAGAACGTAAAGTATAATAAAAAAAAAAGAGATTAAAAAATTATGACATAAAATCCCAATTCAAATTGCTTTAAAAAGAGAAACTATTATCTTTAGATAATAGTCGGTGGACAATACAGATGGCAGAATTAAAGCCTCGTCATATTTTCTAACAGAATTTTCTGATAAACTAGATTAAATAAAAATTTTAAGCATCACTAAACACATACAAGAAATAAATTTAAACCTGCACAAAAAAATAAAGTACAATGAATGAAGATAAGATGTACTCGAAAAAAGAACTGAATAAATATTCTACATATAAAAAAAATCTGATGATATTGTGGTGATTCTTTGCTGCTAGATTCTCTTTTTTTCCTCTGAAAAATTTCTTGGGATGTATTTGGTTTGATTGGTAAAATTCTAAGTTTCTTTGCAATCTGAACATTGGAGCTTCATACATAGCCAGTAGGCCCTAACATTATCTTTGGACAACTGTAAAATTAGAACACTACCAGACACATTTAATGTATGATGTATATCAACACTGGGACACATTTTATACTATCTTTATTCCAAAATCAAACGATTCTCTGTGGTTTATAAATGTACATGGATATATCTCTACCTAAGCAGAGAGTTAGGAGATTAGTAAAAAGAAGGTGGAAAATAGGAGTCACTGCCCCTTCACAGGGAGAGAATTCTGCTTCTCTCCTAATATACCCTTTGCTTGAACAGATTCCACCCCCTCATCTTTTGTCCTTTAAATGACCACATTTATTTTAACTTTGATAAACAACACAGAAAAGATATTTGATCCATCAGTTTTTCCCCCTCATTGCTATAATACAGGTTGAAATCATTATCTATGGCTAGCACAACATAAAAAGCTTTTATCCTCTTAGGATTTTTTAGAAAGCACCTCCTTTTATTTAATTATATTAGCCAAATCTGTTGAAGGTAGAAATGATTTGTATTTCAGCACTTAACAGTCTTGTACTGAAAACAGCAGCATTTGCAAGCCCCTGATTCAACTGACAAAAAGAAAAAAGCAAAGAATCTTTCCTATATATTGACCAAATGAAAAAGTCCATAACCAGCCCCAGCATTAACATCACAAACCATCTTTGATGTCAGTCAGGTCTTTCACAGTGCACTTAGGGCAAGCAACGGATAGTAATACTCCCACTGCTTTCTCAGTTATCCAAGTTCAAAATCTCACAATATTTTTACCACATTCCCATTTATTCCGAAGTGGGTCTGGATTGCTTGTGAAAGGTTCTCTCACATTTCCAAAGCCACTGTCTCTCATTTGGCTATTATTTCTCAAACACTTCACATTAAACCTGTTTAATACAACCACACCCCTTCAAACCTCAATGCCTCAATGAAAAGTAAAAATTTTTACAAGAAATTTAACGTATATAATTCTGTTGGTGTTCTTATGCTAGTATTTATGTAATTCTGTTATTTCCAAGGCTGTATCTCCCCAAAGACTCAAAACAACAAACTGTAAAGACTTACTCATAGTAGTCTTTCTATTAATCTCCAGTGTATAAATGACACTTTAAGCATCAGTTATGTTCACAAACATTTTTTGAACTGGTTTGAATTAAACAAATTAATTTAAAATGTTTAACTGTGCTCTGTGTTTACTGTGAATCTCCCACTGTTCAGCCAATCTGTACAGCATTCTCAAGATGCATGCCATTCTCCATAGAACCCTACTTTGTACCTTAGGCCACTGAAAACCTATTCTCATTTTGATTCAGATTGAAGAGTCTCTCATAATTACAACATCTGCTAGCCATAAATATTTTTCCTGCCTGGAGATAATCACTGTCTTGTTTCACTTCCAAAATTAAACCTTTATCTCCAATCCTGAGTAGAGACACACCTGCCACAGACACTTTCTGCCAGTTACACATAGTACCTATAATACACTTCGTCCCTTTGTTCTGCGTGATTGGGTTTTCATCTTCTAGAGCCATAAATGAAAATCTTAGATGATTTTAGTCCTTATCACTCCCTCCCCATGCCTGATTCACAGAAGATGGAGAAGCTAGACAGACAATCTCTGCAGTCATGCCTGATTCACAGAAGATGGCTTCCACAAAGATTTCCTAAACAACTTCCCAAGTGCCCTGTCAAAAGTGGCACTGCCTCTCCAACATTATACTACCATCCACATCCATTTGACAAATGGTGGAAGAAATGGAATAAATTCTACCAGCAGAGCCTACAACCATATCAATGTGTCCTGAAATGACTCTTACTTCAATGTGCAAACATTAAAAGGAAATAATCCAACTGTCTTAGATAGATCTGTCAAGCCTGAACTTTTCCTAAATACTAGAGTTTGTATGACAAATAAGGAAAAATAGCCATCTTTGCTTTCCCTACCAATAGCCTTACTTACAGAAGGTGCACAAATGAAATTCAAGGTGTGAAGATACAACTGTTTAATGAGCTATTTAAACTCAGTTATCTCTATGGAAAGGAATAAAAGAAAGGCATAAAAGTATTTGTTCCTTTAGTCTTCTGATTTAATGTGCTATATAAATGGGGGTAAGAAGATAATCAGACAGGATTTCTGCTCATTCTGAGGCCACTGTGTATTCTAATGTGGATCTGCATATAATTCCAACACACCTGTCTGCTTAATATAATTCCTGCAGTTTTGTTTTGTTAAGGTTTTGTTATGTATGAGAGATGTCAAATATAGCAATACAAGTTCATTGTCTAAAGCCTTTGATACATAATCATAAGCATCCTATTTATATTTTTCAAGAAGTACTACTTGAAGGTTTAATTGTGAACTTCACATAAAGAGTATCAATTAATGGTGCCACTTTCAAAATAAAGTATCAAAGCTATTGATTACCAAAAAATTATATTCTGATTTTTAGGAGTGTATCTTCAATAATGACTCAAAATAATCAACTTGATACATCTAAGCAATGAAGTGAATCGATATATTTGGGGGTTTCAGAACTAAAGCATATTCCTGCTCAGAATTATTATTAATTTATTAAGATTCAAAACAGAATGGAAGCCCCTTCCCCCACACACACATACACAATTCCAGAAAGCATAATGACTAATATCCTCTCTTCTATGTAACTCTAATTGGAAAATTTAAACACATCTACATAATATTCATAATATGATCTCTGCTCAATTACATAGCCATAGTACTTGGAATAATGAAACATCAAAAGAACAAACACAATGTTAGGAATTTATATTTGCTCCTTTTCGTACTGTTCACATCAGCTGTTAAATAAATTTTCTTCAATCATGCTCTTTTCCTGTTTTTGCACAATGGAACCTGTTGGGCTCTTACTTTTAAACTCACCACAACTAAACTTTTCTGCAAACCATAACATCTAAATGGACTATTTACTCCATCAAAGCAGTATTCTCATTCTCTCTTACCTGAGTCATGATTCCCAGTCAATTTTGGGCTCCTCTCATGTTTATGTAAATGCTATCCATCTTTTACAATCCACATTGAATTTCCTCCTTTGTTATGTATTATTCCATCATCAATGAACATCTGCTGTTCTTCAACTATTACAGTACCATTATACCCTGAACCACAGCATTTAAATTCAAATATGTAGTGGCTTACAGTATTTTCCAATTGTTTCCTCTTGTCTCCTCATATAAACTTTTAAAAGATGCAAACATGGTCGGGCATGGTAGCTCACATCTGTAATCCCAGCACTTTGGGAGGCCAAGGCGGGTGGATCACCTGAGGTAAGGAGTCCAAAACCAGCCTGGCCAATATGGCGAAACCCCATCTCTACTAAAAATACAAAAATTAGCCCGGCATGCTGGCATGTGTCTGTAGTCCCAGCTACTCGGGAGGCTGAGGCAGCAGAATTGCTTGAACCCAGGAGACGGAGATTGCAGTGAGTTGAGATCACGCCACTGCAATCCAGCCTGGGAGACATAGCAAGACTCCATCTCAAAAAAAAAAAAAAAAGAAAAAAAAAGAGCAAACACTTATGCTTACTCTTACCTCTATGTTGGATATCAAGTAATTTTTAGATATTATTTAATGGCAAACTCTGCAAAAGGCTTTTCTTCTATTTCTCATCATATTATTTTTAAATACTTATTGAAGACCTTCTATTACTTTGAATACCAAAAATATATAATACAACCAGACTAAAGGTTTTAAAAAATCAGGATTAGGAAGATGAAATTGAGATAAGGCTTGATAACAGATTATGTTTTCTGCTACTCAAGGACTGCTCAAGCCACCTGAGCTCCCCTACAGGGGCAGTTACTCCCCAACAGCAGTTTGGATTCAGATGACTCACTGTAGTTGACATCTTTAGCTATTCACATTCATGCATAACTTATTTTGGTTAAAAACTAGACAATAGCATTCCTCAGAACTGTGACGGCATACTCAGCAACTTAATAAAACAATTTTCTTTAAAATAATACATCTAGAAATTGAATGGACATCTCCTCTCTGAAATTGCATGTATTACAATTTCTGCTATGTAATTCAGTAGCCATAAACAAACCTTGTAAAACATAAACTAAATACGCCCTCTTTTCACCATCATAATGCTAACTGAATGCTAGCAATAACATTTCTAAATCATTACAAATAGGATCAAGTGATAAAAGCATATTTTAATATGTTTGTCAGGATTGCCCTCCCCCTTGCAAAATAAAAAAACAAACTGACACTTTCACCAAAGCACAATTTATAAAATAATTACAGTACACGGATATGAAAGTGTATCCATACCGTATCACAATTACACAAAGAGAGGAGGATCTCAAATCAGTAAACTGGACTTACATACATTATGCATTAACACTTCTAAACTGCCTCTCACGCAGTGAATTCAAACTTTTACACCTCAGTTGATTAACACACACCTAGGTCTACCACAAAACATTGCAGCCTGTGATCCAAGGGTTGCAATTAGACAGTGTTTGTGTAAGTATCTGAATAGTTCACTGCATTGTCCTCTTATTATTTCATTTAGAAATAACAAAAGATTACATTAGGGAAAAGAATCAAAGGTCTAAATATGAACTCATTCTATATGCTGAAAGCAGCGTATCTTTAAATCAGATGCTCACTAGAATTAAGCCAATTACTTGCATGTTGACTTGAGAAGGAAATAAACATATTTTTAAAAATATATGAAATCACTGGGTGCAGAGGCTTATGGCTGTAATCTGCACACTTTGGGAGGCCAACGGGGGCAGATCACCAGGGGTCAGGAGTTCAAGATCAGCCTAACCAACATGGTGAAACCCTGTCTCTACTAAAAATACAAAATTAGCCGGGTGTGGTGGCACATGCCTGTAATCCCAGCTACTCATGAAGCTGAGACAGGAGAATCACTTAAACCTGGGAGGCGGAGGTTGCAGAGAACTGAGATCATGCCACTGCACTCCAGCCTGGACAACAAGAGTGAAACTCCATCTCAAAAAAAAGATAAAAATATATGAAATCCTTAAATATATTAAGGCTTCTATAAAAAGAATGTTCATAAGGAACTTTTAGCTTATTTTAGCTCTGTGAATAGATACTCCTTACAACTGTCAATTATTAAAATTTTACACAGATATATGTATAACCATTTAATAGTATATTTAGGAAAATCTGATTTTAACATGATCAATCTGCATTACATTATTTTCAAAATGTTTTACAAATCTTACCTACATTTTTTGTTGTAATTTATTTCCTTCTATTTCTTTAACCCATTTACAGGACAGATTAACTATCCTGTCAATAAGTTAAAACTTTAAATAAATTTAAAAGATCTACACATTAAAATTTTCCCCAAAAGTACAATTACAGAACCCTAATCACGTGTTCACATAGTAAAGCCTGCTACTTGATTTCTTTAAATTGTATTGTATAAGTAGAAATCTGTTCATAAGAGTTGTTTTGAGTATTCAACTGGTAATGCTTACTTTGCTGAACAAAGAGAAGTGCCATCTTTCTATAAATTGTATTGCAAGTGATTTTTTTATTAGAGAGAAAGAAAGAATAGGAAAGGTACTTTACTACTTTATATTGAAGTGAGAACTGATCTCATCTATATGTATTTTTTCATATTCTCCTTTACAAACAAGATTCCATCTTAAATTGCTAAGCATTTGGCTCTCTTTTTAGACTCTGAATTCTACTTCTGACAGTGGCCCATTAAAGTTATGACCTTCATCATCTCTAGTCTCAATTTTGAACAGAGTGGCCTGCTCAGAGTAGGAGTTCACAGCTTTCTTAGAAGGCAAAGAAGTATGAATCAATATAAGACTCTGACTTTGGACAGAAGTATGTATAAAGGCAAAAAACAAGTACTCTTAAACCTCGATTTTTTTAAACTAAGTATTCTGAAAATATCCCTGCCAAGAACGTTAATTTCTTTTTAATTTTAAGGATATGTAAATATATACACATGCATACACTTGCCATAACTCAGAAATTTAGAAAATGGTATCAAATAATGGAATCAAATAATCCATTCAAGGACAATGCGATCTCCCATAAAAAGGCAATAAATTTTGGGTCAGCAAATCTTACTTCTTGTATGGGATGGGATCCATTACCAAGTAATTCTGTGACTGTGCAAAAGTCATTTAAATTCTTAAACTCAGTTTTCTTATCTACCAATGGAGTCAATAATGATGGTGTTATCCCTATCTGCCTATTAGAATGTTATGAAGATTTTTGTTAGTAGTGGTAATAGTGCTAATAGTAATAACAATGAATGTTTACCTATAATTTTAATTTCGGAGCCCTTCCACTTATATTGCCAAATGTGATTTTTAGCTTACGAATACTCTCGCATTACAAATAATGAAACTAAACACTTAAAAAAAAATAAAGTCATCTGACCAAATCACACAACAAATAAGTAGCTGATCTAGGTAGGATTCATACCCACGTTGCCCAAGTTTAAAATCTCATATTTTCCAGTTTTCCAAAGCACCATCTTATGATTAATTCATCAATAAGCATGGCAGATTTCAAAATACTTTATAATATGAACTCTGATTTTCTTAATCTCTTTACTCATCTTTAAAATGTGGATACCACCTCATTAAAAGAGCATAAAATGACGAAATGCATATAAATTGCCTAGTGCACAGTTTGAAATGCAGGGTGTTCTAACTACAATCTCTCTTCCCTGTGACAAGAGACCAAACTCCTTTCTTATTGAAGTAAGATAAGATAAAGACAAGAAGCATTGTTCGTAGTGAAAATGTTGCTTCCTTATCAAAGGTAACAAGACGTACTTTTCGGTGAATTCATAGTCATGTCACTAAGAGTGGACATATGTGAGAGGCAGAGCTAGGACCAGAACCCATACTGATTGACACCTTACTGATACACTTCATACTATTATTACTTTAAGGATAACTAGTATAAACTTCTAATAGATTATTTACCTCTTTATCTTCAATGTAATAATATATTTGAAGTATTTCTAAATGTAGCTCATGTATCTAAACTAAAATTAAGATACCAAGAGAATTTAGTTATAAATTAAAGATGTGAAATAGGGAACTGTTAGATATGTGTGCTTTCTCAAGGAATATAAACAATGAGCAAGTTACCCCATTACTATATTCAGCTTACTGATCCAATAAATACTTTTTTTTTTTTTTGAGACAGAGTTTTACTCTTATCGCCCAGGGTGGAGTGCAGTGGTGCAACCTAGGCTCACTGCAACCTCTGCCTCCTGGGTTCAAGTGATTCCCCTGCCTCACTCTGACTCTAGAGTAGCTGGGATTACAGGTGACCACCACCACGCCCAGCTAATTTTTTGTATTTTTAGCAGAGACAGGGTTTCACCATGTTGGCCAGGCTGATCTCGAACTCCTGACCTCAGGTGATCCACCCACCTCAGCCTCCCAAAGTGCTGGGATTACAGGCATGAGCCACTGTGCCTAGACCCAATAAATGATCTTAACAGTGGGTACCTGCCTTCACAGCAGAACATCTGTTCCTACCAAGCTAATAATACATAACAACAGGCTTACTAGACATTATGAAAGTTGGCTCTCCAGAAAGATACCTGAAACATCTAGTCATTTAAAAGCTGAAAGTAAAAAAAAAAAAGGCTTTGGTTCTAATGATTAAATTTATGTATGTATATAATATTAATATTACATATAATGTATATGCCTAGGTGTATATTAACATATAAATCCAGGGAATATCCAAATTGGATCACATCAAAGATGAGAGCTAAACAAATATAGTGTTTGTAAACATAATTAAACAATACATATTTTTAAATGATTGAATTATATTTCTTTAATTTCATTAGAAAACTACTTTAAATAAAGATAAATTCATTATGTTATAATTAGGATATTCTCACTTTAAATAGTATGAACAATACCATGGAGATTATCAGAGAATTGCAAAAAACTCAATATACTTTGTTTTCCAAAAACCTTATGCATAGAATCTAGGTACTTTATTTTTCTCTATTGGCTTCATGCAAACATTAGGACCAGTTAAAGCATACATGGCTGTGACAAGCAAAGAATGAACAAAGAAACTGACCAAACTTGGCATCACAGGCTTAAAATATTTCAAATCCTCATTGCTATTTGGAATGAAAAATTCTTGACATTTCACCAAGAAGAATACCAAGGCTGAAGATGTAAAAATGAAGAATCAAGTCCTTTAGCCCTTTATATCACATACTTGTTTAAGCATTTGATGATTTAGTGTTTTTAAATTATACCAGTGTTAATTTTAGTTATAACATGAATTTTAAAAATAAAAAAATAGTGCATAAATGTATGACATAAAAAGTAAAATCCTCCCTCACTACCACCAAGTCTTACTTTCTGGAATCAATCGATATTAACTTTTGCTTTTAGTTTTTCTTGTGGTTGCCATCAGAATATCAAATAGTAGGTTTTGATTTTATTTTTTATATATAAATTAAAATCTAATATATTTTACCTTGTTATCCAAGGTGAATTTTTTCATAAGACAACATTATACTATTACCTGTGTTTAGGAATAGAAATAGCTCCTTATGCTGTAGATTTCTTAAAATGCTCATTCCTCTACATCCACATTACAACAGGCAGGAGTGAAGAAAACTTCTCAGAGTTATCCACACTCTTGGGTACATTCACACCCTTTCCTTCCTTGGTACCCTCACCTTTGACCCACAGCCTCAGTTAGGACTACAGCCACCGATTAGAATTTTAGTCACCATTAAAAATTCTAGATTGCCAAGTAACTCATCAATTTCAGACTGCAATCACCCAATAGAAGGGAGTGAAGGAACCCTACAACCCAAACCCATCCCTCTCTTGGAACATACTACAACCGTCCCTTACTTCAATTTTCTTCATAACACATTGTCATCTGTCTCACCATATGTTGTATTTATTTGTGACTCTTACTAGAAGACATGCTCCATAAGGGAAGGATTTTCCCAACTTTGTTCACTCTCGTATTCCCAGAGTCAAGAACATGCCTGAAGTATGGTAGATGCTAAGTAAGTAAATACTTTTTTTTCTTTTGTTTTTTAACTCTACATAATCTGGGAAAATTCTAGGTCCTTATTTTTCAGACCATTAACTGAGTTCCTTTTGTTTACCCTCAACCAGCCCATTGAAATTTGTGTATGTTAACTATAAAGGAAATACCTTCTTACATATCTCTCAGGAATAGTAAGAATTTTCTTACATTCTTTGAAGAATGAACTTTTTCCTATGGGGTTATTTTTGTTATTGTTTCTATCAGTTCATGTATGTCATTCATGTTCATGTGGTGTTATTGCTAAAATGTCTAGTTAGGCTCTTAATCCACTCACATGTAATCAACAGTTTTTTGTCTGTTTGTAGACAGTTCTGCTTCCCCATTTGTTCTCTACTTCGAATGAGAGAAAACAGGATGGCAGGGGGTCAGTATCTGAGTAAGGACAGTTTTACTCTGATGGTAATAATTTAGAGCATTTGACTTATAGATGAGTAATGTTCTATTTGTTTTCTTTTTTGCAATACCCCATTGTGGGAGAGGAGCATCACCTCCACTTCTATTCTTCTTTTTGAAGGTTCTTTTTTTCTTATGGGGGCCTTTCCTCAGGCAGGTCACCCTTTCATTTGTGGATTAATCTCTGGCTTTAGCCTGAAGGGGTTCCTCCTATATCTTGTCTTCCCAGTGAAGATTAAGA
Organism: Rhinopithecus bieti; assembly: GCF_001698545.2. Lineage (NCBI taxonomy): Eukaryota > Metazoa > Chordata > Mammalia > Primates > Cercopithecidae > Rhinopithecus > Rhinopithecus bieti. The sequence goes on along the minus strand of NW_016803441.1, from coordinate 295,052 downwards.
GACCAATTGTCCTTTTGTTCCCATTGCAGTTCTGCAATTTATTCTTTGATTGCTACCCACATCCCACTACTGCTTTTTATATTTTTTGATTCCAAGTTAGGGTTTCTCTGAGGTCTCCTGAGTAGCCAATTGGATAGTGGTTTTCTCAGCTCTCTGTCCTTTCAATTTTCTTTCTACCTTCAAGGAATTCTTCAACATACCAACTTAACGTTTTTGGAGCTCTTTCACATTTCTTGGAATGACTATACTTTAAATCTTTTTAAAAGTGGGACTTGAAGATAGAGGAGATGAGCATCTGTGTGCTCAGTCCTCCTTTTAAGAGGAACTGTGTGGCAGTTTTGCTTAGAATTTCAGGTAAAAAAAAAAAGTCTTTGTGCTAAAACAGCAAGCAACTAAAAGAGAACATCCTCTTTTCTAAAAGTTCTTTCAGTTACTTCACCATCAGGAATGTCTTACAGGCTTTTTCTCTCCACAGAGTCCAGCCTCCTGATATCTAGCATAGCTCCACTATTTTCTACCAGCTCTTCCGAACAACTTCTCTCCATTTCACTTACTAGAAAAATAAGATGCAACAGGAT
>NW_016803441.1:289312-293110 GCF_001698545.2 Rhinopithecus bieti | reverse complement strand
TCCGGAGGCTGAGGCAGGAGAATGGCGTAAACCCAGGAGGCGGAGCTTGCAGTGAGCTGAGATCCGGCCACTGCACTCCAGCCTGGGTGACAGAGTGAGACTCCGTCTCAACAAAAAAAAAAAAAGAAAGAAAGAAAAGATGCCTTTCTAGAGTTCAGAATTGGAACTTTTGATTGCATTTTTTCTTAAAGGAAAAAAAATCAATAAAAGTTAAAATGAAATATCACTAATACTATTGATCCAATGTCTTTAGATGGCTGCCTCAGCATCTAAGAATTTATAATATTGTTATCTATGTAAAAAAGAATGTACAATAAATTTAAAGGCCAAATTTGTTTCAAATATTATCTATTGCAATATATTGCAACTTTAAAAGCACTTCACATATCTAAAATACTTTCTCATGCAAATTTTCAGTTAGTCTTCTAGTGTGTGTGGCAGAGAGCATGTTATTATTTCCATATGTCAAATGGTGCCATTGTAACAGAAAGTGTAAATGGCTTGTCCAAGTTTATTCAGTCAATAAGGAAACGCCTGCCTTTACATAGCTAGTGAGTCCCTCTACCTGCCCTTATGTTCCCAGCTTCTTCCATGCTCATTTATGTGTGTTCAAATTCTTATTATCTTTCATATTCCCAGCTCACATACTTCACCTTTCATGAAGATAGCTCTAATATCCCCACTGATGGTGACGGTTTCTTCCTTTGACCCTATAACACTTCATCTCTCTTCCTACCATAAGTAAACTGATTTGGAATCAGAATGATTGGCTTCTGTTTGGGAATATACTATCTGGGTGATCCTCACAACTAAACTAACTATAGTAACTATTTGAATGCCAGCTTCCTCATTGGTATAATAGAGAAGAAACATATATGTCCATAAAATTATGAGTTTAATTTTAATAAAACAAAGGACTCTGCGAACTGAATAGCTCTATTCAAAGTTACTTTGTATAGCAATGAATATATAGATGTTCTTTTTATGTGCAAGTTGTATTTCCCCTATGTATGGTTGAGAGAAGACTGCACATTTAACAAATATTTGATTTTCCCATAGCATTCAATAATGCTTTGTAATGAGGCATTTGATACAAATTAGTACAATGAACTATCAAATGTGTAGCATATTAACTGAGGTACCTTTCAAAAAGTAGGAAGCTCATTACTACCTGCTAAACGTGTAAGGCTAAAATCTGATTTCAACCTATTTCCAATCTCACTGACCATTTCTTTTCCATCACCCTAGCTAACCTACATTTATTCTTGACTCCCTAAAATACACTCTGTACTTCTGGAGTTCCAACTTTGGGCCCAAATCATTACACTGTTTTATGTCCTATATCTATTGAAATAGTGCCTCATCCTTATATGCCCAGCTCAAATGCCATTTTCCCCATGAAGCTTTCCTTAATCTCATCCCCTGGAAATGAGCACTTTCTACTCTGAAGTCCATAATATTTATTCATATCTCTCACAGCTCTTATCATCTGGTCACATATTCTATTTTCTTATGCATGTATTATCTAGTAATTTTTAATCTGTTAAGATCAACATTCATGTTTTAGTTATCTTTATATCCCACCAAACATATAACAGAATATCTTTCACATAGTACGTATTCAAATAATATCTGTCTTTCTTATATTGGGTGTAGAAATAACACATACAGCTTAAATTTCCAGCTGCATATTTCTGCCTTGTAAATTGCCACAAAACCAAGACAAATCCAAACACTATAAAATGATCGTCTATCACTTGAAGTCATTATTACTTCACATTCCTATAAGGAGAGTATAATATGGGGAGAAGCATATTTTACCAAAACTTAAAAAGCTACATATATATGTATATATAAAAACATATGTATATGTATATACATATGTGTAAATATATACATATACACATATATTATATATATGTATATATAAAATACTTATATTCTGATTTTCTCCATGAATCAAATGCAGCATATTCTTAACTGTAGTTTTATAAATGATTATTTATTTGAAAAGTTAAACTACTCAATACTACTTTTGTTTATAAAAGTAAAAGTTACTTTAGAAAACAACCAAAAGTTGATATATTTTAAATCTGCATCATTTTTTCAGAAGTATCCACATTAACATAAATTAGCAATGATCATCATTATTGTTATTATCATGATATATTTCATTTATAACAAAAGTATACAAGCTTCACGTCTCAGGGATATTTAAATCACATAATCCTCCATTGCCTGCTGTCAGTTACTTCCTGGGGTGCTTGCAGATGTAATGCACAGATAGTGCACTAACAGTTGTCCTCCAGACAGGCTAAATGATTTCTGTGCCTTCTCATTAAGTAAACGCTATTAGATCTCTTTAAAAAATGAATCTCTCATATTCTCTTAGATCTTAAACCTCTTCTCTATTTATATGCTCATCACTACCTACTAAATGTGGAAAGCCAAAGTCTGACTCTAACCTATCTCCAGCCTCATTGCCCATTTCTTTATACCATCTTCACTGTTTTATTCCTTAATGCCAGAGAATTTCTGAGTTTTAAAAAATGCTTTGTATCTTCTTGTCCCTTCCCCTAATAAGAACTCTGAATCTCTACCTATTAAAATGCTACATTATTCCAGGCCTTTTCATGCTGAACTAATATTAATACAGTCAGTTGACTTGCTGAGAACTACTCTTCTAGCCTCAATCTGAATAAACAAACTTGTACTCATCTATATCACAATTAACCCTTTTATAATTTGATGAGTCAGAAAGTATTACCCAGCTAACTCTTGGAAACATAAGGCTACCCAGATTCAAGCCTAGGAGATATAAACGGTAATCTGAGAAGTCACCCATACATTCTGAATTTGCTCTAACAACTTCTTCCTTTTGTGAAATGATTTAATACTGTTATTAAAGACTCTCAACATGCCCTCATTTGATATATCAGAATTAGTGGCAGGGAAAAGGGATGTGCAGATTAAAAAAGATATTCAATTTTAAGTTAACATTGTATTCAGAATTCGAAAACATTATCTACTTTTCTTTCTAACACAAATATAAATAACATTTATGAGTACCAAAATTTTGATAGGTGGGAAGACCAATGTAAAAGCTAAAGCAATGTCATTGTATGCTAAATAACAGTGTTGGTATTACATATAGAGTGAAATGAGTAGGTGCTCATCATCTTTCAATCAATTTATATTTGTCTTATATGTCAAATTTTCAGAAATTGTGGCAATGTTTGAGGCTTCTAGTCAGAGAAATATTTTTAAAAAATTACAACTGACAGAGAACAAAACAAAGGAAGGAGGGGAGAATCCAGAGAAAGACAATGCCATCATGTCATGTATGTGTTTAGTTAAGCATCATTTGTGTAAGACAATGATATGGCTGAAGAGTATGGACTCAGTGAATAAATGCACTTACCTCCATTAAATGAGGATTGGGATTAAAACCACAGAGGCTACAGACAGTGGTTTGACACTCAGTGCATGTGTTAAAATTGGCCTTTTCTGGAACATGCAACAGAAGTTCAGTGGTATTGCAAAGAGGACAGATGGTTTTAGGGAGGCCTTGTGAAGGAAGCTGTTTTGCAGATGGAGACATTGTTGGTGGCTGCAGAGGTTTTCCTGATCCTGTTTGGCTTACTGGTTTTGTAGATTGCTGAGCCAAGGGCTTTGCTGGGCTAGGCTGTTGAGCTGAGGGTTTTGCTGAGCCAGGCTGTTGAGATGGGGGCTTTGCTGAGCCAGGCTGTTGGGGTGGGGGCTTTGCTGAGCCAGGCTGTTGAGGTGGGGCTTTGCTGG
>NW_016803441.1:284930-286868 GCF_001698545.2 Rhinopithecus bieti | reverse complement strand
TTTTTTTTTTCTTTCTTTTAATGGGTAGAGATTTTCAACAAGGAGGTAAAGAAAAGAAAAAAAACTTGCTCTTATGAGTGATAAAATTAAAATATATAATTAGAAAATACTTATAATAAAAGTAATTTATCTTTGCACTTAATAGAATATGACCTTAAAACTTAACTAAATATAGGTTTAAATTAAACCTCAATAAATCAATGCAATGTCATAAGACATACATGTTCACACAGTGTATTTTTTCTTTTATAAAAGTTATGATCAAAGAAAGTCTTCCAAATGCTAGCAGCATTGAGAATTAAAATATTCATTTTAAATGTAGGAGTCTGCTGAGACTTTTTTAAAACTTCATTTTGAGAATTTACATGAGCTAAATAGGGAATACAATGTGAAATAAGGGGAGTTTCTGATAATGGAGTTTACATGATGTTTTCCCAGGGATGCTAAAAAGTTTATAATCTATTTAATTTTACTTGGGCTTCTAGGGATCCAGGTCACTGGCCAGGAGAGACTGGGACGCAGATGTGGGCACCTGAAATCCTGAGAGCCTCAGAGAGCGACTGGGGATTATCCCCATGCCTCCATCTAGAAAGGCACTATTCATCAACTATTATCCTTAAAAAACTTTACAGAATAAGAATTTCTACATTCATGATTTAGACATTCTTGAGGAACAATCCTATCTTTATTCTCAAGATCAGTGTTATCTTTTTGAAAAAATAACTAATTCTTAACCCGAAATTTTTATGGGAAGCAACAATAGATGCTTAAATCGTCTTGAGATATATCTTGGTATCCATATATCTCTTTACTCAGTGTTTGCTACATCATCTCCTAATGCCATTGATCGATTATTAGTAATCTAATTTATTATTGACATTGAGATTAAATGTAGCAAGTAATTTTCAAGATATAGCTTAATTCATAGACGAATATATAAGCTGTATTTTTTAAAACAGCTTTGGACACATGATACATTTTAAATGACTATGGTTAAATAATTAAAATAGGAGTTTCTTACTTTGTATATATCTATTGCTTTAGCCAAAAGTCATATTAAATACAGAAACTTTTAAAATAATTCATATTTCATTGATAAAGTTGCAGCTAAAAGAATATTCTAAATTAGAATTATGGAGAAAATCAGATTACAAGTATTTTGTTTGATATATGAGGCTTTTTAAATTTTGAAAAATATGTTTTTTTTCATTAAAGGAAACAAGAATAAAGAAAGTAACTTAGTAGCACCTAAAATATAGTATGAGAATAGCGATTTACAGGTTCTAATTTAGCTTATCAAAATTTACCTGCTAATGAGAGAGATTACAAATATTTTATTTCATAATCAATACTTCTTATGAATTAACTTTTTCCAAATTTCCTGACACAGAAATTTGAATACAAGTCAGGATGTAAGGGATAGCAGAAAGAAGCAGAGAAGCATTACTTCTAGGTAGCAAACACTTAGAAGAAAAGAAAATAATCTATAAATGGCAATGTATGCATAAAGTGATTTTCTGGTAAAAGACAAATAAGTAGATTCCGAATTTTGCAATTTCCTCCAAGGAAAAGTTTACAAAATACATATATTCTACCATGTCTCTTTAGTTTTTACTTAAACAGAACTAAAAGTGTTACCCTAGTTAATTCCAATAGTTCCAAGGTAGCTCTTAAAATGCACTGCTACGTATTTCCATTTGGAGAAAATCATTCTGAACATTTCTTTATAGGTACACTATTCAGACCTTGACATTATTCTATAAATCTTCTATATTTACTTAATATATTGTACCATTCCCTTGAAGAGCACATGCTTAGGGCTGATTACAGGTATGGCAATCCTATGAGTAATTATTAAGCATTTTGTTTAAATAACTTCCCTGTACAGAGTCCTCTAAATCTAACTTTAAACAGAGTACAAAAAAAAAAAAAAAAATT
>NW_016803441.1:277200-284613 GCF_001698545.2 Rhinopithecus bieti | reverse complement strand
AAAAAAAAAAAAAAAAATCTATCCTTAATTATGCTAAATTTTCTCTCTTGAAATACTACTAAACTTATTTCAATCATTGTTTTAATATTTCACTTAATCCATCATGTCTACAAAACAACAAAAAATAAACTTCATGAATGCCAAATATTTGTGATGATCAGAAACAGCAAAATTGAAAGCAAGCTGCTTGCACCAGGAATTATAATTGCATGTACTTCCCACAAGTATAAGTTGTACTTTACTATAGAATCCCCATTAGAAAACAGGCATACAACCCTAAAGACTGTCCTATAATTTAAACTTAGTTTTAGGTGCTGTAACTATGTAAACAAAAGTAAAACACACAGATCTTTGAGTGGGAAATGGAAACAAAATCAAGAGAAAAAATTGTCAATACCAAACAAAAATGTAAAGGTGCCATTGTCTTTTGGTGAAATTTTGTTAGGCTTAACAGTTTTACTGTTAAAGAAAAAGTGATTAAAATGCAATCTCCGCCTTGTATACTAGACTGTGAACTCCTAGAGAGAAAAGATATATTTCATTTATCTTTGCATCGTCAGAATCAAGCCTGGCAACTAGTAGATGAGCATTAATATTTGATGAATTAATGAATAAGTGGATGATTACCAATGAGTGAACCAAGGAATAAATATATCATGTATTTGTTTTACTTTAATGTTTCTTGAATTGCTTTCACTTAAAAATTCTTCTACAGGCCTTCTGAGACATAAATGGATAAATTCCATATTCTTTTTAGAACCTGGATTTGGCCTACACCTTTAGGAAGAAGCCCAGTAGAGGAGGCTGAAAGTAGTAAAGAAAATAATCAGTTCAGTCAGAATTCTTATTAAATATTCTACTAATCAGAGAAGTTTTTTCAATAAAGCCCTTCTCATATGATTTATCTGTAACTGTAAATAGAATGAGTAGAAAAAGTAATGAAATTGCACTTCTCTGGGTATACAATGAATAAAAAAATCCATGAGCATTTCATTTGTAACCTGTCATCTACTGCTAGCTTGTAACTACCTATATTTAGTACTGTCTCCCTTTCCATTTTACTATTGTCATCCTTAGAATTTTTCTTTCAAATTGTTAGCAGAAAATAAAATATTTCCCCTAAGATGAGGAAAACATATATGCAAATGTAGGAATGTAAAAGTATCTGAGGTAATAAAATCTTTTATAAATGGAACACAACAAGCAGTGACACTTGACAGTGCTGAGTCACACAAAATTTTATAATATTAGAAATATAAGCAACTTTGGGACTATCTGTTAATTTATATATATATTATATAAACAAATATCTATGCATTTATGCTCTAAGTGCCGGGATATAGGGACTAAGAGAAGCTAAGTGACTAATTCAAGGTCATAAAACTAGTTAGTCACAGGAATCTGGTATCCTCACTCCTGGTTTGTGGGAGGAGGAGGTGGTTTACACTCCATTGAACTGATTTTTCCACATGCAAAAGAAAATTCACGTATCAAAATAACTGAAAAACAATGTACAATTCAACAATTTGCCTGTAGCCATCAGTGACAGTGTCATCCACTGTTGATACTGATATTACCACTCTTTATATTTGTAGGGTTCATGTAAATTACAACTCAAACAAAAACACTCATGTCAACTTTTAACTGATCTTCAATGGACTCTCTAAGACAGGTAAGACAGGTATTATTAGCCTTATTTAAAGGCAAGGAACATGAGACACATTGACTGAGAAGTATTTGTAATTTGCTATGAGTTGGTTAAAGTCAATAGGATAAAACTCATGCTCTCAGTCTTTATTTTAAAATCTATGTTCAATTCACACCACTTAAATGCTTAAAACTTCAAATAATTTGTGTATGCCTTCCTCTATTAATTAAATTTACACAACTCTATAACTTTAAAAGTCTAAGTGATAAACCAAATGTTTCTTTGGTTATCATATATAAGGAAAATAACTTTAAAAAGTTATGTACCTTTTATAGAAATCTTTCAGTAAAATTTAAGAGCAAGTTGCAAAAGTCAGAAAATTATTGTTTATTTTTTAGTATTTGGATAAAGTTTTCACCAATAACTGTTTGGGCCACACACTACCTATTGATAAGATTTCCACCCTAACAAAATTATCAGTAGAGAGCTTTAAAAGTATACTATCTGATACAAATACGGCATGAAGCAACAGTTTTATAGGTGGAAATAATGTTTCTTAGCCACCCTCTGAACAGAAGAAAAGTTAGAAATCTAGAAATCAAAGATCTCACTGTAACTGGTAATGTTAACCAGCATGATAGACCTGTTGCTTGTATCTCTTAGGAAAAAATATAAAAGATCGGGCATACAGTTCTAAAAGGCTAATAAAAGTATTGTACTTTGTTATTATCCTGTGAAAGTCTAGTGAATGAACACTAATTTTTTCTAGTCAAGTTTTCATCAAGTAGAGGAAAACAGTACATATCATAAACTGGATAAGAGAACAAGAAAGACTTTTTCCAAAGAAATAGCCCCATAGATTTCATAGTTTAAAATACAGAAAACATACTTAACATAAAGGGGCTAGTTTTCACTAGTATTAGTGGTTTCAAGATAAATACGCTTTTTACCTGGTAGATTTTAAGCAATTAAGATTTTATGTGAAAATACTGTCACTACCCATAAAACATTTTACATTTCTCCTATGATTATTTGGCAAAATTATGCTTACGTGATAGTGACTAAGTTTTTTTTTCATCATTTTATAAAGTAGAGGATAAGGACCTACACCTATATATCCAGGTCTTTCGTGCTTACAATATCTCAAATGAAAATTGTAGGTTTCCCTTCAGTTGTCATAAAAGAGAAATTGTTTCAGGACCACGGACAGAAAACTGTTCTCTACTAGAGGGTGCAAAGTTAAAGGGTTTGTTTACAATAAGAAAGGCAAGGCAGGCACAATGATTATACCCTCTTAGTACTCTAATTAGAAAACAACTAATCTATTGGGATGAAGGAAAATGGAGAGTTACAGACGGAAATGAATACGTTCATATTACTGATTAGCTCTTATACTTGCCATTTATTTGCTTTGTTTTTAAAAGTATGTATTCAAAATTATTTTCTAAGGTAATAAAATTCACATGTTCTTCCCTAAACTGAAGGCCACTTTTGCATAAAAAAGAGCAGTGGCTTAAAAATAGCATATGCTAATTTAGAAATACATGTACAGCACCTGCTCTGCTGTGACCAAACCATCTGTTTAATGCCACACATATTTTAGGGTTCCTCAATTAATAAAAAAGGTATATTCATTATATTCCTTCTACCTAAACAGCTTCTGCTCTCCTCTGGGGGTGGGGTGGCGAGAGAGGACAAATCACCTACAAGGGGATTAAAGTATTGTTACAGAAATATTTAGACATCATTCACAGAGAAAAAGACCCCGCAATGGCCAAGTGGTTTAAACAGAGACAGGTAAACACCCAGCTCTATCTATTTCCCAACACGTCCGTGTTGTATTAATGGAAGACTTCCAGATTAGTAAAACACTGGAGGGCGTCTCTCCACGCCATCCTAGAGGGAAAGGGCTCCAAAAGGCCAAAAATCACAACCTAAAATCACAGTTCCAAGAATGTAACCCTTGACTATCCCACCAGAAACTCTACAATGCATCGTTTTTACTCCGCCCATCAAAAGGCTTAGGATATCTTTATGACCACCCCATTGGGGAGAATAAAATGAACGGAGGCGACATATATGTACCGCCGTGCTGGCACATACGGGCTGGCACATATGTGCACGGGAAGCTGTACATATATGCCCGGACATATACATCATGCTGTGCATGCCTGTGCATGGAAGGCGACTCCGCAGCGGCCGAGGGGACGCTTCCCTTGGGCAGCCCCTGCGCCCTTGACATGACAGCAGCGATCTGTCTCCTCTCCTCTTCGCTCAGCTGGCTCAAATCCGCCTCCATGCCGGCCGGGATCGCGGTGTGCGAGGGGCTCCCCGCCCCGCTAGCCCCTCCTCCGGCCGCTGCGGCCGCCGCCAGCCCTTCCGGGAGCCCTTCCCCTTCCAAGCTCGCCTCGTTGCCCATGGCTCAGGGAGACTCGGGGCCGCCGCGCTCCCTCCTCGCGCCGCGTCCCAGTCGAGAAGCCCGCGGCCAGGGGAGCAGTCAGAGCCCGGGTGCGCCTCGGGGCGTGCAGGCAGCCGAGTCCCCGGACTCCGGACCAGGCACTGCCTCCCGGAACGCCAGGTGGGAGTTAGTCCTGCTCGCAGGTAACGCCTGCTGCCGGTGCCTCCTCCATGTTGGACAGCGCCAGGCAACCTTTGCAGAAGACGCCTCCTGGACGCCGCCTCGGCGCCCCGAGCCGGGGAGAAGCAGATCTGAGCGGTGCCAGCCGGGCGCCCTCCGCCCCTCCCACCGCGCACCGCCTCCTCGCCCGCGCCCTCGCAGTGCGCAGGCGCCTCTCGGAACAGGTGATGCCCGCGGCCCACGCCCACCCCATCCTGCGTCGCTCCGGATCCTTCCTCGCTCTCAGCACCGATTTAAAGGAGCCCAGTGAACCCTTGGCTAAAAACGGAAGAAACAGGCGACGTTTCTTTCAGGCATATTTCAGGATGCCTCAACTTGAGTTTTAGCTTTCTAGACTCCTAGCTATAAAGGGGGCGGGAGGGGCAGGAGAGGAAATGTCTGTTTTCAGCTTTGGCTCTTGGGATTTGTAGTTTCATTTATTTTCTTTAAAAGAAGGTTTTAAAATATTCTAGGAAAGGGTTTGAGTAACTGAAGATTAGCAAGAGAGACCCTGATACCTTTAAGGCACATTTCCCAAGGGAGCTAAGAATGGCCCTTTTCATTTAGAACTTTCACAGAACAATTCGATTGTTAATTAGATTATTTTAAATGATACAATATTAGTAAGCAGCAAAGGTTTTGAGTGCTTGTAACTTGTTCTCTAAAGGGAGGGACTACACAATAATAAAAGATTACGGGAAGTTGTGGACGTGGGGTTCTGCAGTAATATCCAGATTGTAAAAATATTAAAATTAAGTTTTAGTATGAAATTTTGAAAACATGATTTTATTCCCCCGCCCCTTTTTTAACAAGTGTGGACAGAAGAACCCCAAAAAGTTAATTTAATGGGTGACTGTTAAGTCACAGTCACACAATTGGTTAGCAGCACATTATCATAATAACCACTTTTTCAGACCCACTCTCGACTATCACTCCTACGCTTTTCTTGCTGTTACATTTCTTAGACGGGACTGTTCAGCACTGAATCTGCAGCCTCAATGTTGTAACCTACCTTTCCTCAGAATGTGGACTTAATGTCTTAGCTGTTGAGGTTAGGGAACAATAACGAATAAATAAATCAAACAGAAATGAATAAGTTGCTCAGAAAGTAAGTCCAGATTTTTGGAATAATCATTACATAGTTCGATCTTGTACCTTCCAAAGTGAATTTGTAGTTTTGCAGTATAAAAGCACCAAAAATTACAACTGATTTTTAAAAAATAACAACAAAAATAACGCAGTCTCTTATGAGGGAACCAAATGCTAACATCTTTTGTAACCAATGCCAAAAAAAAAATGACATAGTGTATATTAATACCATAACTGCTTTTGTGTGTGATGTAATGAGTGATAAAACTGAAGCTATTCTCATCCTTTGTATGTTTAAAAGTCCATGCATTTTTGTGTATGTATGAATTTGCATGGTTGTATAACTATAGACAATATGGCTTATAATATTTATATAGATGCATATGAAGGTCTTTTATTAATATTCCTTCTCTAATAGAAGGTGAGAGAGGATTGTGTTCATTGAATGGAGCAAGAACCTGCAGTGGCTTAAGGTCCAACGCTTCATTTTTTGTTAAGGCTGGATTGCTTCTGAATTGCTGATTTCAGCCATTTTTGTTAGCTCTACTTTAACGTGGGATTTACAGCTAGAGTGGAAGAAATTCAAGTGAGATTACAACTGATTGTAAACTGGCTTCTCAATTTTGAGAGAAAAATCATGAGAAGTATTTTAGTGAAAAGTTTGATAAATTTAGTTTTGAATTCTTAATACATGAAACATCAATTTTTTTCTTTTATACTTAGTCCAAAGTGTATCTGTAATTTAAATAAAAGAAAAAGTCATATTTAGAATGTGTTCCTTAATGTATAAAATATTAAGTAATAAAATTAGTTTTGTCACTTTACAATACTTGTAAATTGAAAAAATATTAATAAGACGTGAAGTTATAACTTAGATGATCAGCATTATTTATTCAATCATTTTATAAATGGACTTTAGAATTTAGAATGTACTCTTTGGAGAATGGGCACATGTGTGCATGTCTTATTCTTCAGGATTTTTCTGTTGACAATGTCTGGTTTTAAATCCTAGCTCTGCATTCTAATAGCTAGTTGGATTGGAAAGTCATTGGCTTTTCAGATGTTGAGGTTCCTCAACTGTAAGAGCAGAGAAAATACTACTACTAACATTACTACCTCTCAGGTTTCTTGGGACAATTAAATTAGAAAAAGCTGTGAATGCACTTGTAAACTAGAAATATATTATCAGAATGTGGTATATGGTTACCAGGCTAGCCTGGGAAATTACTGAGTTTTCCATGCTCTGAAGAAGCCAAGGAGGTGAGACACATGGAGAGAGGATCCTAGCTGTCCTGGCTTTGTTCATCTCAGCTGAGGCTTTTGTGAGGTCCCTTAGCACAACCTACCCCAGCTGAGCTACCTACTGGCTACAATCACGTCAATCAACCCAGTGAGACCAGCAGAAGAACTGCACAGTCAACTGAAAGAATTAGAGAATTAACAATAATCATGATAATAATAAGATGCTTTTTAAGTAATAAGATTTTGGGGGGGTTAGTTAAGCTATACAATGGATATTCCAGGTTTTGCACATTATGATTATACATAAGCCTTCAAAGTTTCCTTTCACTCTTTTAGTGAATTTTCTCACTTACTCTCCAGCTGCACTTGAGTTGTTTGTTCAAAATTTCCAAATACCACCCTGCTAAACTATAAAGTGGAAAAGAACACAATTATCTTGAATACTTATATGCGTGTTTCATGAAAGGTTCATACAAGAAAATATATGTGAAGACAATTTTTAAATGATGTAGCATTATCCAGGTGTAAAGTTATATAAGAAACAGAAGACTTGGGAGGGCATGGTGGCTCACATCTGTAATTCCAGCACTTTGGGAGGCCGAGGCGGGCAGATCATGAGGTCAAGAGATCATGACCGAAGATGGCCGAATAGGAACAGCTCCAGTCTCCAACTCCCAGCGCGAGCGACACAGAAGACCGGTGATTTCTGCATTTTCAACTGAGGTACTGGGGTCATCTCACTAGGGAGTGCCGGACAATCGGTGCTGGTCAGCTGCTGCAGCCTGACCAGCGAGAGCTGAAGCAGGGCGAGGCATCG
>NW_016803441.1:215733-272267 GCF_001698545.2 Rhinopithecus bieti | reverse complement strand
AAGGAAGGAAGGAAGGAAGGAAGGAAGGAAGGAAGGAAGGAAGAAAAAGAAAAGGAAGATTCACTTATAAGAATTTTCTGAGGAACACTAATGTATTTATTTGAGAAATTGTTTGGAGTCAGGTGACAGTCTCAAGGTCCTACTCAAGAGGATTAGATTATAGGTTTACATGCCCTGCCTGGATAAAACCCTTGGGGTCAGAAACTCAAAATTATTTGTTGAATTTTACAAAGTTAATATAATATAATGTGTGTTATATAATAGTACTTTTAATATTTATCCAGGAAAACCTGTTAATAGTCACATTAACCTCTAAAGGAGTTGAGATCAAATCAACTAGGAGATTCTCGGTTTTTCTGAGCCTGGTGATGGATCGGAGTTCAGATATATATGTATACACACATATTGTTTTTTTCTTTGCAGGGGTGGCGTGGGGGGATGGAGTTTTGCTCTCGTTGCCCAGGCTGGAATGCAATGGCACAATCTTGGCTCACGGCAACATCCACCTCCCGGGTTCAAGCGATTCTCCTGCCTCAGCCTCCCAAGTAGGTGAAATTACAGGCATGCACCACCACACCTGCCTAATTTTGTATTTTTAGTAGAGACGGGATTTCTCCGTGTTGGTCAGTCTGCTCTCAAACTCCTAATCTCAGGAGATCTGCCACCTCGGCCTCCCAAAGTGCTGGGATTACAGATGTGAGCCACAGCACCTGGCCTGGAGTTCAGATATTTTTAAAACAGCATGGGCTTATTTAAGTGTTCTGCAGAATAAAGATAAAACAACTTGAATTAGTAGAGTAGCATGAATTGGAGGACAAAAGTAGAGAAATCTGTCAGAGAAGGAGGGGACTTGATGCCACTTATTTTTGAAAGGTGAAAGAGAAATGTTCCCACTGCTAGCTCCATTGGCGATATGACCTATGGAACTTTGCAGGACCAACATGTCAGTGAGGCTGCAAGATGTTTCCTGTGGACTGTGCACTGTAAAACCCTGCCTCATCTCTCTCATGCAAAGGCAGGAATGTCTATGCTGCTTAAGTGTTTGTACATTGTAACAGTTAATTTTATGTGTCAATTTAACTGGGTTATGGAGTGCCAGACATTGGGCCGAACATTGTTTTTGGGTGTGTCTGTGAGAATTATTCCAAATGAGATTAGCATTTGAATCTGTGGATTTAGCAGATTGCCCTCCCCAATGTGGGTGAGCATCATCCATCCTATTGAGGGCATGAATGAGACAAAAAACAGAGGGAGGGAGAATTTTTTCCTTTCTGCTTGACTGCTTGAGCTGAACATCAGTCTTCTGCCCTTAGACTTAGATTTACATCATTGATCACCCAACCCCCGGGTTCTCAGGCCTTCATGCTCCAATTGAATGATATCACCAGCTTTCCTGGGTCTCCAGCTTGCAGATGGCAGATCGAAAGACTTCAGCCACCATAATTATGTGAGTCATTTTCTTATTTTATAACGTGTGTATACACACATATATATATGTGTGTGTGTGTGTGTGTGTGTGTATAATAGATATAATAAAAAATAGATCCATATACCTACATATCCAAATATATAGACAGATAGATGTTTGATTGATAGATAGATAGATAGATAGATAGATAGATAGATAGATAGATAGATAGATAGAGGTATATATCTCTCCATCCTATTGGTTCTGTTTCCCTGGAGAACTTTGACTAATAATATATGCATGGTTTATTGAGAAAGGATGGGGTGGGAGTTCAAAGCACGGAAAGAGTGCAGGGCTTTATATCCATGTAAATACACGTTAAAAATATTTGCAATATAGATATCCTGTACATACACAGGAACTGAGAGAAAAAAGACGTCTGATGTATATGTTTTAGTCATTATTATATGTACTAAAATATAGGTTTATTATGGTCTTCAGAAGGCCCCATAATTTTCTCGTGTGTTAATTTCAACCTAATAATCTTTCAGGTATGTTTTTATCAGCAGCGTGAAAACAGACTAATACACTCATTGACCTCAAAACATACCACGCGAACCTCTTCTTTAGTTCTTCTCTTCATCGGCTTGGTAGGACTGTCCCCTTTGCTCTATCCATCTGTGCATTTTTCAAGGCCAGGCTCAAGGCCCATTCACCATAGTCAGACCTTTCCCTAGTCTGAAGCCACTATTATTTTCAATTATTGTTTGAGAATATTATTATTTATTTGATATTTATTTACAGATCATGTTGCTTTATTTGCTTAATTGTTTTCAGTACTAATTTCTTAGAAAGATGCAAAATATTGCTGTTTCTTTTGCAATAACATCACTACCTAGTCCACATAGTGAATGCTCAAATCAACAGACATTAAATCCATTGCTTAGTGACCAGTCTTCAGGTTAAAAGTGTAAGCAATGCAAAAAAATGCAATAGGTTATTTTGTAGAGGACATCCATAAAGGGAAAATAAAGGAATTCTTTTGTAATGATTAAGGAATTATCTTTTATAATGATACAATTTTAACCTATACATATTGTATTACATTTAATATATTACAAGACCCACTGTTAAGTATTTTATCAATTTTATCTCAGTTCTTTCAACAATCTTGTCATGTAACTATTGTTCTGTCCATTTTAAAAATTAAAAAGTTGAGATTCAGAAAATTTATTTAAATTTCTTTAGTTCATTTAACCAATAAATGACAAGAGAGAACTCAACTCAAACAAGAGAGAACTCAAACTTAGCTTAACAAGAATCTAAAACCTACTTCTTTCTCCCTTTTATTAAAATGCCTCCAATTTCTAATAGGAAAAGATAGTCCTGCTAAAGAATGTATAGACCCATGGGATGGTGCTTCTTGTGGCCACTTTTAGGGCTTGATAGTGCATTAGGTATATTGGAAATCTATATACATTTTTAACAGGCTGACTAAAGCGTATAAGAATTGGAAAATGACACATAATACTTTATTTGAGAAATATTCCATGCAGTCAAAAAGAAGAATAAAAAATTAGGATAATAATATGATTTGGCTGTGTCCCTACTCAAATATCATCCTGAAATATAGTTCCCATAATCCTCACACGTCATGGGAGGGACCTGGTGGGAGGTAATTCAATCTTAGGGACAGTTACCTCCATGTTGTTCTTGTTATAGTGAGTGAGTTCTCGCGAGATCTGATGGTTTTATAAGGGGCTTTCCCCTGCTTTGCCCTGCATTTCTTCTTGCTGCAGCCCTGTGAAAAAGGTCATGTTTGCTTCCCCTTCCACCATGACTGTACATTTCCTGAAGCCTCCCCACCCCTGTGGAACTGTGAGTAAATTAAACCGCTTTCCTTTATAAATTACCCAGTGTTGGGTATTTCCTTATAGCTGCTAAGAATGGGCTAATACAGATGTTGGAAAAAACACAATAACAAAACTTCTCACTATTCTAATTTCATAATATTATTCACTAAAAATGTTATTATCAACTTTCCATGTTTTATTTGCACTTAGGGTTAGATATCTTTACCTCAAATCATAGAGCAATAATTTTATCATTCACCATTTCAGGAGCCATTTGGGGAATGTTTAATTTTATTCCAACCAAGTTATGGATTTGCCAAGGTTAATTATTGATGAATAAGCACCAAGGATGGAAGATATTTTATATAATTCTGCCTGAGGCTTCCCATGTCTTTCCCCACTCAACTTACTGCTCACATAGAAAGATCAGTGTCAGCTGTTGGCAAGATGGTCCATAACCTGTCTGTAATAATAATATTTCATGTTTTCTAATGGCCTTCATTGCAGGAGTCTCAAACTTTTGAAACCTGATGGCCATGTAATACTGCAATATTGGTTTTATAATGCATGGTTGGTTTTATAAATTTTTAAACTGTAGAAGTGAAGCAATGATCCATTCTCCAGCATAACTCTTGAGTCACTTACATTTGCCACTATAGAAGTTTAATTTTTCACACATTTTATCTCATCATTCATCTCATAAGGCCAAATACGTACCAATCACAGATTCAAAAGCTGAGCCCTTCATAGAAGAAAAGTAATTGTATCAATCTAATAAATGACACTCCAAGATAGATCATCATGGTCTTATTGATTTTCTTGCAATTCATGGCTGGAAGTGGTGGCTATTTTTAATCATAGAGAGTAAAAGACTCAAAGAGAAGCTGTTCTAGAGATTTTCCACAGAAGGACGGCTCTTTCTGAAGTGATGAATATAGTTCCTTTCTAGGCATTTGTATTTTCATTCCATTCTGAAAGACAATCTGAGGAAAGATGGGCCATCTACTGTCAGAAACATGGTCGTACCTTATAGCTTACCAGTTGGCTTTAGGTGGCCAAGAAGCAGACATACTGAGGAAAGATGGGCCATCTACTGCCAAAAACATGGCCGTACCTTACAGCTCACCAGTTGGCTTTAGGTGGCCAAGTAACAAGATTTGGAACTCTGTCTCTTGACTGCTTGCCCATCTCCCTTGCCAGTTAGTGATGATCTCCTAGTTTTGTTCAGCGGAGCAGAATTCCTTCATTTAGCAACTATTTAAACCACCTACTACGTGCTGATGCTAGAGGTATAGTGGGATACAATAGAGACCTAGTTTCTGTGCTTAGAATTTATACTCTAGTCGGGGAGACAGACGTTTTTTAAAATATTCCATCTTTCTGAGAACAGTAGGGTTCTTGGACCTTCCACATAAGCATCTAAGAGTTTGTAGGAAAACAGACTCTCAAACCTGACCCCAGACCTACTGCTTCAGAGTCTGCATTTTAACAATACTCCCTGGTGATTCATGTGCACCTTACAGTTTGAAATAAATAGTGAAAAGAATGAACTCTAAACTAGATCAGTGAGAATGGGTAAGGAGAAGGATTGATGGAAATGTAGATGTTATATATTCTGATTTTAGAGGCCTTAGACTGGATAAACAGACTGTAGTTTCTAACTTAAGTACCCGGAAAGTGGTGCTTCAACATGCTTTTTCAATCTATGGCATACACAAAGCTGATTAGGAAACAGAAACAATATTATATAACTCTTTTTTCCCCTGTATGCTATTGGCTTAGTGGATGTGGGCATTTAGACTGGGCATATATTTGGTTATACTGGAGTTGTAACTGGAATTCCGTATTTGAGTCTGGAACTGGTCCTTATTCTGCTGAGCATATTATAAGACAGTGATGAGCAAGGCCAAATATACAAGAGAATTTAACAATGTTTTAAAAGCTGGAAATTTTTGTGCTACTCTGATAAATGTCAATGTCACTTTAAGCATGAAGACATGCTATTAAAATATTTCACAACTTCTTTTATCATCTGTTATTTTCTGACAATGCTGTACTGTAATTTGTTCCCAAAACATTGATTATCACATGCAGAGCCAATATTAAAACACAATTAAATTTAAATGTAAAACAAACAAAAACAGGATGGGAACAAATCTTTGGGTTTAATAAAGGGAGAAAATTCATCTTGAGAATTCGGTTTAGGCAAAATGTTTGGGAAGTTTTAGAAATCCTTATTCCGGTATAGGTCAGGATAATATGGTGATCACATGTCCATTTCCCCTTCAGAAGTGACTAGAGATGAGAAGCCAAGTGCCAGGGGACTTAACGTGTTCCATGGATGTGTTTTGTCCTCCTCACACAGTATTTTTTTATATGTTATATTTTTAAATTGGGAGATTGCCCATTACAAATTATAGATTTCTTATTTCTTTGGAAAAAATGAAGTCTGAAACACTGAGTACATTATTCCTTGGCAACAACCAACTGCAGTTGGGTAGCAGCCTTCTCCTTTAAACCTGCACCCACCTGGCTTCTTAATTTATGTTCATAGCCTGTCTTCTGTAGTCATTATGTATTTGACTGTTCTACAATCTCCGCTTCTCACCAAGGAAGGATGCAATCTTTCTACCAATTAGAAATATCTAGCAAGGGCTTACAAATTTCATAATTGATTTTAGTCCTGTCCACTGAACTACATTTTTAAAAGATAGAGGACAAGATACACAATATATTATAGATGTCAGCCACATTTTCTCCTTTGCATCTCCATTAATTCCTATTATTGATTTTCCTTTGAGCACATTGGTTTGTGTGCCTGAATTATAAGTAGTGACAGGTTGAACTTCCTCTGCTCCTGTATGTGTCAGAGTTGCAATTAACAATCATGTAGGTCGGATAATAGTGATGACAATATAAAGGAAAAAAAAAACTTCCTCCTAACTTAGTGTCTGGAGGTTTTCTGTAGTGAATATGTTCCTTTACCTACAAAGAATATTTGCTTTCAAAATAATTTCTAACAAATGTCATATGTCAACTCACTTTCCATGTAACTATTTCTATTTCTAGAAATTTGTTTGAGGTCAAGAACTAACATTAGTTACTCTTCTTTTATAAGGCTCTGTCGATGGAGCTCATGAATTCTACAGGTCTTACTAACTTTCAGAAGAAGATAGCAATATTTTGAAACCCCTTAAAGATATTCTAAAAGATTAACATGCCTTGCATCTGACCAGAAATTTGATACTAATATAAAAATCTATTCAACCTTTCAGGCCCAGAATACATTTTTAACTTGTTTCAGAAAAAAATCTGGCCCAGGCCAGAGTATGTGAGTCACTTGAGATACCTTCCTTTACTGACAGCTTAAAAGTTATGTACCCTACAATCTCTAGCACAAATATGCCCTTCCTAATTATTTTCCCCTTGCCCCTCACATGAACCTCCTTTTCCCTTCCAAGATATATCTCATATTACCTCTCTGTGATATTCAGACATTCCCTAACATTTGTATTCTCACCCCATTCCAGTCTATTCAAATCCTGCCCAAGTTTCATGGATCTTCTCAAATGCACATCCTCCATGAAATCATTCGTGCTCACTCTACCTCTCTGATTCAATAATTTGGCAAATATCATGTGCTAGATTGAAATATTATTTATCTTATCAAGAAAATATGTTTTAACACCTTTTGCAATATGCTTACAAAAATGTCCTATATTCCGTGTGTTTTTTGATCCAATAAATTACTTTTCATAAGAAAAACTCATAAATATTCATCAGTGGCTAACCTAGTTCTGAGATCTAATAGCTTAAATCAAAGATCCAATATCATCAAATTTTCTCTCTCTAGAGTACCTTTCCCATCAACAGACAAGCATGTTTCTAGTCCCAGTATGTTTTTTAAAATTTTCTCTTGACCTTGTTTCTCCCTCCAGCTACAGCCCGTTTCTCTGTTCCTTTGATGCTCTGTTCCTCTTTATAGCTGAATTGATGCTCTCATTCAGATTTAAATGCCCAGCCCGTATGATATTTAATACTCATATAAAAATTAACACATCCAAAATCAACACTGATTTCCAATCCCGACCCAAAACGTGCTATTCCATTTCCACATATCATTTAATAGTAATTTCACCCTGTCATTGTTAAAGCTAGATATTAATATATTGGGATCATTTTAACTTGTCTTTGTCTTACACAAAATAGCTAAGCCAGTGGGAAATCCTATTGTCTCCAACTTCAAAATTTATCTGTAATCCAAACATGTCTCATCTCTGACACTGCTATTTGACTGTTTAACCCCACTTGAAAATTTCAATAGCTTCCGTCTGGTCTGCCAGCTTCCACTCTTGCTCAGGTTTAGTACATCTAGTCTCTACACAATAAGTAACCAGTGTGATGCTATCAGATCACGTCAGTTCCTCTGCCTCAAATTCATCCAATGGCTTCCCATCTCAATCAAAGGAAAAACCAAAGATTTTGCAAATTCTACAAAGCTCCATGTGATCTTAAACCCACCCACTTTTACTTCTAGTGCTCTCTTCTTTGCTCACGTCCTTCCAGCCACATTGGCCAATGTATTCTTCTTCAAACATACCATCTATGCTTATGCCTCAGGGCCTTTGCACATGCCATTCTCTCTACCTGGAATACTTTTCCTTCCTGTAAGCATATAGCTCCCTTTATGTCTTTGCTCATCAGTAGTTAGCATCAGCATCACCTTTTCAGTGAGAATTTATGTGAACAGTCTCTTTAAAATGTTAATTCCTACCCACCTTAGCATTTCCTATTATCCTCATTGCTTTGTTTTTTTTTCACACCACTTATCTACATCTGATATAGTATTTGTTTGACTTATTTTTGTCTTCCAAACTGGAATATAAATTAGGGATTTATCTCTAATCCTCAGCATATTGGCTCACACATAGTAGATATTTAGTAAATATTTTCTGAATGTAGGAATAGTTGAATGACTGAATGAGTAACAACAGGTTACCTATAACAAAACTAGATTCTAGGTGAAACTGAATTATAATACATTTCCTCTGATAAATTCTGGGGGTAATTCCCATGCTATCTTTGTGTGATACAAATCATGCTTCTTTTTTTTTTTTTTTTTTGGACTTAAGTACCACATCTGCACTGTTCAGTTACTATAATTTTGTCTTCATTCTTCACTGTTTCTGTGAACTTTATACTCACCTCTCTGCTGGACAAGGCACAATAATGTTCCTCCAGCACTGTAAGTTCAAAATGCCCAAATTTTACTATACCTCCTCAAACCCTCTCACTCTGCTTTGCTAAGTATGTCAATAAATGGCTACACTTCTTGCCCAAGCCAGATATGTGCCAATTGTCTTAGAATTTTCATTCTAAGTGCATCTAAGTACTCCAAACATAAAAATTGAAGGCATATCCACCCTTTTCCTTATCTTTCAAAGCAAATGTGAAAAGATAATTTTAAGAGTGTTATTTGTGTGGGGTTTTTTTCCCCTGTTTTCCCTGCTCTTTCACATTAAGTAGGAGAATAAACACTTAAGTATTTTCTTGCCACAGGGACTTTTTCATGGTAGAAAGAAGAAGCTATGTAGAAACCCAGGGGCAGAAGGAGTAACGAAGCAAAAAAAGAGAGAGATGAACAACTAAGACATGAGAACAGATAGTTATATAAAGTACATAGTGTTTGCAGAGGTGCTATCCTATGTGTAGTGGTGTTCAGACTCTCCAAAGAGCCATACACTTCATGAGACCTGAGAGCTGGAAAGTCTCCAGACTTCAGGCTATATGCACACTAGAACAAAGACACATATTGAAACCAGAAAGACGAGTGACCTCCCTTATTGCTGCACAAGATATTGAATGGTTGCAAACACAAGGAGTACTGAATCCCAACAAGGACTAAAACTGACTGTTTCACCAGCCCAGAAGAATGGGAGCTCTGTCAGCTTTAAGTTTACTTAAATAAAATAAATATCCATGGAATTTCAGCATTTGTAGGTTAAATTTATACTTTTTACTCAATAGGCAGTCTCTCTCTCGCTCACTTTTGAAAACAAAGCCACTAGGGTGACTAGAATTTCAGAAAAGACTTTATTTCAGAATGACTATAGAATTATTATTATTTTTTATTTTTTTAAATATACTTTAAGTTCTAGAGTACATGTGCACAACGTGCAGGTTTGTTACATATGTATACATGTGCCATGTTGATGTGCTGCACCCATTAACTCGTCATTTACAATAGGTATATTTCCTAATGCTATCCCTCTCCCCTCCTCCCTCCCCACAATAGGCCCTGGTGTGTGACGTCCCCTTCCTGTGTCCAAGTGATCTCANGTAGGTTAAATTTATACTTTTTACTCAATAGGCAGTCTCTCTCTCGCTCACTTTTGAAAAACAAAGCCACTAGGGTGACTAGAATTTCAGAAAAAGACTTTATTTCAGAATGACTATAGAATTATTATTATTTTTTATTTTTTTAAATATACTTTAAGTTCTAGAGTACATGTGCACAACGTGCAGGTTTGTTACATATGTATACATGTGCCATGTTGATGTGCTGCACCCATTAACTCGTCATTTACAATAGGTATATTTCCTAATGCTATCCCTCTCCCCTCCTCCCTCCCCACAATAGGCCCTGGTGTGTGACGTCCCCCTTCCTGTGTCCAAGTGATCTCATTGTTCAATTCCCACCTATGAGTGAGAACATGTGGTATTTGGTTTTCTGTTCTTGCGACAGTTTGCTGAGAATGATGGTTTCCAGCTGCATCCATGTCCCTACAAAGGACACAAACTCATCCTTTTTTATGGCTGCAGAGTATTCTATGGTGTATATGTACCACATTTTCTTAATCCAGTCTGTCACTGATGGACATTTGGGTTGATTTCAAGTCTTTGCTATTGTGAATAGTGCCACAATAAACATACGTGTGCATGTGTCTTTATAGCAGCATGATTTATAATCCTTTGGGTATATACTCAGTCATGGGATGACTGAGTCAAATGGTATTTTTAGTTCTAAATCCTTGAGGAATTGCCACACTGTTTTCCACAATGGTTGAACTAGAATTATTTTTTAAAAAGCTTTGAAGCTCCAAGGACTGCAATTTTCATCATACATTTTAAACTTGGGAAAGTATGGTCTTTCCTTTCATCTCTCATTTCTCCTTTTCAAATAACATTTAATAAATAGAATTGTCCACTAACAAAACAGAATAGCATCAACTCATTTAAGGTCACAGTCTCCCCAGTAACTTAAAATCATAGATAAGCAATGAAGTAGACAGAATAGGAGCTGGCAGCAGTTGCAGAAAGAGGACAAGGGGAGGAAATTATAAGTCTGAGTACATGAGTCATTTTAATGCATCCATTTTGACAAAGGAGCATTTTTGATGTAGCCCAAATCAGAAAATTATAATTGCTTTTATGACCCAGAATTGTGACAAGCATATCTTCCCCACCCTTCCCAGAGTCATACCCTTTGCTGCCTCTTACTTTCATAAAGTGAAAGGTAGGGATTGACTATGGAGAACATACAAGGTAGGGGTTAGGTTTTAATAGTTACATAAACTATATCTCACTAAGATTTCTATGGTTATCATACTTATCTCTAAGGGACCATCAGTCATTCGAAGAAAAGTATGTGTTGCCCAATAAGTCTTCTTTAAATTTAATATTTGCCTTTCAAAGTATCTAATTTCTCTCTCAAAATTGAACTGTTTCATTTACTCCAATGAATAAATAAAATTGCATGCTTATTAATGCTATTTGAATTTTTTTAAATTTGAAATTCTGAAGGGCAGAAACACCTCCCTTTTGTAGGCTTTGTAGACTTCCTGATTATGAAACAAATATAGGACACTGGATGTGAAAAGATTGTATAAAAGCTATTTGTGTCTTTTGAAGCAGGTTGGTCAGTTATTTTTCAGATTATTGCTTAATTTGTGTTAGTCTGGTGTCTTCCTATGATTAGATTTACATTATGCATTTTTGGCAAGAACACTACAGGAATAATGTGTGTTTCTCAATGTCCTTTTGTTCTGGGACCCAGACTGCATAGAATATTTCCCAAAAATGTCCTTTCATTTCAGTGAGTAAAAGACTTTCCTTGGTTTTATTGCTAAAACTAGTCTATGCCTCATTTTCTTCCTGTATACAGTTTGGTTACCAATGGTAACTTCCTCACAAAGTTGTTGTGATGATTAAACAAAGTCCTACTAATAAAATGTGTAGTACAGCACTTGGCACATAGTAAACTCTAAATAAATAGTAGCCATTATTAATATTCATTAATTAAAAACAAATATTTAACATGAAATAAGAACTTTCTGTGTTTACATTATTTAGCTTATTTAAGCTAGTGAACAACCCCATCAAATAGAAAAGTCATCATTAGAGTACTATCGTAGTAATGCAGACCAGATTACCAATAAATGGTAAAAGTAGTGGGTGAAAGATTAAGAAGTAGGATATTTGCATATTCTCAATGTATTTCCCTCAAAATATTTATTTTAAATTGGAAAAGAGTTCCATGAATGTGAGTTCCATGAAGGCAGCTTTAAAGTAGGGAACCTCAATAGATATGACTTTAAAAAGCAAATTCGAAAGGCCTGAGTCAGCAGGCTTCCTTCTTGATACAGAGGAATATGGAGGCCAGTGTGGCTATGGGCAGACAAAGCAAGTGGTTAACTAAATGTTCAAGGCTAACATCACATGACATATTAACATCATGCACTACTGCCTAATTTACTCCCTAATATAATACAATGAGAAGGGTACATTATTTTTGCACTCTATCCATAAGAAGTACCCTCAATCTAATCATGGGAAATCGTCATATATACCCAAATTGAATGACATTCTGAAAAATATCTGACCAACGCTTTTCCAAAGTGGCATGGTCAGAAAAGACAATTAAATACTGAAGAATATTGCAGATTGAAATAGACTAAGGAAACATGAAAACTATACCCAATGTGGGATCGTGGGTGGATGTTGGATGAGTAAATGGATATTAGTGGAAAAAATGATGAAATTTGAATAAGATATGTACTTTAGTAAATAGTAATATACCAATGTTCACTTCCTAGTTTTAATAAACACAATGGTTATGTATATTTTAACAATAGAGGAAACTCAGTAAAGAGTATACAAGGTCTTTCTCTACTACTAATGTAATTTCATCTGTGGGTCTAAAATTATTTCAAAATTGAGGAGTTTTAAAATCCAGTGGATACTACTATTTTCAGATGAGGAAATGAAGTAGAGTGTGTTAAGATCACACAGCTAGTAATTTAGGAGATGAAATTCTAAACCAGTCAGTTGGGATACAGAGCCTGCATATTTAAAACTGTATAGAACTTCTCATTAAAATAAGTATACATTAATACACAATGATAATTTAGGAGGTTGTAAAACCCACCTAGGTGTTAACTCAATTGTAAAAAATATGTTTAATTGTATAATTCATTTTTTTCTCATTATATTGGTAATGAATACTAATATAAGAAGTCTTGGCTAAAAGACTCCTTCCTATATAAAATTACAACCTCCACATTCACTTTTAGCACCTCCACTCTTTTTCCCTCCTTTTTTCCCTCTCCCCAATTTTCTCTCTCTCTCCCCACAACCACCTCCTCACACACACACTTAAAACAAAAATCTCTTCATCTCTATGCCTTAGAATGTGAGTTCCATGAAGGCAGGGATTTTTATGTTTTATCCCCAGTTCCTAGAGATAGTAAGTCATCACTTTCCTGAATTAATAAATGAATTAATGAAGAATCTCTAGCCTCATGGGAATGCAAGGATTCCAGTTTTAAATGGAAGGGAAGACTGCACCAAGAGGGCATTTAGGCAAACATTTGAAGGACATGTGTGGGCAAGCCATGCATATAATTGGAGACAGATAATTCAGGCCAAAGAAAGCAAACTCGAAAGACCTGAGTTGGGGCTGCCTTGTTGATACAGAGGAACATGGAGGCCAGTGTGGCTAGGAGAGACAAAGCAAGTGGTAGAAGCCATGGGAGATGACGTGAGAAAGACGTTGAGGAGCTACAGACACACAGAAGCTAGTAAATTGTAAAGACTTCCCCCTGGGTGAGATGGAAATCTACTGGAGAGTTTTAAGCAAAGAAGTGTTACGGTTTGACATAAATTTGTCAAATAGTATAGATTCTAGTGAGCAAAAATGGAAGTAGGAAGACCAGTTAGAAGCTACTCCACAAACGCAGGCGAAATACTATACTGGCATGGACAAGTCTGGTAGTGGCTGAAATCTAACCATGCTTTTCACAGGATAGCATGCCTTTCCCCATCTTCAAAACAGTTATAGTCTCATCTCCAGAAACTTTTCCCAAAGAAACATCTCCTCTTAACGTTATCCTGTTCAGCAATTAAAACTCTCTAATAGGCCATTGTGGTAGCTGTACTGTGAACAGTGTAAAATGATTACAATCGAAGGGGTTAACATTTTTTTTTAGTATGAAATAACTTTTTCGGCAAATTCCTCTATCCACTCCCTCTCCCTATACCCATAAGAGTGTTCTACTTTTATTATCCTTGGATGTGACCCTATTATGGTAACCCATATCCCGCAAACAATGACATTTGGATTCATACATTCTTTATAGATGTGTAAACAGGAGTACAGATGTAAACAGGAGTCCCATTGAGGATAAGGGGTTTGGGCACAGAGCCAGAATTTATAAAAGAATGTTCAACAGTTTCTTCCAAGTTTTTCATAGAAATGGGCCTCTCAGGGGTGGAAATAGCAGTAAAGTATTTGGTGAAAGTTCTTTCCTAGTGGAGCTTACATTCTTTAGAATAAGAATTGTTAACCACATGTAAATACACAACTAACAGTAAACTTATAGACTTTGTCAAATGCCAGGAAGTAAACAAATAGGAAAATGAGATGGAGTGATAAGAGGAAACAACATCTGATGGAATAGCATGGCAAAGTGTCTTCAAAGAGGTGACATTTGAGCTGAGACCCAAAAGTTGAATATGTGAAGACCTGGGGGGAAAGTATTCAATGGAGAAAAAGCATCTAAGTCTAAAAATCATTAAATAGCAAAGAACTTAGTTTAAGGAATAGAAAAAACAGGCAAGTTTCTATAGTTTGAAAGGAAGACATGAGGGAAAGCATCTGAGATGAAGTAGAGAGAAGTAGGTGGAAGCCAGATCATGTTGGGCATTTAGGCCAGGGCAAAGGATTTGGATTTTATTCCAAGAGCAATGGGAAGCCGTGGGAAGTTACTGATGACAAGAGAAACATGTTCTGACTTAAATTTTTAAGTTAAGAATTTTTTAAATTGACACATTGTAATTATACATTTATATATACATTTATATGGGGTATGCGCTGATGTTCCAATACATATGTATTTTGCATAATAATCAAGTCAGGGTATTTAGCACATCCATCACATCATGCATTTATCATTTCTTTTTGTGGTGAGAACATTGAAAAACCTCTTTTCTAGCTATTTTGTAATACACAGTACCTTACCATTAACCATCATCACCCTATTTTGCAATAGAACACCAGAATTATTCCTTCTATCTAATTGTAACCTTGTACCCTTTGACCAATCTCTGTCTATCCTCCCCTTCTTTCTCTTTCCTAATCTCTAGTAATCATTGTTCTACTCTCTACTTCTATGATATCAGCTCTCTCTTTATGATTATTCTTATTTAGTTTTCACATATGAGTGAGATTATGTCATATTTGCCTTTTTATGTCTGGCTTATTTCACTTAAGATGATGTCCTCTAGATCCATCCATGTTGTTGCAAATGACAGGATTTCATTCTTTTGTAGGGATGAATAGTATTCCATTGTGTATAATTACCACTTTCTTTATCTATTTATCCACTATTGGATGCTTGAGTTGATTCCATATTTGCTTATTGTAAATAGTGCTGTAATAGATGTGAGAGTGCAGATAGTTCTTTGATATACTGATTTTATTTCCTTTGGATATATACCCAGTATTCCTGGATCATATGTTAGTTCTATTTTTAGTTTTTTTGAAAAACCTTCATACTGTTTTAATAGTGACCTTACTAATTTATAATCTCACCAGCAGTAGGTTAGTGTCCCTTTTTCTCCACATCATTTCCAACACTTGTTTTCTTTTGTCTTTTTGAAATAGCCATTCGAGCTAAAATGATGTGGTATCCCGTAAATTTGATTTGCATATCCCTAATAAATAGTGATGTTGAGAACTTTTTAATGTACCTATTGGTCATTTGTATGTCTCCTTTAGAGAAATATGTATGAAGGTCTTTTGTCAATTTTAAAAATTGGGTTATTTGGTTTTTTGGCTGTTGAATTGTTTAAGCTCCTCATATATTCCAAGTATTAACCCTTTTGCAGATGGATAGTTTGCAAATATTAATTTGCATCCTGTAGGTTGTCATGTCAACATTTTTAATTGTTTCCTTTGTTGTGAAGAAGCTTTTTAGTTTGGTGTAATCCCATTTGTCTATCTTTTGCTTGTATTGTTTACGCTTTTGAGGTCTTATTTTTAAAATTCTTGCCCACCCCAGTGTGGTAAACCATTTATCTTGTTTCTTTTTTTTTTCCTAGTAGTTTTATATTTTCAGATTTTAAATTTAAGTCTTTAATATTTGAGTGTATCTATCTATAAAGTAAGTGGTAGAAATGCAGTCTCATTTTTCTTCATGTGGGTATTCAATTTTCCCTGCACCATTTATTGATGAGACTGTTTTTCCCTCATTGTGTGTTCTTGGCACCTTTTTTGAAAATAGTATGCTGTAGTTGTGTTAATTTGTTTCTGGGCTCTGTGTTCTGTTCTACTGGCCTATTTTTTTTTGTACCAGTACCATGCTGCTTTGGTTAGTATAACTTTGTAGTATGTTTTGAAGCCAGGTATTGTGATGCCGCTAGCTTTGTTCTTTTTGCTCAGGAGTACTTTGGCTCTTTGGGATCTTTTGTAGTTCCATATGAATTTTATAATTGTTTTTCCTATTTCTGTGAAGAATGTCATTGGTATTTTGATAGACAGTGCATTAAATCTGCATATAACTTTGTATAGTATGGCCTTTTAACATTATTAATTTTTCTAGTCCATGAACACAGGATATCTTTCCATTTATGTTTGTCTTCTTCAATTTTCTTTATCAATGTATAATAGTTTTCAGTGTAGAGATATTTCACTTCCTTCATTAAGTTTATTTCTGTCTTATATTTTTGGTAGCTATTAAAAACGGAATTGCTTTCTAGATTTCTTTTTGAATAATGTTATCTGCAAACAGGGACAGTTTGACTTCCTCCTTTTCAATTTGGATGTAATTTATATTTCCTCTTGCCTATTTGCTCTGACTAGGGCTTACAATACTATTTGGAATACGAGTGGTGAAAGTCAGCATGCTTGTTTTGTTTCAGATAATAGTGGAAAAGCTTTCAGCTTTTCCCTGTTCAGTATAATTTAGCTATAGGTTGTCATATATGGCCTTTATTGTGATGAGATACATAAACTTCCATACTAATCCATTCTCACATTGCTATAAAGAAATACCTGATACTGAATAATTTATAAGGAAAATAGGTTTAACTGATGCAGTTTTGCAGGACGTACAGGACGAATGACTGGGTAGGCCTCTGGAAACTTACTATCATGGCACAAGGCAAAGGTGAAGTAGGCACATCCTACATGGCTGAAGAAGGAGGAAGAGAGAAAAAGGGGAGGTGTTGTATACATTTTAACAACCTGGTCTCATGAGAACTCACTCACTATCATGAGAACAACAAAGGGAAAATCCACCCCCATGGATTTTCACCTCATACCAGGCATCTCTCCAACATTGTGGATTACAATTCCACATGAGATTGGGCAGGGACAAAAATAAAACCTGTTGCAGGAAGTCAAGGACCCAGAATGGAGGGACTGGCTGAAGCCATGGCAGAAGAAAATAAATTGTGAAGATTTCATGGACATTTATTAGTTCCCAAAATTAATACTTTTATAATTTCTTACGCCTGTGTTTACTGCAATCTCTGAACATAAATTGTGAAGATTTCATGGATACTTATCACTTCCCCAATCAATACCCTTGTGATTTCCTATGTCTGTCTTTACTTTAATCTCTTAATCCCATTATCTTCGTAGGCTGAGGAGGATGTATGTCGCCTCAGGACCCTGTGATGATTGCATTAACTGCACAAATTGTTTGCAGAGCATGCATGCTTGATCAATATGAAATCTGTGCACCTTGAAAAAAGAACAGGATAACAGCAATGTTCAGGGAATAAGGGAGATAACCTTAAACTCTGACTGCCAGTGAGCCGTGTGGAACCGAGCCATATTTCTCTTCTTTCAAAAGCAAATAGGAGAAATATCGCTGAATTCTTTTTCTTAGCACAGAACATCCCTGAAAAAGAGAATAGCCCATGAGGGTAGGCCTCTGAAATGGTTGCTTTGGGGGTGGCTGTCTTTTATGGTCGAAAACGAAGAGATGAAATAAGCCCTGGTCTCCTGTAGCGCTCCCAGGCTTATTAGGATGAGGAAATTCCCGCCTAATAAATTTTGGTCAGACGGGTTGTCTGCTCTCAAACCCTGTCTCCTGAGAACATGTTATCAATGACAATGCTTGCCCAAAACTGCATTAGCAATTTTAATTTTGCCCCACCCTGTGGTCCTGTGATCTCACCCTGCCTCCATTTGCTTTGTGATATTTTTTTACCTTGTGAAGCCTGTGATCTGTGTGACCCACACCCTATTTGTACACTCCCTCCCCTTTTGAAAATCGCTAATAAAACTTGCTGATTTTACAGCTTGGGGCATCACAGAACCTGCCGACATGTGATGTCTCCCCTGGACACCCAGCTTTAAAATTTCTCTCTTTTGCACTCTTTCCCTTTATTTCTCAGACCAGCCAACACTTAGGGAAATAGAAAAGAACCCACGTTAACTATCAGGGGTGGGTTCCCCTGATAAAAAAAACCATATCATTTCACCCTGGCCCTTCCCAAATCTCACGTCCTCCTCACACTGCACAATACAATGATCGCTTCTTAACAGTCCCTCAAGTCTTAACTCATTTCAACATTAACCTAACAGTTCAAGTCTAAAGTCTTATCTGAGACAAGGCAAGTTCCTTCTGCCTATGAGCCTGTAAACTCAAAAACAAGTTAGTTACTTCCAAGATGCAGTGGGGATACAGGCATTGGGTTAATACACTCATTCCAAAAGGGAGAAATCAGTCAAAACAAAGGGGCTACAGGCCCCATGCAGGTCCAGAACCCAGCAGGGCAGTCATTATTTCTGAAACCTCCAAAACAATCTCTTTTGAGTCCATGTCATACATCCAGGCCACAATAATGCAAGGGGTATGCTCCCAAGGTCTTGGGTATCTCCACCCCTGTGGCTCTGAAGGGCACAGGCCCCTTGACTGCTTTTATGGGCTGGTGTTGAGTGCCTGCAGCTTTTCCAGATGTGTGGTGCAAGCTGTCAGTGGATCTACCATTCTAGGGTCTGAAGGATGGTGGCCCCCTTTTTACAACTCTACTAGGCAGTGACCCAGTGGGGATTCTATATGAGGACTCCAACTCCATATTTCCTTTCTGCACTGGCCCAGTAGAGGTTCTCCTTGAAGGCTATTTCCTGCAGCCAACATCTGCCTGGACAGCCAGGCATTTTCATACATGCTCTGAAATCTAGGCAGAGACTGCCAACCATCAACTCTTGTCCTCTGTGCACCCACAGGGTTAACACTACATGGAAGCTGCCAAGCCTACAGCTTGAACCCTCATGGAGCAGTGACCTAAGATATATCTGGGTCGCTTTTAGCCATGACTGGAGCTGGAGCAGCAGGGATTGAGGGAGCAGAATATCAAGGTTGCATGGGAAAATGGGGTCCTGGGTCTGGGCCACAAAAAAGTCTTCCCTCCTGGGCCTCCAGGCCTGTGATGGGAGGGACTGCCATGAAGTTCTCTGAAATGCTTTGGAAATATTTTCCCCATTATCTTAGCTTTTAACATTCAGCTCCTCTTTATTTATGCAAATTTCTGCTGCTGGCTTGAATTCTACCCTAGAACATAGGTTTTTCTTTTCTACCACATGGTCAGGCTGCAAATTTTCCAAACTTTTATGCTTTGCTTCCCTTTTAAATATAAGTTTCAGTTTCAGATATGAGCATACACTGTTAGAAGCAGCCAGGTCATATCTTGAGTGCTTTGCTGCTTAGAAATTTCTTCCACCAGATACCCTAAATCATCACTCTCAAGTTCAGTGTTCTTAATAAGTTCCTTATCTCCATGTGAGACTTCACCACTCTGGCCATCTCTGTCCAGATCACTATCAGCATTTTGCTCAAAACCATTCAAAAAGTCTCTAGGAAGTTCCAAACCTTCCCATATCTTCCTGTCTTCTTCTGATCCCTCCAAAATGTTGCAACCTCTCCCTGTTACCCAGTTCCAAATCTTCCACCATGTTTTCAGATATCTTTATAGCAATGCCCCACTCCTGGTACCAATTTTCTGTATTAGTTTATTCTTACATTGCTATAAAGTACTACCTGAGACTAAGTAATTTATTTAAAAAAAGAGGTTCAATTGACTCACAGTTCTGTGGGCTGTACAGGAAGCATGGCTAGGGAGCCCTCTAGAAACTTACAATCATGGAAAAAGGTGAAGGAGAAGAAGGCATGTTTTACATGGCTGGAGAAGGAGGAATAGAGTGAAGGGGGAGGTGCTACACACTTTTAAACACCAGATCTCATCAGAACTCATTCACTATTATGAAAACTGCAAGGGGGAAATCTGCCCCCATGATCCAATCACCTCCTATAAGGCCCTTATTGAAGATTACCATTTGATGTGAGATTTGGGTGGGTACACAAATCCAAATTATACCAAATACTTCTATACCTAATTTGTTGAGCATTTTTTATCATGAAGGGATGCTGAATTTTGCCAAATGCATTTTCTGTGTCTATTGAGATGCTCAGGTAGTTTTGTCTTCCTTTTTTATTGTAATATATCACATTTATTGATGCATATGTTGAACCATCTTTGCATTCTTAAGATTAATTCCACTTGATCATAATGTATGATCTTTCTCATGGTCTGTTGAATTCAGCTTGCTGGTAAATTATTTTGGATTTTTTTTTCATCTATGTTCATCAGGGATATTGCCTACAATTTTTCTTT
The DNA here is from genome assembly GCF_001698545.2 of Rhinopithecus bieti. NCBI lineage: Eukaryota > Metazoa > Chordata > Mammalia > Primates > Cercopithecidae > Rhinopithecus > Rhinopithecus bieti. The sequence goes on along the minus strand of NW_016803441.1, from coordinate 251,822 downwards.
TTTTGTTATATCTTTGTCTAGTTATGGACTCAGAGTAACACTGGCTTCATAAAATAAATTTGGAAGTATTTTCTCCTCTTCAGTTTTCTGGAATAGTTTGAGGAGAATTGGTGTTAGCTGTCCTTTAAATGTTTGGTAGAATTCAGCAATGAAACCATGAGATATTGAGTTTTTTTTTTTTTTTCAAGTTTTATTAATGATTCAATTTCCGTAGTTGTTCTGACTTACATTTTCAAAGTTTATTCTGAAATTGTATGGAGGGCAATTTTAAACTATCAATAATAGAAGTGTTTTATTTGTCTTTTTATTGCCAGTTCCTTGTAGTATATTGACCAGAGAATGAGTTGCAATGATTTCAGGTTGCAAAAGCTATTACATTTGAGAGTTTACAGGCAAGCAAGGGGAGAAGACTGTAACGATCCATGTAGTAATATATCAGAGTTGAAGATATCAGCATAAACTCTTGTTTACCTTAGTATAGACATAAATATTTACATACAGAATTATTTATAGGTATTTATATACATGAGTTAGCTTACACACAGCTATTTTCTTGCTCTGACTGAAGAGAGAATTTAGAAGCAATATCTGGCTCATGCATGTAATCCCAGCACCTTGGGAGGCCAAGGCAGGTGAATTACCTGAGGTCAGGAGTTTCAGACCGGCCTGGCCAACATGGTGAAACCCCATCTCTACTACAAATACAAAAAATTAGCCAGGCATGGTGGCAGTCACCTGTAATCACATCTACTCAGGAGACTGAGGCAGGAGAATCACTTGAACCTGGGATGCGGAGGTTGCAGTGAGCTGAGATCGTGCCACTGAACTCCAGCCTGGGCAACAAGAGTGAAATTCTGTCTCGGGGGAGAAAAGAAAAGCGTCATCTCAGTAACAACAAGAACCAACTAGAACACCTAGCACCCAGATTTTGGTTCCTCACATCATTCTTTAATAAAAAGAACCAGGACTCCTTAGAAAAGTGACTAATTCCAGGGCTGAGGCATGGAATATGCAAGAAAAGTATTGAGCATCTTGTAGTGTCTAAAAGTAAGAAAGTCCTAAAAAAGGACTAAAAGTAAGAAAGTCCTAAGAAAGTCCACAATAATAGAATATGTTAAAAGGTCACAGGAGCCAACTGAAAGAGCTCTCAATGGCCAATATGAAAAACAAAATGAAAAAACTAATATTTGATTATAATCCAAAGTATAAAGTCAATATCATTGAGTTCATAGTAATGCAATTGAATGAAACAATGAATAAATAAATTGGGGGGGGGATTGAGACAAATCTGTCAAGCAGAAGAATTCTAAAAAATTTGTCATTCTACCTCAAGGAGATGGAGCATAGCTCTCCACTTCTTAAATATGCACTGCAAAAAGTAACTTTATTCCAAGAGTACAGTATGGAAACTGGGTGAGAGATTCATCAGTGGAGAAACCCAACAAGCAATACCTCGGTCAGGTGTTCATAGTCAACATTAACAATAATAAGTCATGTTGATAGTGTGTAGACCTGATATGATGTGATGAAAAAGACACTTTATTTCTGTTGTCTTTTTCCCAAAAGCCTACAACCTCTGTCAAATAAAAAGGGAAATATCAGACAAATCCTAATTAAGTGACATTGTTGACAAAATACCCGACTCTAAGTTGCCAAGGTCACAAAGGAAAAAAAAACTGAAAATGTGAGAAACTGGCACAGCCAAAATCCTTGAGAAGACATAGTAAATAAATGTTCATTGGTGTCCTGCATGGAATCCTGAAATAGGAAAAGGGCATTAAATAAAAGCAAAAAAACAAACAAACAAACAAACAAAAAAAACTGAATAAAGTATGGAGTTTAGTTAATAAAAAGATATAAACATCTATTCTTTGTTACAAATGTAGCAGTTATATAAGATATTAATATTAGGGGAAATCGAATGTGTATATACAAGCTTTTGTACTATCTTGGCAAATTTTGGTAAATCTAAAACTATTCTAAAACAAAAGATTTATTAAGAAAACAGTTATAACAACAAAATATACTATCTTCTAGGTGGACTGGGTTTTGCCAAATAGACACAACTTGTCTTAAAGGGATTCCAATAAGATCAGGCTAGCTTTGCAGAGAGGCAAGGCTGGAGTTAAACAAAGTCACCAGCTGACAGGCTTGGTTGGAGTAGCTGACCTATAACCTTGACTTTGAAAATCTGCTCTATAATCTATAGCTTCAGATCAGGAAGCAAATAGGAGAAGCTCTGGGCTTCACAAACTTTTGTGTGATCATGTTCAGTGTGTCTCCAGCCCCTAACGCAGTGACTGGCACATAGTAATCCCTCATTACATCCATGGCAAATCCTTGAGTATGGGAAGCAGGATAGCGTAATGGTTATGTATGTATACTTTGGAGTCACATACCTGGATTGATTCTATATCTTCCACTTAATAATTGTATCATCATTTGGCAAGTTTTCTCCTCTGGTTCAAGCAATATAATGTCTCTGTTTTGACTCAGTTTTCTTATCTGTTTGACAAAATTTTAGTGATTCATCTAATTACTATAAAATTAATGGAACACATTAGAAAGTCAATTCATTGCATGAGAATGAAGCTGGAGAAGGAATAAGGATGTAAGAACTCACTGAGGGGTCTTATTGCATAATATAAATCAATCAATAATTCAGTGACTTTAATTTTAACAGGAAAATCTGTGCTGCCTTTTATAAAGATATGTATGAGTGAATGCATCAATATATTTTGTTTCACTGAGTTTTAGTTGTGCAAAGTTCTTGCCCTGAGTTATTTGTTTGGAAAATTGCTTAATTTTCAACTCAGTTGATAAAGCATAGCTTTAAACTAATGATTTGAAGACTTTTACGCTTTACCCTGGGAATTTAGAGTCACCTTCTTTTCAAAAATATAGTTAAGACACCAAATAATAATTATCTAGGAGAGTCTGGAAGTTGTGCTATCCAGAGAAAATAACCTTTTGAGATATTTAAAATTTCTATTTCTTGACCCGAGAATTCCTTTAGAATTTAAACATTAAAGAAAAGCTAATGAAATGTTACAACCAACCCTGCTCCCATATGTTCTGTTTTGTTCATATATCATAGGAAGGCATTTTATTTTATTTTTAATGTAAACTCACAACTAGTTCTACAAGTTAACAGAAGAAAAGGGGGTGGCTTATACAGGTAGAGTTTCAAGGACATTATCCAAATCATGTCTTCTTATTGCTGAACTTTATGTCTCACAGTTCACCTTTTGGTATCATTTTAATGAAACTGTCTTTTTGTGTGTGTGAATTGCTACTCATTGAAAAATGGCTAAATCTTGACTGAGATGGAGAAGTATATTTACACCTTAGCAGTTCTAATATACCTGCGTATTAACCCACTTAAAAGAGTAAAACTGAGGTCCAGATAAGAAAGGCAGATGAATGCTAGGAGCAGAAAGAAAAGAATGTGAGAGAAACCTAGAGAATGAAAAGTGAATGCCCGGGGTTTATGAAGACCATGGGGGAATCAGGGAGCAGCAGAAATAAGCTGGGGCCCTAAAGAGGAAGTCAGTGAAATGGCTATGGTGATTCCCATGATACTTCATCCTCCATTTCATCACCACTGCTTTAGAGCACCTGAATTGTTATGGTCTAAGGAATAAAGTTTTGGGAAATTGGAGCTAAATTGATATATTCATTCATTTATTTTATGTTGTCCCTGAAAGTATGGTTTACCTTCCCTTTGTCCAGCTACTGTGCAACATTAATAACATTAATAAAGCAGCGTAGAAAAGACCTTTAATAAAGAAGGTGGCACAGGATTTCAGAGGTTTAGTTCATTCTCTACGTTAAAAGTAATATGCCAATGGCTCAGCAGTTCATATGTTAGAATGTATTATTAAAATAAGAGACACATCAAGAGTTATGGTAAAAATGAAGACTAAAATATAATTTCACTTTTTTCTGGAGTCAAATAATAATAAATTAAACATTTTTTCAAAATCAAATTACACAACTTTCTATGCTGAAAACTTTTCTGAGAGACTTGTTAACTAAATTAGTGTTGCAACTAAAATTCTTTAGTTTTAGAGATTTTCAATTTGACTTTTTTGTTACTGACTAAACAAACAATTAAGAAAGCCTTCTATTATTTTAACATATATTAGTGGAAACTTTACATTAGGAATACATTGTTTTGACTTATAAAACATGTGACAATATATAGGAAGCTTTACTAGAATTTTTAAGGGATTCTATATGAGTATCAGTACTCTGTACTGTTTCCTCCTACATATAAAGCATGAAAAATTATTGATACAGCCAAAAAAGTCTTTTGTGATATCAATGGCATTTTTCTAGACCTAAAATTTGTAGTTACTAAGTCTTTTAATATTAGATGTGTGAAATTACTGATTTTGCTTTTCTAAGGCTTTCTGTTTAGGCTGCATATTTTAATAAACAAAGGGTGTCATATTTTTAATTCTTATGGTTCCACACATTCAAAACTCTTTTACTTTACTTGGTGAAACTGTTTTTTAAAAACAGTTGGAATAATAATTCTTCTCATGGTATACATTCATTACAAGCATGTCAGACTGTGATACACTGGTCTCACTACTCTATAGTCTCCTTGGAAAAAAATGAATTCCTTTTCCCACTCAGTACTACATACAGATTGTAAAATATGCAATCCTTTAATTTAAAATAAATGTTTTTTTATAAATAAAATTTATTTAGACTACAGTATTTATTTTATATTTATTTTATATTGATTTTTGAAATTATAATACATTATATTTCCCATTGTTAAGAAAACCTGCTCAATAAATAGATAAGTATATATAATTAATTATAAAGTTCACACATATCACACTCAATGAATACCAAATATAGCATAATTAAGCTTTGAAATGTAATTTTTTAAGCATATGGTTGCTTCTTACACGGCTATGTCAGAAATGTCACATATTCTTTTAGTAAATAATGGGAATGTAGTTAAGTTGGACAGAAAAGTGAATAAAAAATGCTATCAAATAATAATAACATTTATTTGTAGGTCATAAGTAGAAATGAGGCTTACATTTTAAAACCACATTTTGCAAGTGATACTAGTTTTAGAAGTCCAGTTCCAGATTCTTCACAATCCCATTTTATATTCAGTGAGCATATTCTATCTTGTGTATTTTGGTAACTACTGTGAAATTTGTGTCTAGTTTCCTTTGCCCAGAGTTCAAAAACATTTTCATGTTTTAAAATATTTATTTATAGTAGAAAAATAAATAATTAAAATATGAATTTTAAAAAAGCAGAAACATTGAACAGAATTTTCTAGTCAGTGGGCACAGAGCAGACCCTCAGAGAAGAGAAAATAGTATTATGTGGCCATTATATCCTGTCCCCTTCTAAAGAAGAAACTGAGATCCATTCTACACTCAGATATCACTCCTCAAATGTTTGGGGATACATTTTCCTGTTGGCACAAGGCACAAGAAATCAAGGCACGGAGTGGGATAAAGGAGGGGAAAAAACAGCTACAGAGAGACAGTATTATTATCCAGAGCTTCAATGCAAGGGTTTAAAACCCAGTTCTACTCCTTGACCTATGCAATTTGCTGAATAGGCATAATAACCAACCCACCTAGAGCACTAATACTGGGCCAGGTGTTGTTCCATGCATTATGTCATTTTCACTTAAGCTTTAAAAAATATTATTTTACAGATTAATCCATCAGGGTTACTTTGCTTCTCTCTGTTCACTTTAATAGTTAGGATCTTATTTCAAGTCATCATCTCCAGTTCCCATACCCTTAACCACAAATCTACATCCCCTTTAAGTTAGAGTTTACAACCATACAAAATGAGGGCATGAATGAGTATGACTGTATGCTCTGCTTACTGTCATAATAAATTTAATTATGTCTAAATGGATGTTGAAACCTCTCATATAATAAGTTTTAGGTAAGTATAGACAATTGCAAAGCTGGAAGCAGAGTAGATACAATGCCTGAAATCATAAAATGGAGTTTCAGAGATTATCTTCTTCCATTACATTTAGATTTCCAAATCAGATAAATAAAATCTAATCTTGAAAGTGAATGGACTTCTCAAAGCCACTGACTGTGCTAACCAAGTAAACTAATTTTGAGATATCAACTTTGTTTGGTATTGCATGGAATGTTGACTTTTGAGAAAGACTTAACGAATATTTCACATGCAACAAAGGATTTAAAAAATAGTTACCCAAATTGGCAAATTCAGAAACCTAAAAGTTTTTGATTGACATTGATATGATAGAATCATAAATTCCAGCACACAATTTATTTGACTGATGGCCTGGTAGTGTCCCAGTAATGTTAAACCCATAGCTTTTCCACTCATATACAATACTGGTTGTCATATAAATGTCAGATACAACAGATATTTACCAGATATTCAAGCGGGTAGCTTGGTGAATTGAAGAGGGCAGTGGCTGGGGAAACCATAGGCCTATCCTCTAGACTCAGTTTGCATAACCCTGAGCAGATCACTAATCTTTGTTGAACCTCTGTATTAACAGCATAAGGTATTTTATTTAAAGAAAGAAGTCATGAACACTTTGATATGCCAGGAACTATTCAAGATAGTCTTGATTCATGTCCTGAATGTGTGTAGACATATTTATAATTTAATGAACTGAGGAACTGACACTGTATTTTGGTGAGTGTGTATTGTGGTTGGAGGTTGAGGAAGAAAGGAGCAATAATGAATCAGATGCAAATGAACTGGCTATATGTCTAAAAAGACTGATTGTATGTGACATGTTTTATTTATAAGTCTATAGAAGATGTTTGGTCATCTAAGAGCCAGAAGCTAGTACTGAATGATCTTCAGCTAGAAAGTTGAACTGGATAATCTTAAATTAAAATATTTGCATCAGTGTTTCAGTGTTATCAGCTCAGAGAACTCTTGTGTTTCCTCAACACTTTCATACATAACTCTTTCTCTGTATGTAATACTGCTGCTATTCATTTTTAGCTTTCTTCACATAATATCCATGGAGGGCAACTAAATCTAGACAGTGATTTTAAAACAAAATAAAACATTGTATTAGCCACAGAAACAATATAGCTTTCAGAAGCTTTATTAATGTCTGCCTTTCAGGAGCTGCTTTGAAAAATGACCTGAGAATGTCATAAAGTAAAATGCTTATAAGATTCAGATATACTAAATATAATTTCCTTGAACTTGATTAAAAGTATTACTAGTTAAGCAAATAGTATTTCATCCACTGCTTTCTACTCTTTGTCACTTTTTAGCAAGAACTTTGGAGCTAATTTATAGGGAGGAAAACCAAAAAGCAAAGACATTATAATGAAAATCCAATACTATGTTGAATAGGAGTGGTGAGAGAGGGCATCCCTGTCTTGTGCTAGTTTTCAAAGGGAATTTTCCAGTTTTGCCCATTCAGTATGATATTGGCTATGGGTTTGTCATAAATAGCTCTTGTTATTTTGAGACACGTTCCATCAATACCAAATTTATTGAGCGTTTTTAGCATGAAGAGCTGTTGAATTTTGTCAAAGGCCTTTTCTGCATCTATTGAGATAACCGTGTGGTTTTTGTCCTTGGTTCTGTTTATATGCTGGATTACATTTATTGATTTACATATGTTGAACCAGCCTTGCATCCCAGGGATGAAGCCCACTTGATCATGGTGGATAAGCTTTTGATGTGCTGCTGGATCTGGTTTGCTAGTGTTTTATTGAGGATTTTGTATCGCTGTTCATCAGGGATATTGGTCTAAAATTCAAGTAGAACAATATTGCAAGTAAAAGAAAACTGTGTGCTTAAAAAAAGATTTTCATGCTTTAAAAACATACATATATGCCTCCAAGTTTGGGTAATTAAGAAAATTGTCTGTTATAAATAATTTTCTTTTAGACAGTTTCTAAATTATTGCCCTATCATTTAACAGTTTTTCCCCCCGTCTACCATCACACTTGTGTTATTGTTCTATTGAATGTGGGGATCCAGCTGTTACTTGAGTTGTGGCACCATAACAGTCTTTAATAAACAGAACCTTATCCTCGGTGAACATAAACATTCGTTTTAATTTGTGGAAATGTNTGCTTTAAAACATACATATATGCCTCCAAGTTTGGGTAATTAAGAAAATTGTCTGTTATAAATAATTTTCTTTTAGACAGTTTCTAAATTATTGCCCTATCATTTAACAGTTTTCCCCCCGTCTACCATCACACTTGTGTTATTGTTCTATTGAATGTGGGGATCCAGCTGTTACTTGAGTTGTGGCACCATAACAGTCTTTAATAAACAGAACCTTATCCTCGGTGAACATAAACATTCGTTTTAATTTGTGGAAATGTCACTTTCAAATAAAATGAGCAGCTTTGGTTGTCAACAAACAAAAACAAATCGGCTAAATTTTAAAGATATAATATTTAACATAACTAGATTACTGAACTAGTGTCTCAGGTGTGTTTGTCTACTAATAGAACATTCACATGCCTTGAATAATTTACTATTAAATCTTTCATCTGTTAAACCAACCATAAAATTGTTCCTTTACTTACTATCAGATGACAACATTGATCTATAGTGACATATGAGTTCAACTGAGGAGGTAAATGCTCCTAGAAATATACTTTGGCCTACATGAGTAAAATAAAACTTTGAATTAAAATACTATGAAAATATTTTATTTTACCATTTGTACTATTCACTGTGTACCTTATTTAGCTAATAAAATGTTTCACATATAACTATTTCAAAGTTTTGTTGGAAAATAATTTTGTTGAAAAAGGACACATGAGAATACACACTTGCTTATATAAATTTCAGACTTATTCTTACCTTTCTATTTTTGGTAAAATTTATTTAAAAAATACCTTCTGCAATGTGGACAGATCGCTCAGATGCAAGGCTGATTTCATAAGCATGCAGCATGCACAGTCAGAGAGGGGTCTGGACTTAGAAGGACCCTGCTCTTGGTTTAATCCTCCATTATCACCATATTGAAATTCTTAATATTTGAACAAGGGCCCCCCATTCTTATTTTGCACAGGACCTTGAAAATTATGTAGCCTGTCCTTCTCAGATGCTCACTACAGCTGTGATTACAATATTGTTTGTATTAGTAAAAGAAATATAATCAATTTAGACATGTAAATAAACCATCTATTAGGTAGCTTGGCAGCCCTTTCACTGGGACAACTGCTCACTGAAGACTGGGCTCTAAAAATTACATTGCTGCTTTGAGACTCTCACAAAAGCTGACTGGTATCACCTTTCCCAGATTTGACCATTTCAGCTCTTCATGGGATATCAGGAACCTTTTAATTAATTATTTTTTAGCTTAGCAGGGCCTGTACAGATTTCAGTTGAGTTGAAACAAATAAGAATTAAGTTATGCACACATCATAAATAGGAATTTCATTAAAATAAATAATAGACACTCAACTAAATATAATACAATATTAAGAATAATGAGATAGAACTATATGTCCAAAAAATTATACAAAGTATGAGAAAGACACATGACAATATAGAGGGCAGTGTCTCTTTTATGTTGTTTTGTTTTAGAAATACACTCAAATATAAACAGAGTTTTGAAGAGATACATAATCAAAGTGTTAGCAGAGATGGTTATAGGAGGTGACTTTACACATAGTATATGGGATACAGATCCCATATGGGATATATGTAAAGCTTTGCATTCAGATTCAGATATGTAAAGCTTTATATACATGATGTACATATATATACATAGCCTTATATATAAGGGTGGGCTGTAAGATAATTTATATTTCTACAGTATAAATAAATATATAAAATTTTGCTTAATTTAAAAAATTTTACCAAAAATGTTTCCTTTGTAGCTAGAGGAAACTTAAGACTGGTCTTTCTAACAAAACAGTTGTCTGATATGACTTCCTTTGTTGAATACATTCTTCCACATTTTCAAAAATATTTGGTCATTTCCTAAATAAACACTTTAAATGATTGTGAGTTTGAAACTACAACTGGTAGAGTTAAAAAGTGAGCTATTGCAATCATCTATATAAATGTTTCCCCCGATCATGTTAGTTACTCAACTATTTCAAATTTATGAAAATGAATTCATGTTTGACATTGTGCATATACAGACTCTTTAAGCTTTAAATATAGCTTACAGCCAATACAAATCAGTTAAGAAATCTCATACGGTGATTAGATATAAAAATGCAGCCCTTTTCCTCAAAAAAATCACAGTTCAGTGAGCCAGGGAGATAGTGATAGGACAACATGTATTTTAAAATAGATGAGCAACTTACTGGGAAATATTATAATATGTTAAATGCCAGAGCCAACTCCCTGTTTTGTTCTCTTCCTGGCCATAAATGAGAATTTCTTCTGAGTATCATAAAAGGATTAGCTAACTGTGAAGCAAGAAAAAGAAAGAATTCTGTTAGGGTACATTTGGAGAAATTAATCTATTAATCTCAAAATGGTCCAAATATAATGATGACCTAACAAAGAATATCGATGAATAGTGCCATACTAGATGATCTTGTAGTGTAAAATAAATTATATATACCTTAAAAAAACACAGCTAGTGGTAAATTTAACTGACCATATCTGCATGCCCTTTTTGTAATTATGTTAATATTTTGATAAGTTTGTCCATGAAACAGGCAACTGCTAAAAGTTTTGGAGAATTCTTATTGTTTTCAGGTACTCTTTGCAATATACTTCTCCCAAATCCCATATTATAATTGAAAATTATCACTTATTTACATTCTCCAAACTCAAGTATATAAGATTTGTTGTTAATGAAGAGTAAATGCTTCTGATTCATGCTCCAGTTGAACATACTCAGAAATAATTTGATATTCAGTTGTTTCAAAAAGATATCATTTTACCAGATGCCCCCCATAATCTCCTTTGTTTAGTGACTTCCTTTTATGATAAATTCATGAAATTGAAGAATCATTAACAGAAACTTTTGCTAATAAGATCAACATCACCCAAATCTTGTTTAAACAGTTTGCATGGAAAATGACATTAAAACTGTGATGCTCATGTTCAAAAATATAAGAAATATCAAATGACAAGAAAATTATGTTGCTATTATAACTAATAATAATAAAGGCTGAGCCCTGCCAAATTTTCAGATTTAAAAAAAAAAAGAAAAACAACTTGTTTCCTAGGGATACTATTTCTATCCCTAAGATCCCATCATTGGCCTTCTGCTATTGTTTAAATCACTTCATTGTGACTTTCTCCTTTTCCTATTATGAATATATGTTATAATTCCGGGCAATCTAATCATGTCTTGTAGTATAAATCATCATGCGTACATCAATGTAACAAATATATTTCTATCTTTTCCTCCACCGTGCCTCTTACTGACTTCAAAATTCAACAACTACACCTCAGATATGCCATGTTTAATGATTCATTTAAGAGTAGCATAATGCTAGAAATCTGAAAATTGTTATAAGGAATTATCATTTCTTAATGACTCAAATGTTACAGTTTATGTCTTATTGTTTGTCATTCTGTGAGCTGCTCCATTTTATGCCATCTTTTTTGTGCACACTTCTGGAAGACACAGCAGGCCTTCCTTTTGCTTGCTTTAAGTGTCTAAAAGCCACCAAATAATTCACTCTACTTTCAGTTCCTTCTACTCTACAATTAATCTAGTAAAGACTCCTAATATTCTATTTTAAAATTATATATCTGGTTATATTTTTCTCATAATAATAAAAAATAAAATGAAAGGTTAATAGATCTCTAATATCCAGAACACATATTTCAAGATCTTTAGTATAGCATAAATTGTCTTTCATAGTCATGCCCAAAGCTAACTCTCCAACTGATATTGCTCCATCAGCCCTTTTCAATTTAACCTTCAGAAAGTTCAGAATACTTTTTATGTCTTGCTCTTGCATCTCCTTATAGTTGATTATATTTTACTTCTATTCAATGAATATTTTATCTCAAAATATATTTATCTCTAAAAATATAACTCCACACTTCTCAGGTCATATATTATCTTTGCAAAGCCCTCCTTTTTTTTCATACATGGAATTAATTACCTTCACTGTACTTGCATAGCATTTTGTACATATCCCAGCTAAAGTACTCATTACATTATATAGTGAGTCAATTATGTTTTTTATTTGTGGTACCAGCATTTATGTGTCATTCATATTCATGGTTCATCACCCAGCATAATGCTTACCAAAAATACACATTTATTAAATGAAAATGTTTAAATATTTTTTAAAACTCATGAGGGGTATTTTGACATCTAAGTATAGTTATTGTTTATATTATCACTTAAATGCATTCTGCATTAAAAAAGAGACAAATGTTGTTTTCATTAAAGACATTTATTGTACATTTGGTTAATAAAATTATAGCTACTACCTGAATTATTTACTCCACCCCCCAAAATTTATAAGTACCTTTGAAAAAATATTTGCTAAGTGATTTATTAAGCATTATAGTATTTTTCTCTATGCTAACAACATCATTGTTGAGTGGGAAAAAATTGCCAAAGAGTAAGAGAAGGCATGCAAGAGTCTCAGACAGAAATGATAGATTTAGGCTGAACATGCCTCTGGTTAGAATTCTACACACAGGGAATATCTTAGTGGGCTGCCTTTCCTCTGAGGTCACTTGTTCATTCAGTTTGGGACTTCTGGCCTTAACCTCTCTGGCTAATGCAGCTTAACTAATTTGAAAGGAAATGCTATCATTTTTATCAACAAAACTATCTCCTTCATTCCTCCTCATAATAAACTTAGGAGGACAAACCAATTTTTTTGTTTATTTGTTTGTTTGTTTGAGACGGAGTCTTGCTCTGTTGCCCAGGCTGGAGTGCAGTGGCGCAATCTTGGCTCACTGCAACCTCTGCCTCCCAGGTTTACACCATTCTCCTGCCTCAGTCTCCCGACTAGCTGGGACTACAGGTGCCTGCCACCTCGCCTGGCTAGTTTTTTTTTGTATTTTTTAGTAGAGACGGGGTTTCACCGTGTTAGCCAGGGTGGTCTCGATCTCTTGCCCTCGTGATCCACCCGTCTCGGCCTCCCAAAGTGCTGGAATTGCAGGTTTGAGCCACTGCACCCGGCCGACAAACCAATTTAAAGACTCAAGAACATGAATTATTAAGGCATGAAGTAGAGAAGAAAAGGAAGTAGCGCAACAGTCCCTTGTTTCTAATTTTTAAATATTTACAAAATGTCTTCTCAAGCTTGGATAATACTAAATATACAGCAAAGCGATCTGCCATTTAATATACTAAGTAGCATTTGAATGTATTCCATTATAACTGAAAAATGCAACAGCCTTGAAGGAGCCCTATCATTACAAAACTTAAGTTTAGATTCTTATTAAATACTTTAAATTTACAGGAGAGATTTCAAATGAATAGTGCATTTTCACTGTCAATAATTATCTGAAAATGTGAACTTTAAGTTATAATTACTGAAAATGTTCAAGCTCTTTACTTTTTCTTATACTGTGGTATGCATTTTAAATTATTTTTTATTAACCTTTAAGTATAAAGTTTTGAAAAATATTTCAATTTCAAATTTCTGTTAATGCACGCCCTATATTTAAGGAGTTCTTCATCTATTTCATATTGTCTCATTACAGTTTTCTTTTAGCAACAGAATGCATGCATCTTTAATATAATATTGATGAGTTCCACACTTATGGAACAAATGGCTGACTGAATGGAAGTAGATGTGCAAAGATTTCCTCTAAGTGTGACCTTTAAAAGCAATTTGCCTCTTTCAGTTTAGTCTTAATGAACTAATTATCATATTATTTTTACTTTATAACATTTTCCTTTTTTATGCTTAATAGTAATTATATTTTCTATAGGAAGTTAAATGGCAGAGAGGAATAAAAGAAGAAAAAAATTAACTTTACCACACTTCTCTAAGTCTGCTTTATTAAAGTAATGAATATCAGTTTCACGTGCATATATCCATACCTGTACTCATAAAATATAGAGAGAAATATATTGTCTAAGGAGTTCTTATTTAATGTATGATGAAAATACAGATACAGAAAGGTGTAAAAAAATTTATAAGTCATGAATCATGATAAGTGAATACCCACATACCATTACCTAATCAAGAAATAGAACACTGTCTCCCTCCATTTGTTCAAAATTTTTTATAAAGAGAATAAATAAAGTGTTCAGACATATAGTAAGAAGAAAGGAACAAATGTAGTGCTTGATGGCAGAGTAGGATGACTATGCTTAACATAAATATATTGTACTTGGGTGATAGACCCCCTAAGTACACTGATTTTATAACTGTGCATTATATACATGTAACAAATTTTCCCATAAATTTGCACGAATAAAAGAACAAAAAAACAGAACATTGATTGCCCCAGCAGCTGCCTCCTGCCCTAATCAATCACCATGTCTAGCCGCATTCTAATTCATCACTATGCTGATTTCCAAGACTATTATTTTTACTTTCTATAATGATATAAGAGTTAAGAACAAATCACTTAGGCAGATAGTAAGGGTATTGGAGACTTTGGTAAGGCTTTTCTTTTTAATAAAGAGAAGCCCCAAATCATTTTCTAACAATAAGCAGTCTGTAGAGTTGAGCTGCAGACGTAGACAAGCAAGCTGGAAGCTTGCAGGGGTGAATGTTGGTAGAAACTAGGGACTAAACATGTTCAACATGGCAGTTCCATCTTCCCTTCTCTTTGTCAGCCATGTGTACTGTAAGGAGCAGACAAGATGGCACTGATCAACTAGAAAGCCCATTTGTGTAACAAGATTAGGGTGGGGCAACCAGCCTTCCCCACACACTATGTAAACATCATACCTGATTGAACCAATCTGTGAGCCCTATGTAAATCAGACATTACCTCCTCAAACTGGACTATAAAATCCAGCACAATTGCCACCAGCCTATTCTGCATATAGGCCCCTTTCTCTATAGAGAAAGCTATTTGTCTTTCTCTTCACTTCTGCCTATTAAACCTCTGCTCCTAAACGCCTTGTGTGTGTCAATGTCCTAAATTTTCCTGGCATGTGACAACAAACCCCAGGGTATATACCCCAGACAACATGGCTGCTTCATATTAGGGATATCATCCAGGATACTGAGGTACAACGTGTATCAAAATGATGAGTAGAAGAGCAGACTTCAACTCTGTCCCTTCATTCTGAGGCTCTTGGCCTCCATTTTAGAACCAAATCAAACCAAATACTGGGGCCCCTTCGGACATTTAAAAACTTTTCACATGGTTGCCAGCCTTACAAGACTTGGTAGACGGGCTTGCTGGGGAGAACATGGAGAATGCCCCAGTAATCATGGGTTGCTGGGCATTTTGGCCATGTTTGAACCAGCTTCCCTTCATGGTGGACTTAGTTGTCATGTGGGACTGGAAGAAGTCCTGGAGCAACCGAGGATTTCTGGCCAGGGCTATCCCTCAGTGTTATCCAAAGGCTTCTGGATTGATTCCAGTCTCTGACTGCCCCAATTGGGTGTCAGCAACAGGATCTCCAACTTTTCTATCATAATTTCCTCTTTTTCTGTCTCTGACCATCATATCTCTTATCCTCTCTGTGAATGCAATGTATGGGAAGTTTTACAGTCCAGGGAAGTAATCTTGTTTGGCAAAGATCAGGGAATATCATAGTAACCAGGGATATAGCTCAAGGGAAAGCATCTCTGTGATTTTCTAGGAACAGAGGGTTCCCCCTTCAAGTGAAAGCCTCTCTCTCTCTGCCCTTGGTCCAGAGAGAACTGGCACTTCTAGGTCTCTCTCTGCCCTTGGTCTGGAAAGCACATAACATTTCCAGGTCTCTCTCTGCCCTTGGTCTGGCGAGCACATGACCTTCCAGGTCACTCTCTGCCCTTGGTCTGCAGAGCTCATAGCATGTCAAGGTTACTCTGCCCTTGGTCTGGAAAGCACATGGCATCTCAAGGTCAACAGCATAACCTAGTGGAATAGGGATCCTCTCCACTGTCAGTTCTTTAACAAAACACCCTAGCTTCCCAATTCCTCCCCTTATTGTGCCTGTCTACCAGATACCAGACTTTATGCTGTTTCTATGAATTGGAAAACTCTACCTTCAACAATTCGGAGTAAAATATTCTCTAGAACCAAATTTTAGTCTCAATACTGTCCTATCAGCAGGAAAACAACCATTTGGTCCCTACATTCTTTTAAGGCACCTATTCTAACTGCAATTAGATGGTACTTAATTAGTAAAGGAATTTTAAGTACAGAAGTTAACTGGAATCATCCACTAATGGTAAGCCCTTTAGCTTGGGCCATAATATAAGGGTATAGAGCTAAAACCAGCACTTTCTCCATTAAGGAGGGAAGCACAACAGTTGCCCAAATGCAATTGTTACAAAGTCTCTCCCGAGATCCGTTTTTCGGGGAGCCACACAGGCCACACAAGTCTCGGAAGTCAAAAGGAAATCACAGGCAGAAAACTAGAGTCACATAGGTGAGGGTGACTAAAACCCATCACTTAGTTCCTCTGGTTCCATGGCTGGGGAAGTCACACTCACAACCATGAGAGGCACATTTAACAAGGTGCTGGGACCCCACAAACCATGGAGGGAAAACAGCAGTCAGGGGGACACCCCCACTCTCTTCCTCTCCACCCTGGGACACATCAAAAGGAAGGAGACTAAAGGGATGCCTTTTTCTCACTTCTCTTTATCATCTTTGGCCTGTTCTCCTCTGGAGTGCATCCTGAATTGGAGGGTCTCTTTTGACTCTGAGACTTTGAAGAAAAAGCAGCTCATTTTCTTCTGCACAAGGGCATGGTCTTCTTACTATACCTTAGCAGGCATTACAAAATCAACCCAGTCCTTTTATCAATCATGTCAAGTAGGCCCAAGGGGAATGATTCCTCAAGGCTAGAAAAGACACTTCTGGAGGAACCATCTGAGAATTCCTCTTATTTGGGATCACCTCAAGTTCCCTTTTCATTGCAGGACTTGAGGCAAATAAAGGGAGACTTGGGCTTATTTTCTGACCACAATGATAGGTAAATAGAAGTTTTACAAAAGTTAATTCAGGTGTTTCACCACACATGGAGGGATGTCATGCTTCTTCTAAGCCAAACTCCAACAGCAGCTTAAAAGCAGGCAGCTCTGCAGGCAGCAGAAAATATCGGAGATGAACAACATGTCTCCTGTGGTAGACCAAAAAGGAAGAAAAGAGATAGGGAAGGTGAAGAAATAATGGAAACACCATTCCTGATAAGAAGGGGAGCAGTTCCTCTTAACTGTTCATTGGAATCCTAACAATGTGATAGATGAATGGAAAAGGAAACACTTTTTAATGTACATATTGGAGGTCCTATGAAGAACTAGGGCAAAATCTATTAATTACTCTAAACTGTCCATGATAGATCAAAAGCCAGATGAGAATCCTGAAGCCTTTATGGAAAGATTGAGAAAGGCAATAATAAAACACACCTCCTTATCCCCTGAATCAGTTAAGGGACAACTCACCCTAAAGGACAAGTTTATTACACAGGCAGTTCCCTATATTAGAAGGAAACTACAGAAACAGGATATAGGAACAGATAGTATTTTGGAGAACCTCCTGAGGGTGGCCACCTTGGTCTTTTATAATGGAAACCAGAAGGAGAGCCAGGAGAAAGAAAGGAAGCAAAAAAGAAGTACAGTGGCTCTAATAGCTGCTTTTCAGACTTACAAAGTCCAGGAGACGCTATCAGTGTGGTGAGTCAGAGTATTTTAATAAGAAGCACCCAAGCAGCAAGAATAAACCATCTCAACCCTGTCCAGCCTGTGGTGGGAACCACTGGAAATCATATTGCCCCTGGAGACAAAGGTCACCAGGTTCAGAACTGGTCCTGCAGATGGTCTGACAGGAATGATGCCCAAACCCCTGGCTCCAGAGGTTGAAATTGCCATTATAGGAAAGGAGTCCTGGATAATTCTGGAAATTGAAGGAAGGAAGGAAGTTCAACCTCCTTAGAGCCATTAGAGTCATTCTCTCTCTCTTCTTCTCTCTAATCCAGGGCTTCCCTCTTCCCATAGCACGACCATGTGGGTCATCTCAGGAAAAACTCTAATCCAATATTTTTCTCAACCCCTTAGCTGCAGATCGGTATACCTATTATTTACAAATGCCTTTTTCATCATGCCAGAAAGTCCCACTCCTTTATTAGGTAAAGATATTTTAGCTCACATGCAGGCCAGCATCTTTATAGCCCCAGGACAAATGCGTTGTCTCCTCCTGGTGGAAGTTAATATCAATCCAGAAGTGTGGACAAGGCAAGGAAAAAAATAGGTCAAGCTGGAATCACTAAGCCAGTCCAGATCCAACTTAAGAACCCCACTTCCTTTTCTAGTAAGAAACAATATCCCCTAAAGACAGAACCTGGGAAGTATTAGAAGCTTTAATTAGTAACCTGAAGATGCAGGGCCTCCTCAAGCCCTGTAACAGCCCCTGCAACACCCCACTATTAAGAGTGCAAAAACACAATGGGGAAGGGAGACTAGTTCAGTACCGCCACATCATTAATGAGACCACAGTCTCAATTCTTACAGTAGTACCTAATCCCTATATCTTGCTGACCCAAATACCTAAGGAACAGTCTTAGATTTAAAGGATTACTTCTTCTGTATACTGTTACATCCTGACTGTCAATACCTGTTTGCCTTCAAAGAGTCTTTGGTCAAACCACCAAGTTAACATGGATGATGCTGCCTTGGGGATTTCCAGATAGCCCTCATTTGTTTGGACAGGCATTGTTTAAAGACTTAGCTGAGCTTTCCCATATTCAGGTCAAGATTTTGCAATATATGGATGATATACTGCCTTGTGCTCCAACTGAGGAGGCTTTTTATGAAGGCACTGAAGCTCTTCTTAATTTCTTAGCTGACAGAGGATATAAGGTTTCCAAAATCTAAAGCCCAGCTTTGCAAAACCTCAGCGAAATACCTCGATTTACTGCTGTCTGAATGAACCAGAGCATTAGGGGAAGAAAGGTGATATGGTTTGGCTATGTCCCCACCAAAATCTCAACTTGAATTGTATCTTTCAGAATTCCTCCATGTTGTGAGAGGGACCCAGGAGGAGGTAATTGAATCATTGGGGCCAGTCTTTCCCATGATATTCTCATGATAGTAAATAAGTCTCACCAGGACTGACTGGTTTACCAGCGGTTTCCACTTTTGCTTTTTCCTCATTTTCTCTTGCCCCCAATATGTAAGAACTGCTTTTCACCTCCTGCCATGATTCTGAGGCATCCCCAACCATGTAGAACTATAAGTCCAATTAAACCTCCTTTTCTTCCCAGACTTGAGTATGTCTTCATCAACAGTGTGAAAACAAACTACAGTAAATTGGTACCAGGAGTGGGGTGTTGCTGAGATATATGTGAAAATGTGGAAGTGACTTTGGAACTGGGTAACAGGCAGAGGTTGGAACAGTTTAGAGGACTCAGAAGAAGCTAGGAAAATGTGGGTAAGTTTGAAACTTCCTAGAGACTTGTTGAATTGCTTTGCCCAAAATGCTGATAGTGATATGGACAATAAAATCCAAGCTTAGGTGATCTCAGATGGAGATTAAGAACTTGTTGGGAACTAGAGCAAAGATGACTCTTTTCATGTTTTAGGAAAGAGACTGGCAGCATTTTTGCCCCTGCCCTAGAGATTTGTGGAACTTTGACCTTCAGAGAGATAATTCAGGTTATCTGGTGGAAGAAATCCCTAAGCACCAAAGAATTCAAGATATGACTTGACTGCTGTTAAAGGCATTCAGTATTATAAGGGAAGTAGAACATAAAAGTATAGAAAATTTGCAGCCTGACTATGTGATAGAAAAGAAAAAAACCATTTTCTGGGGAGAAATTAAAGCCAGCTATAGAAATTTGCATAAGCAGCCAATTTAATCTCCATAATCATGGGGACAATGTCTCCAGGCCATGTCATAGACTTTCACAGCAGCCCCTCCTGTCAGAAGCCCAGAGGCCCAGAGGAAAAAGTGGTTTCATGGGCCGGGCCCAGGGTCTCTGTGCTGTGTGCAGCCTATGGACTTGATGGCCTTTGTACAAGCTGCCCCAGCCTTGGCTAAAAGGGGCCAATGTACAGCTTGGGCTGTGTCTTCAAGGGGTGGAAATGCCAAGCCTTGGGAGCTTCAACATGATGTTGAGCCTGCAGGTGCACAGTAGTCAAGAATTGAAGTTTGGGAACCTCCATCTAGATTTCAGAAGATGTATGGAAATGCCTGGATGTCAAGGAAAAAGTTTGCTACAGGAGTAGGGCCCTTAGGGAGAACCTCTGCTAGGGCAGTGCAGAAAGGAAATGTGGAGTCAGAGCCCTTACGCAGAGTCCCTATTGAGACACTGCCTAGTGGAGCTGTGAGAAGAGGGCCACCATCCTATAGACCCCAGAAAGGTAAACTTAGCATCAGTTTGCACTTTGCAACTGGAAAAGCCACAGACACTCAATGCCAGCCCTTTAAAGCCACTGGAAGGGAGGCCGTACCCTGCAAAGCCGCAGGGTGGCAGAGCTACCCAAGACCATAGGAACCCACCTCTTGCATCAGCATGACCTGGATATGAGACATGGAGTCAAAGGAAATCATCTTTTAGCTTTAAAATTTGACTACCTAGCTAGATTTCAGACTTACAACCCCTTTGTTTCGGCCAATCTCTCCCATTCAGGTTACAACCCCTTTGTTTTGGCCAATCTCTCCCATTTAGAATGGCCGTATTTACCCAAGACCTGTAGCGCTATTGTATCTAGGATGTAACTAGCTTGATTTTGATTTTTACAGGCTCATAGGTGGAAGGAACTTGCCTTGTCTCAGATAAGACTTTAGACTGTTAACTTTTGGACTAATGCTGAAATGAGTTAAGATTTCGGGGGATTTTGGGGAAGGCATGATTGGTTTTTAAATGTGAGGACACGATATTTGGAGGGGGCCAGGGGTGAAATGATATGGTTTGACTGTGTCCCCCTCCAAATCTCAATTTGAATATTATCTCCCAGAATACTCAATTTGAATGTTATCTCATGTTATGGGAGAGACTCAGGGGTGGTAACTGAATAATGGAAGTTGGTCTTTCCCATGATATTCTCATGATAGTTAATTAGTTTGATGAGATCTGTTGGGTTTATCATGGGTTCCTGCTTTTGATTCTTCCTCATTTTCTCTTGCCACCACCATGGCCTTTCACCTCTCACCATGATTCTGTGGCCTCTCCAGTCATATGGAACTGAAAGTCCAATTAAACTTCTTTTTCTTTCCAGTCTTGGGTATGCCTTTATTAACAGTGTGAAAATGGAATAGTAAAAAAATAATAAGCCTATTTTCTCCTTTTGCCTCCCCCAAACCGTCAAGCAACAAAGAGGATTTGGGAGCATTACAGGATTTTGCAGGCTATGGAAACCTGGGCATGGTGAGATAGCTTGTCCTTCATATAACCTCATAAGAGAAACTCAAGCTGCTAAAACTCATCTTCTAACCTAAGAACCTGAAGCTCAAAGGGCCTTTAACTAGCTAAAGCAGACTCTACTTAAGGCACTGGCTCTTAGCCTCCGTGTAGGAAGGTCCTTTAATCTGTTTGTATCAGAAAGAATGGGAATGGCTCTAGAGTCTTAACGTGGGCCCAAGGACCAGCTTAACAGCCAATAGGCTGCCTGGATAAGGAACTTAATTTGGTGACTAAAGATTGGCCAGCATACCTCTGAGTAATTGCCATGTTGGCCCTACTGGTCCCAGAAGCCTCCAAATTAACCCTGGGAAATGACTTAACTGTTTACACCCCACATAATGTGGCAGGATTACTGTCCTCTAAGGGAAGCCTATGGTTAACAGACATCAGCCTCCTTAAATATCAAGCTCTACTGTGAGAGGGTTCCATAATCCAGTTAAAAACTTGCTCTCACTTAAATCCAGTCACTTTCCTCCCCAAGGAAACTGAGGAACTTGAACATAATTGTGAAAAAGTTGTGGTACAGACCTATGCAGCCAGGAAGGATCTCAGGGAAACTCCCCTAGAAAATCTAGATTGCACCCTCTTCACAGATGGAGGCTTCTTTGTAGAGCAAGGAGTTCATAAGACAGGATATGCAATGGTCATTCTGAAAAATGTTGTTGAAAGTGCATCTTTCTCTCCAGGCACAAGTGCTCAACTAGTCAAACTGATAGCCCTTACAAGAACACTTGAGTTAAGCAAAGTAAAGGTAGCTAACATTTACACTGATGCCATATATGCTTTCCTAGTTCTCCATGCTCATGCTACCATTTGGAAGGAAAGGCCCTTTCTTACTGCCAATGGATCTCCTATAAAATACCATCAGAAAATTAACAAGTTATTATCCGCAGTTTTCCTTCTGCAAGAGGTAGCAATGATACATTGTAATGGACATCAGAAGGAAATAGATGAAATAACCAAAGGAAACAAGTTAGCTGATCAGTCAGCCAAGTCAGCAGCAAGGAAGCCTCACAACATCAACACACTTGAAGTCCCTCCAATCTGGGAAGTCCCCACAAGAGAAATAGAGCCTCAGTATTTCCCCTGCAGAAATAGAATGGGCCATTTCTTGAGGGTATGCCTTCCAGGCCTCAGGATGGCTGCAGTCAGAGGATGACAACCTCCACTTGTGAGTCTACAGCCTGTGGAAATTCCTTGAATTTCTTCACCAAGCTTTTCACTTGGGAAAACTTTTCAGGGGAGAACTTACTAAGAACAGTAAAACAGGTTGCTAATGCTTGTGAGGTTGGTCTTAAAAATAATGACCTGAACAGGTGGCTCCTTCCTCCTCAAACCTAAATGATGGGAAACTATCCAGGGGAGGACTGGGAGATAGACTTCACCCACATTCCAAGATAACAGACATCCAATAACTCCAGATATGGGGTAGATACTTTCACTAACTGGATAGAAGCATTTTTTATGCCACACACAAAGGCCTCTGAGGAAACAAAAAAAAAAAAGCATGTAACCTCTCTGGCTCACTTTCAACAGGAATTAACTCAACTAGCAGAAGAACCCCAAGAACTAGGACCACATTTATTTAACCCATGAGACTTGGTATTGGTAAAAGCTCTCCCTTCTCTCTCTCCTCCCCTCAGCCCAAGCTAGGAAGGGCCCTATGTTGCTCTTCTTCCAACTCCCTCAGTGATAAAATTATAGGTATTAACTTCTGAATACATCATACTCGAGTCAAAGCCCGGAAAGTGGAGAGAGCAACCCCTGACAGCCTAGAGAGACGTCCTGGATAGAAATGTGAAGAAATAGGATATCTTAAGCTGGAAATCATAAAGGATAAATAAATGAGCAAGGGCTAGTCACTCTACTCAGTCCTACCTTTAACTTCAGTTATTTCCACTTTTTATCTCAAGATGCACTGCCAAATATTGGAACTTCTTTTTGACACATACTTGCAGGGAGATTTTAATTATTCATGGGATTGCATTTGTAACTTCATAGACCCCCAAAAGGGAAGTGCTATGTCTTGGTGAGTAAAATTTTAGATGAAATTATCTGCTACACCACAATGTGGGAATTGCTATACTTACGCTTTTCGCAGTGAGAATATATACAGTAGCACTGTCTAACTTGAATATCTGAGAGAGAGTTTCCATTGCTCTATTATTTTGCTTAATTATTATCCTTATAGCAGGGATAATAGTTAGCAACAAAAAGGAAACATGAAAATTTTACTATCATGGAGCCAACTAGGGCTTTTTATTGTGTTTGGTGATATGTCACACCCTGGCAATGCAAAGAAGGTTGTAAAGGAAAGACATTTTATATAAGAAAGGATCTTGTGTGGTAAATACTTTACTATAGAAAATAGTTGGTTATTTAAAAGAGATCTTTAGAACAAGTCGGGAGGTTTAAGCATGTCGTAGATGGTTTGTGGAAGTTGTAAAAAGATTACAAGGATGGCAAATACTTGTTCTAAAAAGAATAGTTGGTTGTTTGAAAATAAGAATGTTTATGGAAAGTCAGAAATTTTAAGCATGTCATAAACTGTTTGTGGAAACCATGTAGATTCTGAGTACTAGTTCATTGTTACATGCATAGTTTGCAAATATTTTATCCCATTCTGTGGGTTATCTGTTTACTCTGATGGTTATTTCTTTTGCTGTGCAGAGGTGTTTTAGTTTAATTAAGTTGCATTTATTTATTTTTGTTGCATTTTTTGAGGGGTCTTAGTAATAAATTATTTGCCTAAACCTATGTCCAGAAGAGGTTTTTTTTTATGTTATCTCCTAGTTCTGTAAAACTACTTTCTGTGTAGAAGTATTTTAAATTTTGTATGATTTGCTAGTGGGAATTCTCTGTTTTTGATAATATTGCAAATGCTACCTTATTTTTATCTATTAAAATTATCTGTACACACAAATAAATTTTAATATTTAACATGAATTCAGAAAACATGTTAAAAATTACATATTATTCCTAATGTCTTGTGTATTTTTTTAACTTTTTTAAGGGAAAAGTCATGTATGTCATTGGTTAATTGTGACTTTTTTTCAAACTTTAATTTCCTTAATTTGTTTTTCTTTCCTCATTATACTAATTTAAATCTGCAGTGTGATGAGCAGTAGTGTTAATAATGAAGATAATAGGCTTTGAATATTTCACATTAAATAAAAATTTGCTATTGACATTTTACAGACATACTTAATCAGATGAATGACTTTCTTTCTGATTCTTGTGATCTTAATGGTTTTAATCATAGTTACATGTGAAATGAGATGCTTTTCCTGCATCTGTTAACACAGTTATTTGGAATATTTAATCTTCATATTATTTTGTTACTTTGCTTTTATTTTCTAAATTTGAAGCAAACTTTTAATGTAAAATCTAATTTTGTTATGATGTGTTTATTCATGTATGTATGTATGTGTGTGTGTTGTTATTCCTTTTATACATTGCCAGATTTGGTTTGACAATATTTTGTTTAGAATTTTTACTGAGCTTGACCTTTAATCTTGGATCCTTATCCCTTATATCATGTCCCTTTCTGGTATTTTTGTCAGGGTTATTGACAAAACAGAACCAAATTGGGCAGTTACTTCTTATCTTATATTCTCTAGAAGAGTTTCTGTGTTTGACCTTATTTATTCCTTAAGTATTTGAAATGGGTCATGACTGACATTAACTGGCCCCATAGTTTTCTTGTGATGCAGGGTTTTTGCTCCTTAATTCAGCTAATATCCAGGTTCTTGTCTCATGACCAGGAAAAATTAGGCATGTGGACACATTGAGGGGTGAGGAAGATGGATTTATTCAGTGAAAAGAAAGCTCTCAGTAGAGAAAGAGGGGGCCTGCCATCAGGATCCCACCTCACAGATTTAATATCAGGCCACCACACAAAAGTTGAAGAGGCCTGGTTCTTGCCCCTGAAAAAGATAAAAATTCCTGATGGCTCCACCTCATTCTCCCAGTACACATGTGAGCCCATAGTCCACTGCAGGCATGCCAAAGCAAGACCCTGTGCAGGTTCCCTCATCTGCCTCCTACATCTATCATTCCCTTCACTAAAGGGGTAGGTATAATTGCCATTAGAATAGGGAAGAAGACCTATCTTAACTGCTTTCTGCTGACAGGATGCACTGTTTTTAGAAGGCAGCAGTCAGATCTCCCTCAGAGGCCTAGCTAAGTATCCCTGGGAAAAGGAGGCCCATTGTTCAAGGCTCTGGTTGTATGACCATTTGGAGTCTGATGGCCTGAAGAGAAGAGACAAAGTGGGTTATTTGAAAGTATGCATCAAAATGAAAGGAAAAGGGGTGGGTAATGACAGCTCAAAAATCCTGAGGCTCACAACATGCCCATATAATCAGTGGCTACAGTTGAGCTTGCTAAGATTTCAATGCATGGTGCTTAATTTGGTTACCTCCCTCGGTCGTATTTTCCTAAAAACAAAACGTCTGGGTTATGGGGACCCTATTCACTCCCATCACCTGGCAGGATTTATGGAATAATTACTCAGAATTAAAATATTAATCCAGATTTTTCGTTACCCATCCCTTTTTTTCCTTTTGAGCTGCAACTAAAGATTGCTGGTTGGTTCATAGGAATAAGCAGGGTTAGTTTAAGGTACAGGGAAGAAACTTAAAAGCAACTCATAAGTCTAAAATTTAGTGACAAATGTATAATTTTTGAAATATAATTTGTCTCTCTCCAGCCCTCATTTTTGTTAAAAACCAATCATGATAAGACTGAGTTGTTTGCAAAATAGACTTTAGTCTTATACTTGGCCTAATTATTTGCATAAAGTGAAGGAAGAATAATTCTTCTTACATAGGCTTCTTTTATTGGCTTTAATGGAATTCTTTTCCACAATGAATCTCAGATAGGACTTTCTAAAGCTGAGGCTAGCCAGGGTTTTGTATCCTCAGGTTTTGTACCTGAGAGTTGGGTAAACTCCTTTTTCCATGAGGTCCTAAGAATACTGGGTTCCTGGGCCTGGTAGAAAGTTAGGAGCCCTGTAGGGGGACTGTGTGGACAAGGTATGAAGTCAGTTTTCCCAAGGGGCTTTTATTGGCTCTGCAAGTTGAGCTTGATTCCTTAAAGGAAAGCATACCCCTCCAATCAAATCTTGGTAAAATGACCAGTTTCTCCAACTGTGGCCTGTTGAAAGAAAATGAAATTTTTTTGTAGTGATGCAAACAACTATATTGCCACAAGTCAAAATACTCACAGTTTCCAAATTATGGAGAAAACAGGCCAAAGGAGAAACAAATATGCTTCAAATTTTGTTCACAGGAATATAACTTACTCAATTATTAAAGGCTCTAAATAGATCAAAATAAGTCTCCTTGACTCTGAAAAGCAAAACAAGGATCAGCACAAGTCAAACAAGAGAACCTACATTTTCTATTAGTTCTGTCCATTCAGTTAACTCTTGCTTTGCTCAATATTTGTGAGCATTTCAGCTCTTCATGAATCCTGTACATTTTTCCTTTATTCCAATATTGCAATCTCCAAAGTTATCAGAAATGTGCATTAAAGAGCACCTGTCAAAGTTCTATAGCTTATTACAAACCACCCTTTGAAGAGAATCAAAACAAGATGACAATTGTCTGTGAATAACCAAATATTCAGTGTAGGTACTGTCAAAAACATAACTGACAAAGAAATTTGGTTATCTCTGTGGTTTACAATACTTAACATAGAAACCTTAACTGTGATTGATAGCATATACTCAGACATTACAATTTTAGAAATCCCATACAGTTTTGGAACATATATTAATATTATTCCCTAAAATACAACCTGAAGAAGATTATACATGATTTTGGCAATCCCATGTACCTAAACGTGTCAAATAATCCTGTTTAGCTCTCTTCTGGATGCTCTAGGGGCCCTCCATAGCATCCAAAAGCTACAGGTTAGGAAAGACAATCTTGAGGCTGAAATTTGATTTGGGGAAGCTTGTAAGATATTAGAGGTTTAAAACATTTGATGTTATGAAATAGAATTCCAGGTTACCATAAATTATTTATTTTGCCAAAATGATGACTCAGAAATTTTAAAGCAAGAGAAAGACCTTACTCGTTAGAGGGAAGACTTAGCTTTCCAAGCAATTTATCTCCTGCCTTCTCTTTCTTTTCCTTGGTAGCCTATCTGTGACACAAATTGAAATCTTTCATTATCCTTCACTATTAGATGAAAATCTTGTACAAGGGAGAGAAAGCCAAATTTCACACTCACATTAGTTTACTATTAATGTCAACACTAATTTTCTAATGAAAACTTATAGGCAATCCTATCTAATCTTATCTAGTTTGACCATGAAGTAAGATTCTTATAACCTTTTATAACCCTTTACAAATTTTGCTAAAAAGCAGATTATTGCCTCAGGGTAAACTTGTTGTGCTTTTATTTCAAAGCTCAATTTATAGAAACAGCATATATTTTCCTTTGGAATTTCTTTTGTAAGATTAATTTTTGCAATTCTTCCACAATTTGTTTAGACCTTTAGCTGTATTTTGTCTATTTAGAACAATCCTCTAACCTTAGGCAAAAATTTACATTTCTGTGCCTTCTTATAATCTTCTACTAAGATTATATAATTAATAATTATTTACTAAGATTAAGGTCTATGTTACCAGGCCTGACCAAGCTGTAAAGTAGGCAAGTTGAATAGTTCTCAAAGGCAAAAAAAAAAAAAAAGTTCAAAACCTTAAGACACTGAGCAAACCTAGTATCTGACCTGCGTAATTTAGACCACCTATTTACATTTTATTGACATTTGCATTTTACCAGTAATCTTTAAAACTGTTTTTATTTCTCAAAGATTAGAGTCACACAGGCCAAGAGGGATTACAGCTTTTATTTTTCCTTCAAAAAATATTTGATCTATGCACTTATTTTCCTTTAGGCCAATTATTAGAGCTCTCTTTTATTATAGACACCACACACAGCACATATATAACCACCCAGACAAACAGAAGCAGATCCAGCAGTTATAAGATTTTCTGGTTTATAATCTCCTAATTGGACTACCGGCCTCTGAGTGGGACCCAGTAAGAGCAGGACTAGCAAAGCATGCAGTTTCTAGGACCTAATAAACAGGTATAACTGAAAGACAAATACAAATTTTGAGAGGTAACTATCTGCTCTTAATTCCTGGGGTTCCGTGAGGAAAACAGAAGTTTCTCCCAAAATGGAATTCATGGCTCCTGTTCTTTCTTCCAAAGGAGTCCTAGGCCATCAGAAATTATCTTAGGAACTCTCATGCATGCATTAAGAGTGGCAAGGCCAAATGGAGAAAATTATTTAGACTACTGAGAAAAAATAAAGAAAGAAAACTTTTCCAGCAAAACAAGATCCAAGGAGAGAAAACATAAAGCGTTTTAAATAGACTTATAACTTGAATATCTGTTTTAATTAAACTGAGTGCTCTTTAAGAAAATCTTTTTAAATCCCTTATTACCCTACTTTAGCCATGCTAAGTGGCCAATATGGCTGGCTTTTGAACTTAACCAAAAGTAAGCACCCGGGTGCTCAGAGAAAGGAAAATTCAAGGTAGTTAGTGGAGGGGAAGATAATCAACAAATGGTAAAGGTCATACAGATCTCAGACCAGAAAGGAGTCATTCTCTAAGTAAGGATTGAACCCGGGGTGCCACTGTAAAATGGTGAAGGCTAAAATAAAGCACTGCCATGTAGTTACAGGTTACACTTCCAAGGACAGAAAACAAGATGCAGATCTGCAGCAAAGTCTACCACTGACCAGTTTGTCAAGCTGGCTTGGGCAGCAGGCCTCCGCATTCCAAGTCCCCATCCCATCCTGTGATACCCCACTTTTGACCAGACTATACAGAGAGACATGCAAAGCACACCAGATGGGCTACAGCTGAAGACTAACCTCAAAAATTATTTTTCATTGTTATAACTTTACAGAGAACATAAATGGTGATCCTTATCATTCCCTAGACTAGTTTGAACAGGGAAAGGGAGGCCAAAAGCCTGACTTGTAAGAAAAAAATTCTTACCTTTTTGACAGAGTGTCAGACTTCATTCCCTCCCCCTGTGCTCAATCCCAAGCCAACCAGTTTAAGGCTTGGAAAATTAACTTTTCCCAGTTTGGAGGATACATCTGAGGGAAGTGTTCTGCAGCATGGGGACATAGTCATGCATCTGTGAAGAGAGGACAGAGGAATAAAAAGGAAAAAGAAGGCATTTATTCAAAGGACTCAGGGTGCATTGGAAAGACACGCAGGCTGAAGACAAATGGCTACTTATCTAGAAAGAGGGAAGCAAAGTGTCCCTGGTTCCCTTCTCTTCCTAGCAAATACCTGGGGTATATGAAGGATAGAAAGTGAGACATCCCTCTTTCTTTCTCCTGTCCTTATATCCTTGAGTCCTGGTGATCATGACAGAGTGCCACCACTCTGTCAAAGTGGTTTTCAACTATGTTTACAGGGGGTCTAGGAGGTGGGATTTTCCGTTCTTACCCACAGATTCCCTATCTCCTCTGCTATCAGTAACCTTTGAATTCTGAGCCTTGGAATTTAGTTTGGGATAAAAATGTGTCTAATTTGGAGTCTTATGGACTCTTTACCATAAGCTGAATATTAAAGTAAAGCTGTGGAATTGAGTCCTCCAACAAGGGAGGGAAAATTGTGTCTTATGAATTGGGGTCCTAGCCTAGTAAAACGTCTTATAAGAGGGGGGAAAAAGCCTCTCACATAAGAGTTAACTCCTGACCTGATGGAAAAGAAAAAAAAAAAAAAAAAAAAAAAATTATATTCAGGGCTGTGCTAACTGCTGACAGGGTGGAGAAAAGGAATTTAAAAAAAAAACACAGAGCTTAAATACAGAGCTGTGTTAACTGCTGACAGGGTGGAGAAAAGAAAAATATGCCTGGGGCAGAAACTTCTTATTCTTATGCAAATGCATTTCTGCAACAAGGAAAGAGACTTTAAATTGCTGTTTCTTCCCTAGGCTCAGACTGAGACCAAGCTGGACCCCTCAGATGGAGGAGGGGAAGACTCTGTGGGTACATGGCAGGAAACACTGGTGTATTAGTCTGTTCTCATGCTGCTAATAAAGACCTACCTGAGACTGGGTAATTTATAAAGGAAAGAGGTTTAATGGACCCAGAGTTCCACACAGCTGGGGAGGCTGAAGGCGAAGGAAGAGTAAAGGCATATCTTATGTGGCAGCAGGCAAGAAGACATGTGCAGGGGAACTCCCCTTTATAAAACCATCAGATCTTGTGAGATTTATGCACTATCACTAGAACAACACAGTCAAAACCCTTCCTCATGATTCAATTACCTCCAAGTGGGTCCCTCCCATAACATGTGGTGATTATTACAATCCAGGGTGAGTTTTGCATGAGGATACAGAGCCAAACCATATTAGCTGGCCAGCTGGCAGTGTGGAGCCTGGGCCCTTGAGGCTGCTTTGGGCCTGCACAGTGGCTGTGGCTCAGTCCCACCTTGCATGGCCATTGGACACCACTAGCACATGCAGTGGACAGAGTCCTGCTCCCCAGCCAGGAGGGAAGCGGGCAGAAAGCTGCTGTTCACCCATCCATCCTATGCACATGCCTGCGGCCATTGGGGTGGCCACTGAGGGCCAGAATACTGAGGGATAGAACACCTCTAATATGGCAAAACAAAAGATAGCTGCCATTACAGTCCTGAAAAAAGAAGGAAAATGCCATAGAAAAGGCTGGAGTGGACTGAGGCCAACACTCCCAACTCCCAACAGCAAAGGGGGAGGTGGGCCACTGTTTTCTCTACCCTCAGAAGTCTGAGGACAAGAAGACTCAGAAACAAAAGGGAAATAAATGTTTTGTTCCCCGTTTTACTCACTCCTCTTCTTGTCCCCATATGCGCCACCAAAAAGATGCAGAATTTTTGTTCCTTAGTTCAGCTAAAATCTGGGTTCTTGTCTTGTGACCAGGAAAATTAGGCACATGGATACAATGAAGGATGAGAACAGATTCATTAGGCAAAAAGAAAGCTATCAGCAAAGAAAGAGGGGGTCCTGCCTATAAGCTCCCATCTTATAGATTGAATACCAGGCCACCACACAAGAACTGAAGAGACCCAGCTCCTACACTTGCACATAGCACTAATTCCTGGTGGCTCCACCCCATTCTCCCAGGGCATATGCAGGCTCCCAGTCCATTGTAGGCATGACCAGCCAAGACCCTGTGTAGGTTCCCTTATCAGCCTTCTCCATCTATCACTTGTGGGAAAGTTTTTAATAATTCATTCATTTTATGTAATATTTCCCATTTTCTTTGGCCCATTCAGTTTTTCTATTTTTTATTAAATGACAGTGTTTATATAGAAATATGTCCCTTTCGTTTCAATGTTCAAATTTACTGATATATATTTTTTTCATAATACCCATTTATAATCAATTCAATTTCTAAGAATGACTCTTTTGTTTCATTATGTGTTTTCTCTCCTTTATCTTTTATCAATTTTCCTTGCTCAGACAATCTTACATATTTTTGAAGAAACATTTTATATTTCCTTTTTCACAGGCAGGGTCTCAGTTTGTTGACTAGTCTCTGCTTGAACTCCCAGGCACAAGGGGTCCTTCCACCTCAGCCTCCCGAGTAGTTGAGACTACAGGCGAGCCACCATGACCAACTTAGAAACAACTTTTCAACTGATTTTTCTATTAAATATTAAGTCAAATACCAGTCATTTTATTTGAAAGTATAATGTATGACTGAAAAGAGTATTTTCCAACTATTGCATATAATCATAAATATAACGAGGTCAAGTTTGATATTCAAGTCATTTAGTGCTGCTCTATCTTAATTTTTGATTTTTATGTGCTTCTTACACCTTACTGCATAATCTATGCTAAAATATTCAACTCTGATAGCAAATTTATTGGTTTTCTTTTGTATATCATCAATTTTGATGTATGTACACTCAGATTATATTACTAGTTACACAAAATTTAGTTTTGTTTTACTCCATTAATACATTAAACATTTTTTTATTTGTATTTGTAGTAATAATTTTTGCCTTAAAAATGCTTTTGATCTCACTATCTCTACAACTTTCTTTGGTTAACTTTTGTATGGTGTATATTTCACCTATCCTTTTACTTGTATCTGCTGAAGAGCACACAGCTGGGTTTTGTTTTCTTTCCCGTTTGAATATTTGCGTCATTCATTTGAAGACCTTATTGCATTTATTTTTAATTACTACTATTTTGAGTATCAAATCTACAAGATTACTAGCTACTTTCTTCTTTTCCTACATGGGTTACTTTTTTACCCTCCTTCTGCATTTTTTAAAATTATTTTTTATTATTGCAGTTTTTATCCATGATTAATATGAGAGTTATACATTCACTACTTTTTTAGATGCTATCCTAGTGATTGTAACATGGAGGCTGAACTTACAAAGTCAACCTTTTATGACACTATTATTATTGAATAATATAAATGCATTTTAAAATTTAGTTAAATATATCTTCTCCTTCCTGGCCTCACATTATAGTAAAGTTTATTAATTTTTATATACATAAAACCCTCATTGCCTTATTATTATTCAAACAGTCAATATGTATTTATACTTAGTAATGTTTATTACTTAATTACTTTACAGTACTTTCTGCATCTTGAAGCTGCTGAATGGTATCACTATTTTCCTTTCTGAAAATATCCTCTGCATTTTTTATGTGGATTTTCAGTAATAAGCTTTCCCATTTTTTTGTCTTAAATGTATTTATTTTGTCTTTGTTTTTAAAGAACATTTTAATTGGATATAAAGTTTCAGATTGGCAGTTTTCACATTTAACATTATGAAGCTATCGGTCTAACTGCTGCTTTGTGAAGGCAGTCTTCTATTTTCATTAGGTTGACTCCTTTATATATTTTATCTTTGTCTTGGGCATTTTACCATTCTAATCTGATGTATCTAGGTAGGTATATTACTTATACTTGTTGATATCATTATCATATTATCTTAGTGGCATACAACAAGTGTGTACTCTCAATCAGAAGTCTCAAATGGTCTGTGCACCTATATTTAATATACTTCTCATCTTCAATGGATAAGGGTCTATTCACAGCATGTATATAATGTCATTCTCTGTGTCTTCTAACAGTTTTGACTTAATATATATTTATTTGTCTATTATTAGTATAGCCATGACTGCTTTCTTGGGTTACCATTTACACAGAAAACCTCTTTCCATTCTCTCACTTTCAACCTATCCATGGCCTTAGATGTAAAATGCATCTCTTGCAGATTGCCAATCTATGTCTTTCAACTGGGGAGTTTAATTCATTTACATTTAAATTATTTACTGATAGAAAAACACTTACTTTTGTGAGTAACATGCTATAAACATTTTATTTGTTTTGTTATGTCTAATAAATTCTTTTCCCTCATTTATTTCATTACCACCTTTTTTTTTTTGGTTTGTAGCTGATTTTTTATAGTGACACTTTGATTCCTTTCTAATTTTCTTTTGTGTTTATTCTATAGATGTTTACTTTGTGATTATGCTATTGTTAATATTATATGTCAGCTTGTCTAGCCACTAAAGCTCAGATATTTGGTTAAACATCATTTGGTTAAACATATATTTGGCTAGATACTGTGATTGGTGTGTGTGAGGGTGTTTTTGGATGAGATTAATATGGGAATCCATCAATGGAGTGAAGAAAGTTGCTTTCCCAAATATGGGTGAGCCTCACCCAATCATTTGAAGAACTGAATACCACAGAAAGCTGATCATCTGCCAAAGAAAAGAGAATTCTTCTTGCCTGACTGCCTTTGACCTGGTACTATTTTCGTGGTGCCTTCAGACTGAAATTGAAACATTGACTTTTCCAAGGTCTTGGGTCAGCCAGCCTTCATACTAGAAGTACACTATTAGATCTCCTAGGTCTCAGGCTTGATAACTATAGATTTGGAAATTGTCAGCCTCCATAATCACACCATGTGTGCTGATTCCTATCATTTATGTGTGTGCACATATATTTATGTTTTATATATATACACACACACATACACACATATATGTTACACATACAATTTTTTTTTCTTTTTGGGAAAAAGTACTTATTTTCTGCTGTGGCAGTATTATGTTAAAGCTAATTATGTTAGACTCTATTAAGTGACTCTAATAATGTCCTTTATGTTTACATAATTTTACAAACTTACTATCATGATAAATATTTGGACCTTATGATTACATAGGTCAGATAATAGAAAGAAGTCATACAAGTCTCTAATAAATTGTATGGTATAACAACAGAGGAAAAAAGAACAAGAAAGCTGTGAAGACCAAAGCAACTTCTAAATACAGTTCACCAGAGCCCTTTCTTACTTTCATAAGCTGGTCTTTATCTCTGGAGTTTGAACCACTGACATACATACAGGAAACCCTTATTTCAGAAGAAATTTTTTAAAAAATGTTTTCGGAAAGGTATTTTATGCCCTACTGGCCATCTAGTCAAGAAATCCTGTGTAATTAGTTAAACCAATACTTGGATGTGTAGATTGAAGTGTAAATCTTTAATCTACTCATCTCTAATGAATACAAACAAGCTGGCTCTGAGTGACACAAGGAGAGTTTTGAAATTTAAACAGCATTTTATAAATCAATAGCTAGCTTAATCCATTCTTACCTTGATCAAGAATCAGTACCAGACTTCCATATCTTCTTGATGTAAGCACAGAATACTATCTTACGTAAGACTTAAAAACACTCATGCTAATTAAGTACTCTATCCCATATCCAGAAATTTGAATTGGGAATAACACATCGATACATATAAAATTGGGATCATGTTACAGTCATATGGGCTGGAAAAGGAAAATACATTGTACAGACAGAAACAAATATGACACAGACAAGAGAAGTGCACATGGTAAATGAAAAGACCCAAAATACTTTAACTGTATTCTCATTAGATTGCTTGTATATTCTGGGAGTAGAGATTTCTAGCTTCATAACCATCTCTGCTTCTCATATTCTTCCTGGTCAAATGAATACTGAACAATTGTGGCCAAGAAAATAATTAGGACAGTCTGAGACTTGGGTACATTTGGTCCATTTCTGCACTTTTTGAAAATGATATCTAATCTCTTCAACTTGGTGTGACACAGATCACAGTATTTAGTTGAGTTCAGAAACTTGTTATGGAAAGTACGAATCATGTATATATGAAATATGTGAAGTTTGTTCAGTTTGCTATATAGAAGTTAAAATGTGACTATCAGATTACTTTAACTCACTTAATTTTAAGGTGTTTTAGAGTAGCATAAGCATATGAAAGTATAAAATAACATTTATGGGAAATTTGGTGAATGCTGCTTAATTTACAGAATATGAGAGGACAGAAATAGACTGCTCAAATGGTGAAAGAATTATCATTTTTTACTTTCTAGTAGTTTTTATCATTAAATAAGATACACAGTAATTCAGAATTACTCAGTTATCATCCATCAAGGGCTCATAGACTCCCAGAGGAAGGTTCATAGACTGTAATATTATTTCAGACAATAAAGGAGATAATAAAGCTAAGTAAGTCTTGTACAATTTTATTTGAATTTAGGAAGCAAAATAATAGAGTTAAAATGACATGCCATGAATGAGTCTCACTTTGAAAAAAA
>NW_016803441.1:199525-215198 GCF_001698545.2 Rhinopithecus bieti | reverse complement strand
TTTCAAGTCTGATAATCATAATTTGTTCATCATTCTTCCAAGAAAAATATAGTGTTCCATAAAAACAGTGGCTAAATCAGCTCACAAATGTAAACAGTGGCACAAGGGCAGAAGTGCTTTTCCCCAAGACAGCTATTATATTTTGGTATGCAGAAGAAGTGCTTGATGCATACTTCTTATATCATCCTACCAAATGTTAAAGAGACATGTACTCAAGGATTGAAATTGATTTAAAAATATATATATAGAGAGAGAAATATTATACACAAAATCATGGCAATTGTGTTAATTATATATTTGTCTACTTAAGACAAGAAGAGAAACAACTAAACATTCTCAATCTTAATGCTAATAAATCAGTATTTAAACAGGCAGGAATAATACTCTTATTTAAAATACTGTCTTGATTTTTATGCACTGACACAAAACCTAACTCAAACTAGAATGTGAGCTTACTCTCTATATCTATGGAAAATTAATTCTTACTCTATATTTACTATGTAATATTGGCAACACATAATGTTCTAATATAGATAAAATACAGTCATAACTCCTTATACTGCACTTCACTTTATTGTACTTTGTAGATACTGTGTATCATATATATATATAAAATTATTGTGGCAACCTTGAGTCCAAAAAGTCTATATGTTTCATTTTTCCAACAGTATATGCTCACTTTGTATTTCTGTGTCACATTTTGGTAATTGATGCACATACTTATGAGTTACATGTTATATTTTGATACAAGCATACAACATGTAATGATCAAATCTGAGTAAGTGGAATATTCATCACCTCAGACATTTATATTTTGCGGGGAAATTTTGAATGTTCTCCTTAATTCTATGAAAGCTGAGAGAGGCGAGGAAGCTGCAAAGAAAAGTTTGAAGCTAGTGTAGGTTTTTCATGAGGTTTAAGGAAAATAGCCATTTAACATAAATGTGCAAGATGAAGAAGCAAGTTCTACTTAGAAGCTGCAGCAAGTTATCCAGAAGATTTAGCTAAGATGATAGATAAAAGTGGCTAGAGTAAACAATAGATTTTTCAAAGTAGACAAAACATTCGTCTGTTGGAAGAAGATGTTACCTAGAGCTTCCATAGCTAGAAAGGAGACGTCAACGCCTGGTTTCATGGCTTCAAAAGACAGGCTGTCTCTCTTGTTAGGGGTTAATACAGTTGGTAACTTTAAGTTGAAGCCGATGTTCATTTATTAATCCCAAAATCCCAGAGTCCTTAAGAATTCTGCTAAACAAACTCTCACGTATAACTTGAAGGTGTTCAAGACTTTAGTGGAAGAAGTTACTGAACATGTGTTGAAAATTGCAAGTGAACTAGAATTAGAAGCAGAGCCTAAAGGTGTGACTGAATTGCCGGAATCTCATGATAAACCTTGAACAGATGAGGAGTTGCTTCTTATGAATGAGCAAATAAAGTGTTTTCTTGATATGGAATTTACTCCAGGTGAAAGTTCTGTGAATATATTGAAATGACAAGAAAGGATTACATATCACATATACTTAGCTGATAAAGCAACAGCGGGGTTTGAGAGTGTTGACTTCAGTTCTGAAAGTAGTTCTATCTTGGGCAAGAAGCCATCGAACTTTACAGCATGCTACACAGAAATATTTTGTGAAAGGAAGGATTAATGGATGGGGCAAACTTCACTGCTTTCTTATTTTAAGAAATTGCTGTAGCCAGCCAAATCTTTATCAACCACTGCACTGAGCAGTCATCAACATGGAGACCAGACTCTCCACCAATAAAAACATTTGGACTCATTGTAGGCTCAGATGACTGTTAGCGCTGTTTAGCAATAAAGTGTTTTAAATTAAGGCATGTATGAGTTGTACACTTTGAAATAGTAAATCGTATGGCACATAAATATGTCCATGCTCACTGTTTGGAAGAATTTATATTACTGGAATAACCATACTACTCAAAGCAATCTACAGATTCAATGCAATCTCTATCAAAATACTAACATTAGTATTATTATTATTATTACTATTATTTTTATTTTGACACAAAGTCTTGTTCTTGTCCCCCAGGCTGGAGTGCAATGGCGTGATGTCAGCTCACTGCAACCTCCACATCCCAGGTTCAAGTGATTCTCCTGCCTCAGCCCCACAAGTAGCTAGGATTACAGGCACCTGCCAACACGTCAGCTAATTTTTGTATTTTTAGTAGAGATGGGGTTTCACCATGTTGGCCAGGCTGGTCCCAACATTTTTTTTTTACAATATTAGAGAAAATAATTCTAAACTTCATATGCAACAAAAAATACCTTGAATATCCAAGGCAATCCTAAGCAAAAAGAACAAACATTACCTGACTTCAAATTATACTACAAAGCTGTAGTAACCAAAACAACATGGTACTGGTATAAAAATAGACACTAGCTCCTGGATGACATTCTTTAGACAAACCACGGTTTAATTTTGATAGATTGTGTATGTCTAGGAATTTACTCATTTCTTCTAGATTTTCAAATTTATTGGCATATAGTTGCTCACAGTAGTCACTAATGATGGTTTGAATTTCTGCATATCAGTTGTACTGTCTCCTTTTTATCTCTAATTTTATTTATTTGTAACTTCTCTTTTTTTCTTAGTCTGGATAAAGTTTTACCCATTTTCTTTATCTTTTTAAAACCCCAAATTTTTGTTTCGTTAACTTTTTTATTGTTTTTATCATTTCAATTTCATTTATTTCTGCTCTTAGTTTATTATAGCTTGATTTAGGATTTGGTTTACTTTTGCTCTTCTAGTTCTTTGAGATGTATCATTATGGTGTTTATTTGAAGTTTTTCTTCTTTTTTGATGTAAGTGCTTATAATTATAAACTTCTTCTTAGTTCTGTCTTATTTGTATCCCATACATTTTTACATGTTGTGTTTCTATTACCATTTGTTTCAAGCAATTTTTCAATTTCTTCTTAATTTCTTCATTGACCACTGTTTATTCAGTAGCAAATTGTTTAATTTCTATGTGTTTGTATAGTTTCCAAAATTCCTTGTTATTGATTTCTAGTTTTCTTCCATTGTGATCATAAAAGATGCTTAATATTACTTCAATATTTTTAAAATTAATACAAATCTTACTCAAACTATTCCAAAAACAGAGGCAGGGGAAATATTCTTAAACTCTTTCTATGAAGTCGGTATGACCTTTATAGCAAAACCAAAGACACATCAAAAAAAAGAAAAATACAGGTCAATATATCTGAATATTGATCAAAAATCCTCAACAAAATACTAGCAAGTCAAATTTAGCAACACATTAAAAAGGTCATTCATCATGACCAAGTAGGATTTATCCCCAGGATGAAAAGATGGTTCCACATTTTCAAATCAGTCAGTGTGATATATAATATCAACAGAGTGAAGGACAAAAGCCATATGATTATTTCAATTGATGCTGAAAAACATTTGATAAAATTCAACATCTTTTCATAATAAAAACTTTAAAAACTGGGTATAGATGGAACATACCTCAATCTAATAAAAGCTGTATGTTCTACCACAGCTAGTATCATACTGATG
Source organism: Rhinopithecus bieti (assembly GCF_001698545.2). Lineage (NCBI taxonomy): Eukaryota > Metazoa > Chordata > Mammalia > Primates > Cercopithecidae > Rhinopithecus > Rhinopithecus bieti. The sequence goes on along the minus strand of NW_016803441.1, from coordinate 211,654 downwards.
GGGAAAAACTTTTTAAAGTTTTTTGTCAATGATATTTTGTAGACATCAGTATACAGCTCTTATATTCATTTTGTTGTATTTATTCCTAAACTTTATTTTTGATGCTCTTGTACATTTAATTGTTTTCTTAATTTCATTTTTTTGTTTATTGCTGGTGTATAAAATTATATTTTTTATATATTGATCTTATATTCTTAAACCTGTTGAATTTGTTTAATAGCTGTAATATATTTTGCATGGAATCCTTGGCATTTTCTACATACAAGATTATATCATGTGTAGCTAGAAATAGTTTTACTTTTTATTTACTGTACGAATGCCACTTAAAAAATTATTGGGAGGCTAAGACAGGAGAATTGCTTGAACCCAGGAGGCAGGATTTGCAGTGAGTCAAGATCGCTTCACTACACTCCAGCCTGGGTAACAGAGCAAGACATCATCTCAAAAGAAAAAAAAGACTATAACTTTGATGTATCTCAGAGCAACAAGAAACATGATGTTCTTACTAAATTAATGTATTTTGGATTGCATGTGGGAAAGACATAACTTGTTGCATCCAAAATACTATGATGTTCTGAAGTTGTTGTTAAAATGAAAATATATGTATATACATGTATATGCATGCTCACACAGTGATTTTAAAATAGTATTTTTGTGAAAGAGTAATGTGAAATATATATGCTCAAGTTCACATTTTAAATAAAATATAATTTAAACTCATTCTGACAAAAAGGACCACATTCTGTTTAGAATTAAGATGAGAAGATGTCTTATTTATTTAATTATTTATTTATATGTATGTCATTACGCTTATGAACACCACCACTAAATAGTATCCCTACCCTAACAATGGTAGCTGAAAAGAAAATTGGGGTCTTTATAAATGAGTAACTTCATGTCAACATTTTGTGGCTAACATAGGCTTCAAGTTCAGCAGAAAATCTTTTTTGTTGTTTATTAATTCAGCAATTATTTTTTGAATTAGTAACATGTGTCTAGCATTGGGATCGATTCTGGTAACAAAACAGATGCAAATCTGTATCGGACTTACATGCTAGTAGATGGAAAGAGTAAGCACAGTGGATAAATAATATAATACATAGTAAGTGACAAAGCTCTGGAAAAAATTAGAGCATCAAATGGAAATTGGGGGTGTCAGGTTGGGTTTGGGAAGTTTGCAATTTAAATAGAGTAGTCAGGACAAGCTTAATGAAAAATTTGACAATTTAGGAAAGGCTTGCAAGAGCACAGGGAGAGTTCCATGAAGATAGTTATAGAAGTGTGTTCCGGGTAGAATAACTAGTGTAAAATTTGTCAGAAACATGATTTAGATGTTTTTAAAGAAAAATAAGGGGAAAAGTATGGCTTGGGTAGAGTGAACAAGAGTAGTAAAAGATGAAGTCAAACGTAGTGAAACAAAGAAGCCAGTTAGGAGGAAGGTGCAAAAATGCAGGTGAAACATTTTGAGAGTTTAAACCCAGATAATGAAAGCATAAAAAATGGTTCATTTCAGAGTTAAGTTTCATATATCTATTACATATCTAAGTAAATTCATCAATGATAAAGGATAGGGGAAAGGTACTAGATTTTAAATATAACTTCGGAACTTAGGAATATTTAAATGCTTGAAACCGTAAGTGTGGATGAGGACACCTAGGTAATTTATATAGACAGAGAAGATTTAAAAGCTGAAAAGTATATATTTGAAAAGAGAATGAGAGGAGTCCAGTGATAAACAAGGAAAACAAAGATCATATGTTTCAGCATCCCAGTGAGAAAAGTGTTTCCAGTGAGGAATAACTGCATGCGTCAAGTATTGCTGGCATATATAGTATAATAATGTGGGGAAAAAAAGAAGGTCCAGCCTGTTTACTGTGGGTTATTATAGAAAGAAGTTAAATTTAAGAGACTCCATTTTGGCCCTCTGTATTTTGAGATGCTGTTAATCTGTTGATCTACCCCCCAATCTTGTCCCTTACAAGAGAATCGCTGTGGTAATTAGGTTTAAAGGATTTGGCTGTAAAGGAATGTGCCTTGTTAAACAAAAATGCTAAAGGCTGCTTTGGTTAAAGGGCCTTACCATTCTTCTTAAATCTCAGTAAAAGAAAAATCATCTGTCTCCTGTCCGTCCCTGGGCAATGGAACATCTCCGTGTATCTGTATGTCTTAGTGCTGATTTACTCCCTTATCTTTTGAGCAATAAGTACCGAGGGAACTCAGGTGCTGGTGTGGGTCCTCTGTAAGCACAGCACCGGTCCCCTGGGCCCCGCTTTTCTTTCTCTCTACTTTGTCTCTGTGTTTTATTTCTTTTCTCAAGTCTCTCGTTCCACCTAACGAGAAGCACCCATAGGTGTGGAGGGGCAGGCCACCTGATATTATATTATTCATAATATATGATATTATATTATTCATAATAATATCTGAGAATGATCATTTGTCTTATAAGTATATGAATCATAGTTATCCATAGCTTACTCTTTTATTGAAAGTTGGAATATGTGCTAGTCCTCTAATATTAACTTGCTTCCAAAAAAAATTGTTAAAAACATGATTTGCACTAGGACCATTGTAAAAGTATTTTAATTGAGATATATTTTTAAGTAAACAGTCACTAGTGATGAACACAAATGAAGTCCGGTATAAATATCTGTTTATTCTAATGTTTATTTTGGCATCTGCTTTAATAACTTGAATCTTTGGAAAACAGTAAAGCCATGGAAAATTTTGAGTTCTACAAAATTTAGCTTATAAGAAAGCAAAATAAACTGATAAAGGAAATAAAATAATGTTGCTGCATTCACCTGTTAGGCACTGCATAGCGAAGGACTATGCTAATGTCAAGAAGAAAGATATCTTCTCTGTTCTCTAAAAGAGATTGTAAAATTATTTTCTTCTGTTCAAGAAAATTAGCAGTTATACAGTTTGACACAGTTCATAAAGAATTGCAGCAGAATATTTTACTTTATGCTTCTGCAAATTGAATTGGCATTTAAGGAAATGAGGATCTAGCAAATAGAAGACAGCTTTCCTTATGTCTCAAAATTTTGCTTAACAGAGGCAGAGACCAATGAAAGAATTTTTCACATGAGAATGCATTTTCAATCCCTAGTAAATTTACAATGTTGGGTAGTAATCTATGACTTCACATTTGTTTTGTTTTGGGACAACAATTCAGTAAAAGTTTTAATGTTTTCATTTTGTGAAGTGATAAGGACAAAGAGTTTAAAAATGACTAAGGACTAGTGAGGACTAGTGAGAGAAGAACAATAATACATCCAAATATATATATTTCAACCCGGCAAACAAAGAAACAAGTGCCAACAATCAGTGTTAATTGTGTGACTGTTAAAAATAAATGTTAAAATTTAAGTTTATAAATAAATTAGAATAAATTGTCATAGGTTAATATTATTTGCAAATAAATAATACTAAATTATTTCCATTGTATTTGCTTTAATAGGTAAAAAAGCATTTTTAAGGAGAGCTCTTTGCTATTTTAAAATGTTGTTTGTTTTGATAAAACTTGAGTAAACCTGTATTTTTATGTATTAAATGTGTTATTAAGAACGTAGTGGAAAATGTTTGAGAATCTAAATAAAATCCATATATAGCTACCAATTCTGTATTAGTATGAATTACATTATTACAGTTTCCTTTGGTGTTTTATGCATGAATGTATCTTTCATCATTTCTTCCTTATTTTCTTCCTTTCCCTCTCTTCTTTCCTTCTTTTTTTTTTTTTTTTTTTTTTTTTTTTGAGACATAGTCTCACTCTGTCACCCAGGCTGGAGTCCAGTGGCGCTATCTCGGCTCACTGCAAGCTCTGCCTCATGGGTTCACGCCATTCTTCTGCCTCCGTCTCCTGAGTAGTTGGGATTACGGGGCCCACCACCACTCCTGGCTAATTTTTTTTGTATTTTTAGTAGAGACGAGGTTTCACCGTGTTAGCCAGGATGGTCTCGATCTCCTGACCTCGTGGTCCGCCCGCCTCGGCCTTCCAAAGTGCTGATATTACAGGCGTGAGCCACCATGCCTGGACCCCTTCTTTTTATATTTTGTTGCATTATAACAAACACAAAAATGTATAAGCAAAAGCTACACGTGATAATCTTCATCTAAACACGTTTGTGGAATAAGCATCTAGATAAAAAAAAAAAAAAACAGGACACTTTTAGATGCTGAAAGTTTCCTGTATTCCTTCAGGTCAAAATAACAACCCCCAGAAGAATAAATACTATTCTGACCTCTAACATGATAGATTAATGTTTTTTTTTTTCAACTCTACATGGAAGAAATACATTTTCTGTACTCTTCCTTTGCTCAAAATGTTATTTGTAATATTTATCCATATTGTTGCTGTTTTAGTTCATGCACGTCCATCTCTAAATAGTGTTCCTTTGTGTGAACATATCGTATTGTTTTGATTCAGTCAAATTCATTTGGCTAGTCTACAGTGTTTGACTATTATGAAAAGCACTGTTAAAAATACTTGTATTTTTTAGTAAACATACATAAACATAATGGGTTGCCTATATACTTAGAGGTATAGTTGCTTGCTAATAAAATACGCATATGTTCCGCTTTAAGAGGGATTGTCAATATCTACTAACTTGTTGCAGTAATCCCTTATCTTCAATAACAGTATTGTCTGTCTTTTTACTATTAATGGCTCTGGTGGATGAGTAATGGTATGACCTTAGGGGTTGAATTTGCAACAAATTAAATTTTTATAATTTTTATTATCCATTTGGTGAACTCTTTTGTCAAGTGCTTATTGAATCTTTTGTCAATTTTTCTATAGGGTTATCTGTCTATTTCCTGTTAGTTTGCTAAAGTTCTTGATATATTCTAAATCTAAGACATTGGTTGGATATGTGTATTGTAAATTTTACTTCTAACTCTGTGAGTTACATGCAGGTTTTTGTTGTTGTTGTTTTGTTGTTTTGTTTTGTTTGTTTGTTTGTTTGTTTTTTGAGACGGAGTCTTGCTCTGTCACCCAGGCTGGAGTGCAAGTGGTGCAATCTTGGCTCACTGCAAGCTCCGCCTCCTGGGTTCATGCCATTCTCCTGCCTCAGCCTCTCGAGTAGCTGGGACTACAGGTGCCTGCCACCACGCCTGGCTAATTTTTGTATTTTTAGTAGAGACGGGGTTTCACTGTGTTAGCCAGGATGATCTCAATCTCCTGACCTCGTTATCTGCCCACCTCAGCCTCCCAAAGTGCTGGGATTACAGGCGTGAGCCACCACACTCGGCCTACATTACCATTCTTTTCATGGTTACTCTTGATGAAGATAAATTATTGATATCAATATCACCCAATTTATAAAAGATATCACATGATCTGGGCATTTTAATGTTCTATTTGTCAAACATTTGCCTACTGCAAGTTCTGAAGATATTCTCCCAGGTTTTCTTCTAAAAACTTATTTTTCATGTTCATATTTAGAGCTGCAATTCAGAAAACTTATACTTGGATATGATACGAAGTAAGAGAGATGAGTTTATCTAAATTAATATTTGTTACCCTAAATGGTTGAACAAATATCTCTTAATTAGAAAGATAAAATCTAAGACTATTGAGAGAAGTTGCACTATCTCTGTCCTACTTTTCATTATAAAAAAGTAAGATGAGGGTACATCTGTGAAGATATTCCATTTATGTATAATAGAGATTAGGGGTAGGATTCAAGAGGACTCAAAGAAGACAAACGAGAGATACAAAGTAGTGAGTTATCTACATCTGACAAAAGAAAGCTAAAGAAGGGGTTTAAAAATTTAAAAAAAAAATCACCACTTAAACATTCAAACTTGCAATACATGGAAAATTGCTTTTCTGCATATTCCAAAATAATAAAGTATCACAGAGGCAAGAGATAGTCCAAAAAAAAAAAAAATGTGGCAGGTTTGGTGAGGAAGTATTTAAATAGACCATTATCACTTAGTCAAGTGCTAGACGTTAAACCTTGTCAGGAATTTTCTGAGAATACCTCACTTTATGCTCAGGCACTAGCATAGATCACATAACTAATCATAAAGCAATTTCTAGAAAGGTAATCAGAGTACCAATATTAGTTTAAATTAATCATCTGGATTGGTAAGGATATTAGGAACATTACAAGATGAAATAGTTTGCCTGCATGGGGTTGCATTTTTATGTTTATTAAATTTATCTCTGTATGCCCTGAGCCAATACTAATTGTTTTTATGACTCTTTCTTGTTTTCTCTAAAGGATGTGATCCACTTCCAGGACAGTTTACTTATTTTACACTATCTATTAAATTAAGGTTGTTATCATAGACCCTATATAGACTTACATTTTTTGGTCCTCTTCATCCATTTTCCTAGAAAAGTTTTTCTATCTATAGTTACTTATGTATATATTTCTCAATATGATTTGATCAATTTTTATTTTATATTATTTACAACTAGGATAATATGTGGTTTAATAACTGTCATACCTTCTTAAATTTTCCTCTTGCCAACAGTGTATATTCATTTTATTCTTTTTAAAGCATTTTATCTTGAGTTATACTTTGTCTTCATTCTTTTTGTAAGCAATCATCTTGTATGTGATTTTTACCTTTTTTCAGTCTTCCTGTTTCAATGATTTTAGGATGCCTCTTATAATGTCATATAGGTGAATTCTATGCTTTAATTCTTTTAATCAATATCACTGCATCTTTGAGTATTCTTTATACTCTTATTTTTTAACACGTTTATTTTTCTAGCACTATATTTAAATAATGTTTCAATGACTCATCTACCTCCATGTATAATAATGTTTTCATAAAATTTCACCTCTATTTTAGCTTACTGTCCTAAAATTGCAATGTAAACTTTCAACATGCTAACAGTTCTTCAGCAATGTCTATTTTCTACTAATATAAACATCTAATCATTAAATTTTAAATTCCAAATAATATCCTTAAAAATATTTTTTATGGATACAGTAACCTATCTTTCTGAGGACATTAATTACACCTATTCTAACATTATATCCAAGAAGTATTCATATAATCTAACATACTTTTAATGTAATTTCTATTTATCGAGTTATGTAAGTCTATTTTGTGATATTATCTTCTCTCAGTTGTTTGGTAATTCTTCTTGGTGGTGGCATTTTGTAGTTAGAATGCTAATATGCCTTTTTATCTCTGTGAAACTTAACAGGAGGGACAGAAAGAGCTAGGAAGTCTTATATTACTGTTTGTCTATCATAGGACTGAAGGAAGTATGGGGCATTTTATTGTATATAAAATTTCCCTCTATTTCTTCTGGGGTCACCAGTGATCCCAGACACTGTGCTGACGTTTTAATTTCACCGTGCAGTTACACTGCTCCTGCACAAAAGCACCTTGCTTAAAGTTTGATGCCCGGCAGAGAAGGAAACAGCAGATTTCCTGGCTACCACCGTTGTGCTGCCACAGCCAATTGCCCTATCCACTGATTTGAACAACGTCCTATTCAAAGTAGCTCCTGCTTCATTTTTTTACTTTCCTCTCCTATGTCTGTTTAAGACCATTACTTTCTTTTTCTATGTTATTGTTTTATTTTTTTTCAGCTATCCCTCATAAATCCTAGTAGAGAAAACTATCTTACTTTTCGATGCATTATTTATTTTTTAAAATTACTTTCTTTAGTTTTGTTCACTTAAGAAAGAAAGAATATGCTACAGTGTTTTCAGTCCATTATATTTATTGGAACTTCTAACATTATATGTAAATAGTCAAATTTTGCAATATTTACTTTTATTTGTATCTACTTTTTCCTATCTGTTTTCTCTTTAGTTGTTATTTTAAATGAGAAGCAATGAACAGTGCTGATTATTCTCTGCTGAACCAAATAATGTGATCAGGCCCATAACGATTAAAATATATTCCCAGATTCCTAAACCTGTAATGGTCAAAGAAGATATTCCAAGTTTTAGGACCTAGAGGTTTCACTTTCTATTTTTTTCTATTTTAGAAAGCAAGACACTTCAAAACTTAGTGGCTTGAAACAACAGCCATTTATTATGTCTCACAAATCTACCAGTTGGCTGAGTGGTTTTGCTGATCTTGTCTGGGCTTGTTTCATGTGTCTAAATCAACTAACTCCCTGGTCAGCTGGAGGCTGCATGCTCTAGGTGCAATCAGATTGAGCGATTCAGCCCTGCTCAACGTGGCCTCCCCTCTTCCAGCTGACTAGACTTGATTTGTTCTTGAAGCAAAAGTAAGTTGCAAAGAAAGAGAGTAGAAGCCTCCAGAGACCTAGGCTCAGAACTGGCACACAGTCACTTTCCTTCCATTGGTGAAAGCAAGTAACAGGATCAGCTCAAATTAAAATAGATGTACTGGGAAAAGTTACAAAGTAGCCCCTCTCAATTTTATTTTGACAATTTTCAAAGATACAGCAAAGGTGAATGTTTCAACCTACCACTTACATTCTACATTACCCATGTATCTATTTAGTTTTCCATCACTCTATCCACCCCTCAGTTTATCTTATTTTTGACACACTTTCAAATAATCTGCAGATACAGCAGTTTCTCTTTTCTGTAACTTCATTTAGCACTCAAAACAATATCACTATATGTTACACGTTGACTATAAACTTCTCTTTTCCTCACAAGCTTTTATAGATTTAATATTATCTTGGCTATTTCTGTGCAAACTAGTTAAATGTTATTTTAAAATTCTTATTTTCCCTACATCACCTCAGTTACTCTAGTGGACAGTAATTGTTACTGTGGTCCTCTGTTATGGTATTGAATATCTTCAAATGCCTTTTGAATTTAATGAAAATACTACATGAAATAACACTGGTGGTTACCTACTTTTCTTCCACTTTTTCTTAAGTCTCCGAACTGAATGAAACAGCTGACAGTAAGCTGTGCGTGAGTGGTGAGGTATGTTAATTTTTACACTTCCCTTTAGCTTATGTTGTCAGGAAGTGATCTCCAAATGCAAAAATATAAAGCACTCTATTCTTGGGTAACAATGTGAACAATGGAAGGCTTGACCTTTCTTAGGCAGATCCCTCAGGTTCTAAAGGAACACGTCTTGATTTAATATCAATCTCTATATAGGAGCCTATATAGGAGAATGGGATGAGGAGAGCTGCTGGTCTTTGTACCGCAATTTAATTCACTCTGAATACTTTCTATCCTCCCACCTCGACTCTTCCTTCAGTCTGTTTCTGATTAGTTACCATAGCCTTCCCCTGGACTCTATATATGCCAAATGCAGCTCCAGACTTAGAGGCTCTCTGGGATCCTGTCAAGAGGAAATCCTGTACATACCCCCTACTCCTCTATCACTGCTTCCTGGTCTGGGCACACTCACTGTGCAGTTTCTTCTTCTCTGGTTTAGCCAACAGCATGATTCATAGGTTTTCTGAATTCCATCATAGCATCTGGTCCTTGTGTGAGTCCTCTTTCATTTCGTGTCTATTACAGACAGATATTTTAAAGTATCTAGCCGGGCGTGGTGGCTCATGCCTGTAATCCCAGCACTTTGGGAGGCCGAGGTGGGCGGATCACCTGAGGTCGGGAGTTCGAGACCAGCCTGACCAACATGGAGAAACCCTGTCTCTACTAAAAAAAAAAAAAATAGAAAATTAGCCGGGCATGGTGGTGCATGCCTGTAATCCCAGCTACTCAGGAGGCTGAGGCTGGAGAATCGCTTGAGCTGAGGAAGCAGAGGTTGCTGTGAGCTGAGATCGCGCCATTGCACTCCAGCCTGGGCAACAAGAGTGAAACTCCGTCTCAAAAAAAAAAAAAAAGTATCTTTACTGTTGATACAGTGAGATTTGTGGGGAAAGAGGATAGAAACGTATGCCAATCTCCTCTCTTGAAATAGACATTTATTATTAAATAACACTCATCAAAATAAATGTTCTTATTGTTATATCTTAGTTGGATAAAGTGAAAACACCAAAATCCTGCTCTCTAATCATGATTACCTCCAAAATATTATTGTAACATTTTTTCTTGATTCAAAAAGCTAAAGATACTAAAATGGAACAGTTTGGGCCATGTTATTTCAAATAATTTTGTCATCCAATCAATATTCTTAATATTTCCCCTCAAATTCTTTCACTAGTCTTCCTTTTTCATTATTCACAATGTTTATTTCAAAATCTTGCCTGTCTCCCCCATTCATCCTTACAAATTCTTACCTGTTCCTTTACAGAGAAAATAGAAGTTATCAGAGAGAAAGTCCTTTCAATTCTTGTCTCTTTTATTATGAACAAGTATGCCTCTGTTTTATCCTTGCTTCTTTCCTTCGTGTCTTGAACATTCTCCTAATAAAGGTAAACCATCCATTTAAAAATCTGTTCCTATTACCTCCTATTATTTCTGGGACCTTGGACTGTTTGCTGTATCTTCCTGTTCTATTCTTCTCCCTCAGGCTTCTATCTGTCACCATTTCAATTTCAAAACAGCAGATCTGACAAAAGTCAAAAATAATCTCTTTGTTGAAACATACAGTGAACACTGTTTAGTGACCATCAATTTTTAATTCTTTGCATTATTTGAACTTCTAGCCACTTCCATTTTGTTGAAACTCTCTCCTCCATTAAGTTATAGGACCTGACTCTGTTCTGCTTCTCTTTCCATTCTTTCTGTCTCTCCCTATCAATCTCTGTCCTTGGCTACTCTTCGAGTCTTAGTAAAAGTTTATGTCATATTAGGCTTCCTTCCTGGCTTCTCTTGTAATGTGATATATGTGTTCTCTTGCAACATTCTCTGGGTGATATTATACATTACTTGACTTCAGTTTTGTAAACATTATTCCAAATACATATATCATTGCCAAGTTCTAATCTGGTTACCAACATTTATATATACTTTCTCCTAGATCTATCTGCCTGATTTACCACTAAGCATCTCAGACTGAGAATATTTCAAACTGGATGCATTATAGGTATTATTACTACTTATCAAATATGTTTTGCTGTTATCTATGCACCTGGCACCACAATAAATGCACTTGCCCATGTGGAAACACACACTTGACTGTATCCATTCCCTCACTTCTTGAGTCTCGTCTAACACCAAGACATGACCTCCTGACTTTATTTTTTAAACCTCTTGAATCCATTTTATTTTCATCACCTCTCAATGTTACATCTCTCATCTCCCACTAGGATGAATTCTGTAAGATTCTAATTGACATCCCAATTTTCAGCCTGACATCCAGACAGAATAAAATTTCTAAGACAAAGGTGAAAGTAGATTTCTTCTCGCCCACAGCCCTATATTAGTCCACTAATATTTTTAGCATAACAATTATTGGATCAATTTCTTATCTTATCAATTTCTCTTTTTGATGCTTTCCCTTTGGAATCCTATCTTCCAAATACATCAAATTACTGATATGTCCTTGAATGCATCATGTTATTTCCCAGTACTTTGCAGAAATGCCACATGCACCTAAAATATGTTCTACTCTCTATCTCTGCTCCCTCACATTCATTTAGCTCTTCCTTGACTCCTATAGAGCCTAAGCATAATATATACTCAGTAAATGAATAAAAAAATGAATACATTTTTCTATACTCTATTTTCCAGTTCACCTTTACGAGTTTATTTGGTATCAGTGCTCCCTTAAACTTGAATCATCTGAGGAAATACCTGTCACAAATTACTGTGATACCACATAGAAACTGTATTAAATAAATGGGAATATAGAAATGTATTTTTTAAATAATCTAAGTAGTAATTTGAAATAAATAGTTCAAATCTGAAAGCTAATATTTTGCCTACTTTGTCCATTTTGCTGGCTTGAACTTTCCTTTTGTTTAGGGATTAGAATCTATTAGCCTTTCTTCAAGTCTCATTAAAATTAATTTTGTGAAGTTCATTTTAACATTTATCTGAAATTAAACTGAAAAATGTAATTAGTAGAAATTCATGGAAAAGAGCCCAATTTTTATTATGTATCATTAGTATAGTTGGCTTAAAAAACAAAACAAGAATAAACTCAAAAGCAAAAACAAACAAGGACAAATAATCTGATGTCACTGGTATGGCCTTCACTCAGACAACTACTGAGGAAGCTTCACAACCTTGGAAGTTAGCTGAAATACTCTGGCTTTCCCATAAAACTCACTGTCTCAGTGTAATATATATATATATATATATT
>NW_016803441.1:190708-199173 GCF_001698545.2 Rhinopithecus bieti | reverse complement strand
ATTTATATAAAAATATATATATTTGCTAAAATATATATATATTTGCCAAAAAAAGAAATAATTCTCAAAATATAATGAAAACATTGAAACTAAATTTCAGCACAATAAAATGTCAAAGAAGAAAATAATCTGTGAGATAATAATGAAACTTGCACTGCTTAAAAGAAAATTATTTCTGAGGTAATAATAGATTCATTTTTACTTTATGGATATGTGATAAATCTGATTATAACTGAGGTCATATGTTAAACCAACACACAAAAAAGTTTCACTGTGAACATCACTGATAATATTGGCCTCCTATCAAATGTCATCCTCTTAACTGGATCTATTCATCTATTCACACCACCCTTACTCGTATGCCCCTAATTCTTCTCTGCCTGTTCTACTTTTCCACATAGCACTTAATGTTCTAACATTCTATAAGTATGCATACTTATAATATTTATTTTTATTTATGTTACCACTCTAGTATGTAAGTCGCATAAAGGCAGGAAGCTTCATCTATTTTGTTTTCTGTTGTAGCCAAGGACCAAGATTACCTGTCATATAGTACTCATTCTGAATAAAACTAGAGAAAATCAATTATAAAGAATAAAATAGCAAAGAAAGTTTATTTTTTCTTTTTTTGGCGGACAATAAAACAAGCAAATGAAAGTGTATTGGTCCTGGATCATGTCACAATCTAAAATGGTCCATCAGTAGAGCTTGCCAGCACCCTTTGTCATTCCATGTCATCTCAACACAGCCACAGAAGTAACTACATGTCCTAGTTTCTGTGCTTCAGCATATCATGGGCATTTAATCTATTTGATAGGCAGGTCATTTTATTTTTGCCTCTCTTTATTTTGAATTCTAAAAGTTAAATAGTAAAACATTGCAGATATAGCATATATGACTTCTAAGTTCTTCAAATTAAATGAAATTTTTACACAGCAAATTTGGACATAACTTACTTTCTCTCTTTCTTCTTGAAGGTATCTTTGATTTATTGGATTTAAAACTGTAGCAAAGTGATAAAATCAGGATTATTGAAGAAGACCAGGATTTCTTTGCTCTTCTTGATATGATGGACAGAAAATAAATCTTAAAAAAGCCCTAACAATGCATAATAAAATTACCAACTTATTGATGCTTTCCAAGCTAACAATTATAAGTCTGAAAGAACATCAGTACTTGATAGATGGAATAACCCCATTATTTACACATCAAGGTTTATTTGACACTGAATCAAAAGAGTGCTGTTGATAACTGTGTTTAATCTGTAATAAATATGTCACCCATATTTCATTATGGAAAATAAACAAAATATGCTTCCATTTGTTGGTTAGTGCATTTTTTTCTGAAAAATTTCGCAAATATTTTACATCTTAGTATTAAAATAACTTTGAATATACCATGTTGAATTAAGACACCAACTGTCTCCTCATAATCCAGAGTAAGATTTATACAAACGAGAAAAACATTTTCAAATAGTACTTTATGAAAATATCATAAAAATAAAATTGGGCATTGGTACACTTCATAATGTTGAGAAAGTGGTGATAAAATAAAGACATAAAATTTGATACTTTTTCTTATATATAGAATATAATTAAAACAAGATATTTTGTGCTGCTATATTCTGCAGCCAATAAAATTGTGGCAAGCATGGTGGCAATGCATAAGCTCAGCAACACGGACTTCGCCTCACCAAGGCCAACCTAGCTGTGGCCACTGCTGAGAACCCAATCTTCCAGCAGCGTAGACCAACATCGAGTCCTGAAATGATACAATGATACCTTTCCCCAGGAGTGATCAGCCAGCTACCTGGTAGCACATTGATTACACTGGATGTCTACTATCATGGAAGCGACAGTGTTTTGGTCTTAACTAAAATAGACACTTATTCTGGGTATGCATTTGCTGTCCCTGCACAGAATGATTCTGGGAAAACTACTATCTGCAGACTTACAGATGTCTTCTCCACTGTCATGGTATTTCACAGAGCATGACTTCTCATCGAGGAACTCATTTCACACTCAATTAAGTGTAGTAATGGGCTAATCCTCAAGTAATCCATTGGTTTTACCATGTTCCCTATCATCTGGAAGCAGCTGGCTTGGTACAATGGTGAATGTCCTTTGAAGAGTTAGTTTTCATGCCAGGCAGTTGGCAATACCTTGCAGGGCTGGAGCAAGGCTCTCCATAGGGGCTGCATATTCTCTGATTCAGCATTTGGTACATGGTGCTGTTTCTTACATAGCCAGGTTTCACAGGTCCAGGAACCAAGGGGTGGAAATGGAAGTGGCAACACTATCATTCTTAGTAACCTAGTAACAAAATGTCTATTTCTGTTGAAAGGAAAACTTTAGACAAATTAAATTTAACCGAGTTTAATTGAGTGAAGTGAAATTCCTGAGTCAGGGAGTTTACCCCATCAGAACAGGTTCAGAGAGTTTCAAGGGCCGTCTCATGGTTGGAGAGGATTTATGGACAGAAAAAGGAAAGTGACATACAGAAAATGGAAGTGAGGTACAAAAACAACTGGATTAGTTACAGCTTGGTATTTGCCATATCTGATCATGTTTTGCACAGTTGACCACCTTTGACTGGTGAAAACTTGCTGGCTGGTACAAGAACAGATTACAGTGTGTTTACATATCCAGTTAGGTTACAATTTACTATGTACAGAGAAATACTTAGGCCAAACTTAAAATACATAAGGAGGCAGCATTAGGCTAAGTGTACTTCCTATCTCTGTGACCTTATACTCTTCTGGCCTGAAAGTCTTAGTTCCAAAGTGAGGAATGCTTCCACCAGGAGATACATAAATGATTCCTTTGAATTGGAAATTAAGACTGCCACCTGGCCACTTTGGCTTCTTCATGCCTCTAATTCAATAGGCAAAGAAAGGAGTTATTAATACTATGCTGACTTGGATGAGTGGAGATAAGAAAGAGTGTTTCTGGAATACAGAAGATCCTTCAGGGCATCTGTTAATATCACCATGCTCTGTGATTAAAGTCAATGAAAAACTGCAACCCACTTTCTACAGGACTACTAATGACCCCAGATTCTTCAGGAATAAAGGTTTGATTGTCTGTACCAGGTAAAGAATCATGACCACCTGAGTTGCTTCTTCAAGGAAAAGAGACTACAGAATGATTAGTGGAAGAAGGTGGTTGTACCTTCCACCTATGACCATGTGACGAGTTAAAGAAATGAGGCCTATAGTTGTCATGAGTATTTTTTCTTTTTTTTATAGATGGGTATACATGTATGTGTAGCAAATATTTTTGTTTTCTCCCTTCTCTTATCCTCTTATGACATAGTAAGTGATGTACTCACTCTACATATTGTTATTGACATATTGTTATCTTAACATCATAGTATTTAAGTTACAAGGTATCAAGGAGAACAAGGAACATCACCCAGTACTTTTCATTCTCTTCTATAGAATAAATTAGTTTATTTTCAATTATATGCAGGACAGTTGTCCAGATATACAACTTTTTGTCATGCTTTACTTTATAGTGTTTTGCAAATATTGCATTTTTTACTGTTTGAAGGCTTGTGGCAACTCTTTTCAACAAGTCTATTGGTGCCATTTTTGCAACAATATGTGCTCATTTTGTGTCTCTGTGTCACATTTTAGTGGTGCTCTCAATATATCGAACATTTTGATTATTATTATGCTTGTTATTATTATCTGTGTTCTTTGATGTTACTATTATAATTGTTTTGGGAGTTCATAAACTGCACCAGTATACGACAGTGAACTTAATCGATAAATGTTGTGTGTGTTCTGACTGCTCCACTGACTGACCATTGCCCATTTCTCTCTCCTTGAGCCTCCCTATTTCCTGAGACACAATAATATTGAAATTAGGCCAATTAATTACCCTACAATGACCTTTAAGTGTTTAAGTGAAAGAAAGAGTCACACATCTCTCACTTTAAATCAAAAGCTAGAAATGATTAAGATTAGTGAGAAGGGCATTATTAAAAACCAATATAGGCTAAAATCTAGATCTCTTGTGCTGAAGAAACAGCCAAGTTGTAAATTCAAAGAAAATGTTAAAAATGCAAAAGGTAAAATTTGTAAATCCAAGAAGAAATTAAAAGTACTACTTCAGTGAACACATAAATGATAAGAAAGCAAAACACCCTCATTGCTGATATGGTGAAAGTTTTGGTGGTCTAAATAAAAGATCTAATCATCCGCAACATTCCCTTAAGCCAAGATCTAATCCAGAGAAAGGCCCTGATGCTCTTCAATTTTATGAAGCCTAATAAAGGTAAGAAATCTGCAGAAGAAAAATTTGAAGCAAGTAGAGGTTGGTTTATGAAGTTCAAGTAAGAAGAGTCATCTCCGTATCAAATAAGACAAAGGTAAAGCTGCTGATGTGAAAGCTGTAGTTAGTTATCCAGATGATCCAACTAAGATAACTGACAAAAGTGGCTACAGTAAACAACAGATTTTCAATGTAGACAAAGCAGTCATTCAGTGAAAGAAGATGTTGTCTCTTGCAGAGAGAAAGGAGATTCAACACGTGGCTTCAAACCTTCAAAGAACATTCTGGCTATCTTGTTAGGGGCTAATGCAGCTGGTGACTTTAAGTTAAAGCCAACACTCATTCACTAGTCCAAAAATTCTAAGGCCCCTACATATTGCGCTAAATCTACTGTGTATGTGTTCTACAAATGGAACAACAGAGCCTGGAAGACAGAACATCTATTTACAACATGATTTAATAAATATTTTAAGCCCATTGTCGAATACTCCTCATTAAAAAAATGCTTTTCAAAATAGTACCACTCGTTGACAAGACACTTGGTCATGCGAGAGCTCTGATATAGAAATACAAGTAGATTAGTGTTGTATGCCTGTTGCCACAATATCCATTCCACAGCCCATTGATCAAGGGGTAATTTCAATGTTCAATTCTTGTTATTTAATAAATGCATTTCATAAGGCTGTAGCTGCCACAGATAATGACTCCTCTGATGGATATGGGCAAAGTCAGTTGAAAAGCTCCTGGAAAGAGCTCATCATTCATTTTTTATTTTTTTATTTTTAAAATTATTTTCCTTAAGTTTTATTTCAACTTCAGGGGTACTAGTGCAGGATTGTTGCATAGGTAAACTCTTGTGTCAGGGAGGTTTATTGTACAGATTATTTCATCATGCAGGTATTAAGCCTAGTACCCTCTCATTATTTTTTCTGATCCTCTCCCTCCTCCCAATCTCCACCTTGCAAAAGGCCACAGTGTGTCTTGTTCCTCTTTATGTGTCCATGTGTTCTCATTTTAGTTGACATTAAGAACATTCATAATTAATGGGAGAACACAAAAATGTCAACATTAACAGGAGTCTGAAAGAAGTTGATTCCAACCCTCATGGATAACTTTGAGGGATTTGAACCTCAGTGGAGGGAATCACTGCAGATGTGGTGAAAATAGCAAGAGAATTCAAATTAGAAGTGCAGCCTAAAGATGCGATTAAATTGCTGCAATCTCATGATAAAACTTGAACAACTAATAAGCAGCTTCTTATGCATGAGCAAAGAAAATAGTTTCTTAGAAGCAATCTACTTCAGGTGAACACACTGGGAATATTATTTTAATGATAACAGAGGATTTCAATATTTCATAAACTTAGTTTATAAAGCAGCAGCAGGGTTTTAGAGTATTGACTCCAATTTTGGAAGAAGTTCTATTATGAGTGAATGTTATCAAACAGCATGGCATGCTACAGAAAAGTTTTTGTGTAGGAAAGAGTAAATCAATGTGACAAACACTATTGTTGTATTTAAGAACTTGCCACAGCCAATTCGACCTTTAGCAACCACCATCCTGAGCAGTTAGTAGCCACCAACGTGGAGGCAAGCCCCTTCACTAGCACAATAGTTATGACTCATTAAAGGCTCAGATGATCATTATCAGTTTTAATAATGAAGTAATTTTAACTAAGGTATTTACATTGCATTTTTATATGTAAAGCCATTTCACATTTTGTAGAGTATAGTATCATGCAAACATAACTTTCATATGCACTGAGAAATAAAAAGTTCATATAACTTGCTTTCTTTCAATATCTGCTTTCTGGCAATGTTCAGAAATGAAACCTGAAACACCACTGAAATACCCATGTAACACATTAAATGGAAATGTGACCATGTTGTTGTGTTTATATGGAGATTAAGTGTTGCTTGAGGAGATGTGTATGAGTACCAAGTTTACAAGGAGTAGATTCATGATGGTTAATTTTATGTGTCCACTTGGCTAGGCCACGGTACCCGAATATTTAGTCAAACACCAATCTAAATGTCTCTGCGAAGATACATTTTAGATCAGATTAACATTTAAATCAGTTGACTTTCACGAAAACAGATTATTCTTCTTAATGTGAGTGGGCCTCAACCAATTAGTTGAAGGCCTTAATAGAAAAAAAGAAGGAACTCTCTGAAACTATACCTCCAAACTGGCTTTTATACGTAAGCTACAAAATGAACTCTTCTCTGGATCTCCAGCTGAACAGAACTACAATTGGTTCTGTTTCTCTAAGAATCCTGACTAACACAAGAGGTCATTCCAATTTTGTGTTTTATGAATGCAGAAAGAAATAGATGAGAGTAAGCTGGCTGATTTGTTCCCTTTGCCCCAGTTACCTGTTCAATCTCATCTCCAGATGAAATACCCCCAATAAATTTATACCCAAATAAGCCATGCTTCTTATTGTTCTGCAATTTTGCCTATTCTGCTACCATTCACTCCACTCCTCTTCCTGAATAACATTCGCTGGAATGTTACTCTACCACAAATTTGAACACCTAATTTTCATTGTCCTTTAACATTTAGCTCAAAGAGCACCTGTCAGATTTTTTCTTTGACATGCCCTCCTTTAGTTGAGTCTGAATTACTTGCTGTTCCTATAGATGTCTCCATAATTTTGCCCTGTCATTAAACTAAATTGTAACTATCTGATTTATTGTTTGTCTCCTTTTGTGTGTTGTGGTCTTTGTTAAATTGGTAAAATAAATCATTTATTTAGCATTTTTCCATGTTTATGTTATTGTATTATATAAGTATTTCTTATCAATGTTGAATGAAAATAAGCTTATAAAATGATTTTATTCATTGTCTAGCTCGCTCTCCTCATTATATTGATGATAACATGGTACCCTTCCACTCCTGTTCTTAATAGGCTTGGCCTTCCAGATGATATGTATGTGTTTTATTCCACCACCAGTGAAGTACCACTAGATTTTACTCCAAGATAAGCATCTATTTTACAGTATAAGCTATTTTTTGTCTCCAAACCCTGGCTAAACTGAGTCAAACAACTCACATTTTTCAGAAGCAAACAGCCAAAAGTCCAAAGTCATCATTGAATGAAATAAATGTTAATGTTTGATCACATTTCTGAAATTGGAAAAAATAAAATTGTCTAAACTATCTGAATCTAATCCCAGGTATTCATGAATCCAACTCTGTTTCAATATTGGCTTAGTTTTTATGGAACTGTTAAAGTGTACTCTTTAGTAAGTATTATTTGTTAAATGGCCTCCTTGTCAGTGGCCAATGGAGCAACTGAATTTTCCTTCATTGCAAAACCACCCATTTCCCATATAGCCTTTCTATTTTCACAGCACTGAGCTTCCTTGAATATTTGTTTCATGCAGTCTTCATGGTAATATTGGAGGCACTGCCACAGTAAATGACGGAACTAGTGATAAATACAGCATTTTTCAAGGAAATAAACTCTCCTTTTATATATGGCTTCCTTTTATATATACACAACCAAGGAAACCAAGCATAGATTTGCAGTGATTATATAATTTTAGATCAAATTAGATAGAAAATGTGATATGTCAGAAAATAGGATTAATAGTGTTTGGGACTCTCAGACATAGAAAAACAAAGTTAAATTATATTCTTAATCATCTTTGTGCTTCTTACCTGATGCCACACCTAATGAAGATCTAAATCTACAGTTTCCTGTGATTTGATGTCCTAGTATATAATAAATTTGTGAAGCTAATCTCTCTGTGTAGTGTGGTTTTCCTAAGATTTTTTCTACGGTCAAAAAAAAAATTGCTTGTAGGCTTGCTTTCCTCAAAATGTAGCAAACCTACTTTTAAGAATCATAATTTAACAGCTTAAGGAGATTTTGGGCTGAGATGATGGGGTTTTCTAAATATACAACCATGTCATCTGCAAACAGGGACAATTTGATTTCCTCTTTTCCTAATCCAATACGCTTTATTTCTTTCTCCCGCCTGATTGCCCTGGTCAGAACTTCCAACATTATGTTGAATAGGAGTGGTGGGAGAAGGCATCCCTGTCTTGTGCCAGTTTTCAAAGGGAATGCTTCCAGTTTTTGCCCATTCGGTATGATATTGGCTGTGGGTTTGTCATAAATACCTCGTATTATTTTCAGATACGTCCCATCAATGTTGAATTTATTGAGAGTTTTAGCAT
>NW_016803441.1:185139-189184 GCF_001698545.2 Rhinopithecus bieti | reverse complement strand
GGACATTCCATGTTCATGGATAGGAAGAATCAATGTCGTGAAAATGGCCATACTGCCCAAGGTAATTTGTAGATACAATGCCTTCCCCATCAAGCTACCAATGGCTTTCTTCACAGAATTGGAAAAAACTACTTTAAAGTTCATATGGAATGAAAAAAGATCCCATGTTGCCAAGACAATCCTAAGCCAAAAGAACAAAGTTGGAGGCATCACACTACCTGACTTCAAACTATACTATAAGGCTACAGTAACCAAAACAGCATGGTACTGGTACCAAAATAGAGATGTAGACCAATGAAACAGAACAGAGTCCTCAGAAATAATACCACACATCTACAACCATCTGATCTTTGACAAACCTGACAAAAACAAGAAATGGGGAAAGGATTCCCTATTTAATAAATGGTGCTGGGAAAACAGGCTAGCCATAGGTAGAAAGCTGAAACTGGATCCCTTCCTTACACCTTACACAAAAATTAATTCAAGATGGATTAAAGACTTAAATGTTAGACCTAAAACCGTACAAACCCTAGAAGAAAACCTAGACAATGCCATTCAGGACATAGGCATGGGCAAGGACTTCATGTCTAAAACACTGAAAGCAATGGCAACAGAAGCCAAAATTGACAAATGGGATCTAATTAAGCTAAACAGCTTCTGCATAGCGAAAGAAACTACTATTAGAGTAAACAGGCAACCTACAGAATGGGAAAAAATTTTTGCAATCTATTCATCTGACAAAGGGCTAATATCCAGAATCTACAAAGAACTCAAACAAACTTACAAGAAAAGCAAACAACCCCATCAAAAAATGGGCGAAGGATATGAACAGACTCTTCTCAAAAGAAGACATTTATGCAGTTAACAAATACATGAAAAAATGCTCGTCATCACTGGCCATCACAGAAATGCAAATCAAAACCACAATGAGATACCATCTCACACCATTTCGAATGGCGATCATTAGAAAGACAGGAAACAACAGGTGCTGGAGAAGTGATGGAGAAATAGGAGCACTTTCACACTGTTGGTGGGACTGTAAACTGGTTCAACCATTGTGGAAGACAGTGTGGCGATTCCTCATGGATCTAGAACTAGAAATACCATTTGACCCAGCCATCCCATTACTGGGTATACACCCACAGGATTATAAATCATGCTGCTATAAAGACACATGCACCCGTATGTTTATTGTGGCACTATTCACAATAGCAAAGACTTGGAACCAATCCCAATGTCCATTAATGATAGACTGGATTAAGAAAATGTGGCACATGTACACCATGGAATATTATACAGCCATAAAAAATATAAGTTCATGTCCTTTGTAGGGACATGGATGAAACTGGAAACCATCATTCTCAGCAAACTATCATGAGGACAAAAAAAACAAACACCCCATGTTCTCACACATAGGTGAGTTGAACAATGAAAACACTTGGACACAGGAAGGGGAACATCACACACCAAAACATGTCATGGGGTCAGGGGAGGAGGGAGGGATAGCATTAAGAGATATACCTAATGTAAATGACAAGTTATTGGGTGCAGCACACCAACATGGTACATGTATACATCTGTAACAAACCTGCAGGTTATGCACATGTACCCCAGAACTTAAAGTGTAATAAAAATAAAAAATAAAAATATAAACCACAGGAAAATAAGATAAAAAATCATAATTCAATTATCTTCTATGATATGAATATAAGGTAGGAGACCTTCAGAGTATTTACACAACTGTATTAATTCCCTAGATTATATGAACTGGACAAAAATGAAGCTAACCATTTCAAGTTCAACAAAAGTAAATGTGAATATAAGTATATTGAAGTTAATAGAAGTTAATTACAGTGTGTTAGTACATATTTCAGATTTCCAAAGATTGTTGCATACATTCTTTGTGAGATATTATTTAACACAGAGATCTCCGTAGAGCATTTAAACAGATATCTGACTTTCAGTTATGTTGCCCAGTTTTAAAGATGCTGGATTATATCTGAGTATTTATGATTCTATAAATACTTTTTTAATTTTTTAGGATTAGTTACAGTCATATCAATGATTGATACTTTTATATAACTGTTTTAGTTGGACTCATAAAGCCCTACACATTGGGGCTAAATACTCCTAGAATGTAACCTATTTGAGAGTAGCTGAGGCTATTTTGTACAACATCTTAGTAGAGCCTAGGGCAACATCTGGATATAGTAAGCACACAGTTTATGAATACTTATTTTATAATAATGATGAATGTTATAACATCAATGTTGCTACATTCAGTTGTAACTCTATTATATGTTTATAAGCATTAGATAAACAAAATCTGTCATTTTTCTGTAGTATTTAGTCATTCCTAGGTTTTTGTTTGGAGCCACTGTGTAGAGAAAGCTGAATTTAGTTACAATGGAAAAGAGCAGGAGTCAAAGAGTCTATTTTACTAAGGCAAAATAGAAACAAGCACGCCCAAGTCTATACAAGTGTCCTATGCTTTGCAGAATACACCTTCTTGCTTTCATTGCAGATTAATATATGACGGTCTTACTAAGACTTAGAAGCCAAAACAGTAGCTAATAAAACTTTTGAAATTTTTTAGTGAGGGATACCAGTATTTTAAGTAAATTGTACTTCCCCTATACAACTTACAGAAAAGAGGACATCATCCCTCAAGTCCACTCAGTTACTGGAATTCTCTAGATGAGATAATAAACCATTTTAGTTTACTCTTTTCTTCCTTTCTGCACAACCAGGAATCCAGGTCTGAATAATTCTGATCAATGGCATTTATTACCTTCAAAATAGACATTACATTGGAGTTATCATTATTGTCTATGTCAGGAATGACACAGATTTTCATACTACCATGAAACTACAAAAATATCTGTTGGCATTACACTAATAACGAATATGACGTAAGTAACCATAAATTAAGTAGACATTATAAGTGACTTAGTTGAATTTGTCTTTCACTTGCCTCTTTAGCCTTAACTCTAATAATTGCCCTGAAGCACATTGAACCATTGCAATTTTCTGTAATAAGTTATACTCCATTCTGCCTCAATGTCTTACATGTGTTCTCTCTGTACAGATCAAGTTCTTGAGTTCTACCTAAATTCCAACTCTCCTTTTAAATTACATTTTCAGAAACCAGTTCCTATAAATGCTCAGTTTCTATGCTATTACTTCCTAAAGTTGGATTCTGGAAATGTTTTTATAATATTCTAATAACATCGTAGAAATGAGTTAAAGAGAACATCTCATTACATGATATTTGCATTCACCATATTAAGCCCATTTAATTTCAGCCTAATATAAATACACTTAGCAGGAGCTGTGAATGAAATTTATCTGATTAGTACTATTCTTAAATAAAAAGTTAGGTAAGAGTTAACCCAGCTATAGCTTTCATAAATGACTAATATTGCAAGTATTTCAAATTCTAAGCCACTACTTCAAATGTTAAAAGCCATCTTGGTCCTATAAAGGATTTACCAAAGATCTAAGAATTAGGAAAAGCCTGATGCAACTACAGAATAAATGCTCTTAGTCTCATTCTCATTATTAAAACAACCTCAAATAATTCTTCAAGTCTCCTTATAATAAGTGGGAATGACAAGGAGAGAGTATTTTAAAGTAAAATAAAAATTTTGTTTTCATTTTAAACAGTGTTTCATTTAGCCACTTTCATGATAATTTTCTTATAATCTTGAGTATATTTTATTGAAAAATAAATATACATAGGTAATGTATAAACAAAAGCCAGAGAAATAGCTGAATGTAAATGATCCAAAGTAAATGTATTTATTTTTGTGAATACATATTTTTCAGAGCCCTGTTGACAAATATGCAATTTTCAAATACCCTAATTTACATTACATTTTCCTTCATAGTCTATAACTTCCATACACAGCAAAGAGAATCATGGCTGAGCTACTAACAGTCATATGGAAAATTGAAAGAATATTTGATTTCATTACAAAATATTTTCACAAAAAAAACTTCAACTTCTTTTTGAGGGGAGAGGGACTAAATGTTTTATATTAGA
>NW_016803441.1:169472-182146 GCF_001698545.2 Rhinopithecus bieti | reverse complement strand
ATAACATTAAATATTATAAATTTATGATTAAATATTTAAAGTATATATAATTATATATAATATATTATGCATGTATATATAATTTCTATCTTGCTTGAAA
This sequence comes from Rhinopithecus bieti, assembly GCF_001698545.2. Taxonomy (NCBI): domain Eukaryota; kingdom Metazoa; phylum Chordata; class Mammalia; order Primates; family Cercopithecidae; genus Rhinopithecus; species Rhinopithecus bieti. Next base: position 182,046 of record NW_016803441.1, on the reverse strand, counting down.
ACGTCTTAGCATTTCTTTCAACAAATGTCTACTAGCAATAAATTCTTCTAATTTTGTTTATCTGAAAATGGTACCACTGAAAATGGTATTTTCTTTAAAATATTTAAATATTTTACTCCACTGTCTTCTTGCTTGCATGATTTCTGACAGAAAGTTTGCTGTAATTCTTACACTTGTTTCTTTGTATCTAAGCTGGTTTTCTGTCTCTGGCCTTCAAGATTTTCCTTTTATATTTTCTTTTCTGTAGTTTAAATACAATATGCATAGGGATGTTTGTTAGTATGCATTTGAGACTTATCCTATGCAGTTTTTGCCATATCCCATTAACCTAGAAATCATCTCAACTATTATGTTTAAGGGGCCTATGATAAGTTTGGACATTCTTAGTCTATTTTTCCTTATTAAAGTCATGCCCTAAATAATGGACTGTGGGGTGAAATTTTACTTTTTTTTTTTTTTTTTGAAATATATGCTTCCTTTGTTAGCTAAGGCTAACGCCAAGAGCAAGTAAATGAAATTCATGTTACAAATTGTTCTCTGTACCTGTTATCCGAAGAAAGTAGAAGATCATTTACACATGGTATGAGAACTGAATCAAAGGAAATTCAGATCTTTTAAGTTTTGATTGAGGACCTGGGAAAAATAACAGGGGCCTTCAGTGGACCCCGGGCACAACCATTTAGCTATATTGTTGTCTTCCCCAGATGAAGGCAAAAAGTTAGTGACTCTCCTAGTCTAAAGGCACACGGAACAAAGGCAGAGAAAAGATCTGTATAGTTAAGATAGCTTCAGGGCGAATTGATGGTAAGATGGCATTTGGCTTTCATACTATGGGGAAGGGAAGCATTATAATTTTGTTGGCGGCCCTACAGTCATGAACAGGTTAATTTCTTCATTCATTTGGTTTCTTTACTAGAACAAATAGTTTTCCTCCACTATTTGCTGTAATTCTTACCCTTATTTTCTGAAAGGACAGGAAAGTAACAAGAACTAAAGTAGTGCATGATAAAGTAAGTCTTCAGGTATACAAACTTCCATTACAGACTTGATCCCTTCTGGGGATTTTTTCTATGTTGGTGAAATTTTTAGCACCTAGTGTATCAGATATGATGTCAAGATCTTTGGGAAATGTATCAAATATAATAGTAAAGACAAAAATATGTACAAAGAAAACAATTTGATTATGAGTAGAGGAGTCCTGAGTCTAAAATGTAAGAAATAGTCTTTCTGGTGTAAATGTGCAATTTCATTTACAGCTTAAGCCATTCCTTATTAAATTTTTAGGTATGATACCACAGAGCAGGAAGAAATACATTTACTCATGGACTGGAGGGTGACAGTTAATGGTTAGGAGACAGAGAAAATCTGTTGGTTATTTGAAATACCTATACCCAGTGTGTTTACTCTGAGTAACAAGGGGAACAAAGACAGCAGTATTTATATAAAAAGAGTTACACCTTTATAAATCAGAGAATGATAAGTTTGACCATCTGTGTTTATAGTTAATTCACCTTGAGTATTTAAGTGTAAGGCAGGATCTGAGCTCTTTTGCTTTCCTGAAGTACCCTCTTTGATCTACAAAAAGACTTTTTTCATCCTGGTTTCTCTTTTGTAATATGAGAGAATCTTTTTTGTTCCAGTGTTCCTCCTGTTTACAATAGCTACAAGTGTCCTGCTCAATAAGTGGTTGGTTCAGAAGTAGGCCACCTAGCTATTTGATCTGTACAACAATATGTTTATTTTGGGTCCTGTCTGATTTTTGTTCTAAAGTTCCTTTAAAATTTTTTTTTGAGTATTGTAGTTCAGATAAAAGGGCTATTTCTCATTTTAATCCTATTTTTCAAAATCAGGTTTCAAACTTCAGGTTTAATTTTATTGACAAAGTAAGATGAAAGGACCACTTTTATACCAGCAGCTTCTTTAACACCAAAAGGTAGAAATTATTTCCTAATTTATCCCAAAATATTCTACAGTTTCATTTTCTCTTTGTTTACAGGATTTAATTATGTTCCAATCAATTTTCATTAGAAATGTTTGGGTGCAGTTTTTAAGAGTCTCTGCTCTATCTTTTGAAATTTTTTGGATCTTCAAGTATATTTTGAAAAGAGGGATCACAACTATCTCTTTCCAGGTCAATTCAATCAGCTTTCATGTTCAGGATTTGGTTTCTGAGGTTCTGATCAACATGTGTAGAGGTTGATCACAACTTCAGATAACGCTGTGTTATAGACACCGAAACATTCCAAATTATTCTATGAGTAGTGGTTGATTTTATCTGGATTCAGGGACATTCTTAATTACCAGTCTTAATTCAACTGAGATACAAGATTTAAATTCCACATCTGCCTGCTACCTGGCTCATGGGAGGATGAATCTTTAGAGGCAACTGGCATTGGGAGATCTTAGAAGAGTTGTTGGGAAAGGTGGAGGGTCAAAACAAGAGGAAGGGGAGTAGAGCTGTGGAAAAAAGATAAATTAGAGGATAGCGGGAAGCAGGAGAGCTCAATATAGAAAGACAATCTAGAAGGACTCAATATAGAAAGCTCAGTATAGAAGGACTTGGAGCACAAGTAGGGGAAGGATTCACCAAGGAAATGAATCTAGTTTGTTGTTGCTTAAATTTGTCAAATTGCTTGTTAGATTTGGCCAAGGATTGTTTTCGACAAAGCGATTTTTTAACCAGGATTTTATTTGGAGAGTTCTGTGTAATAATAAATATTGCTGTCCATTGGGGCCTGAGAAATCTTATCTCTTTCCTTTTCTAAGGAGACTTCCAAATAAACAATTAGTTCAAGTCAAGTGTTTCCCAGAGTGGCCAAATCAGTCTTATTGAAATTATGTCATTTAGAGAGACAGAAGCAAAAATTAGAATTATAATGAGATAGAAACATATAAGAAACAGAAATTTTTTCCTGGAGGATGATAGCATTTAGAGTATCCCATGAGAAGTGTCAATGTTCAGTCTAAAACAATACTTATGTACTTCGTATCTTAAACCCTCAACTCGATTGCTGGCCACCTCAGAACACAGACCAACAATCTGGATCCTTAGCAGATGAAAAACCAGAAAAATAATGTGCTCTCTGTATCATAGCCAAGCTCTCAGACCAAATATCAGAGATGAAAGGAGAACTTTATCCATTTTTACTGGTGATCCACTGCAAAGTTTGTTCCCATGGATGCCAGCTAGGAGAGGACCACAAACATACCAGTCTGCAAGGCCAGGTTCAACCACAGGCTTATGCTTGGTTCTGACATGTAACACTGCTAGATAGAACAACACTAAAATAAAAGCACAAAAGAGAGCAAAACATGGATATAAAGAAATTACCTGATTCTACCAAGGATGTTAAACAAATTAGAACCAAAAAAAAAAAAAAAAAAAAATCTAGGTACAAAAACTGGAATAAATAGCTACAGAATTTAAGGCAAAGAGAGTAAAGCTCAGACCTGATGCTGAAGTGGCACATAGACAGGGACCCCACAAGCCATGAGCAAAGCAACAAGACACAAGTGACATCTGTGAATACTACACCTATTTAAAGGCTAGAGTACATGTCTAGAGGAAATGCAGACTGTATCTCCATGGAAGCTCCAGGAGAACTGGGGAAATACATGAAAGCTACTCAAATAAGAACACAGTCTGTTTTTTGGGAGCTTGCTGTAACAAGGGAGGCAGGCTTCATAATTTAGATTTGGCAGAAACTGAAAAGAGGCAAAGGAGAACCTTTACAGTAAGAGAGAGAAAGAGGAAGCTGGAGAATACTAATTAGAAGTAAGGCATTCTATGTGATTAGTTTTGGAAGCATATTTGGATTAATCTGTTTGGCACTGAGCCGGAAGCAGGGGCAAAGTCAACAATAGTTCAACAAGTCCTGTCTATTCCTAAAAGAAAAGAAAAGAAAAGCTACAGGAGTTGTGGATTGACTTCCTTGGCTAGCTGTTACAGGATTGTTAAGTCATATACTGTCATATACGGTGTGTCTATTGTACGTTTGTATACCTACACTCTTTCAATACTTTCTAGTTAAACTTCTGTCAAATTTGGTCATATTTCAGAATTAGTTAACTAGAATGCAGTTAAATATGTATATATTTCTGGGATAGATTAGTATCATCACACTACTAAGTACCGCTATGTCATATCTGATGTGGTTTGGCTGTGTACCCACCTAAATCCCATCTTGAATTATAGTTCCCATAATCCCCATGTGTTGTGGAAGGAATCCGTGGGAGGTAATTTAACCATAGGGGCAGTTACCCTCATGCTGTTCTCACTATAGTGAGTGATTTCTCACTAGATCTGATGTTTTATATGAGCCTTTACCCCCTCTTACTTGGCATTTCTTCTTGCTGTTGCCATGTGAATAAAAGATGTGTTTGCTTCCCCTTCCTCTGTGATTGCACGTTTCCTGAGGCCTCCCCAGCCACGCTGAACTGTGAGTCAATTAAACCTTCTTCCTTTATAAATTACCCAGTCTCTGGTATGTCTTTATTAGCAACATGAGAAACACAATATCAGTCAAGGTTCTCCTTAGAAATATTACAAGCAGGACATACAAAGAGATACATAAATTTGTGATATTTTTCAAGGAATTGGCATATGCTCAATGGTTGGCTTATGGAATCCATAGGTCATTCTGGCAGCCTAGAACTCCCAGGCAAGAGTTGACACTGTAGTCTTAAGGGAGTTTATCGTCCTGAGGAAAACCTCAGTTTTACTCTTAAAGATTTTCAACTGATTGGACAAGCCCCACCACATTATCAAGAAAAACCTCCTTTACTAAAAGTCAACTGATTGTAAATGTTAACCACATCCACAAAGTACCTTCACAGCAACACATAGATAAGTATTTGATTGAATAACTAGATGCTATAACCTAAGTATACACATAAAACTCACCAGAAATCCACAACCAGGAATTTTCTTTCCATTCATTATATTCTCTCCTTAAAATGATAGTTTTATCATTTTAAGTTAAGTGTTAGTTGGCTTTTTTGTAGGTTTTACTTTTTCTTATGTAATTTATTTTGCGATCTGATAGGGTTCTTTATAAATTGTATGACTGTTATTATAGTTATATTGAAAAGCAATAGCAATATAATTATGTTTTATAAGCCAGCCACTCTATTGGAAAATTACCTTTTTATGAGAATATTTCCCTAGATGTGAAAATGCAAGTGTATCATTTATGTTGTGTTCTAGTATTTTTCTCATTATATAAAGAAGTATCCTGCCGGGTGTGGTGGCTCACACCTGTAATCCCAGCTCTTTGGGAGGTCGAGGCGGGTGGATCAAGAGGTAAGGAGATGAGACCATCTTGGCTAACACAGTGAAACCCCGTCTCTACTAAAAATACAAAAAAATTAGCCAGGCGTGGTGGCGGGTGCCTGTAGTCCCAGCTATTTGGGAGGTTGAGACAGGAGAATGGCGGGAACCTGGGGAGGTGGAGCTTGCAGTGAGCTGAGATCCGGCCACTGCACTCCAGCCTGGGCGACAGAGCGAGACTCCATCTCAAAAAAACAAAACAAAAAAAAACCGTTCAGAATTTAAATTGTGACAGGTACATTTAAAGACCATTAGTCTTATCCTAAACAAAGACAAAACTACACTTGAGGAATTTTCTTAAAATTCTGGGGTCTTTCCCTATGATTGTTTTCATTATATTTTCATATGTGTCAGAGGATGTAGAATAATGAAATTGTGTTCTAGAAGAAGCATATCACACTTTATATTACTGGAGACACTTTCCTACAGTTAAGTGGAACAGAAAGCAGGTGATAAGGCTGAAGACAGAAGGATAGACACCATCCCTTGACTATTAACTTCAGCACGACATGAAAATTTCTGGTAGACGCAGAGGGTTGAAATTGTCTCTGAAGCAATGACACTCAATTGTTTGCTATGGGGATTTTAATTCCATTGATTATGTTTTATTTACTCCATAGCATTCAGCCTTATTTTGATGTATTTTGTTCTCCTCAGATTCCCCATTTTTTGTTAGCATACAGATAGATGGATAGATGTCCCATATGTAAATTTTCCCACAATAATTTAAAATGCTTTCATAGAATTATAAAATTATATTTTATTTTGAATAAGAAGAGACATAATAAAGACCAAAGACTGCAGATATTTTAAAACCTAATTTTAAAATTTTCGTTGTGAAACACCCAAACTATTGAAAGGACATGTTGAGATTCTTTTACAGTGTATGTGGGGTAATGTATTTACTAAACATTCCTTTAAAATTGAAGGTTACATTCATTTATGTTCTTTCAACATCATTTATTCCTTTTCATAAGAAAACTCCCAGACAGAATGGAATTCAATAATTACCTAGCAAAATCAAACAGCCTGAAAAAAGTAACATGGTAACAAAAATCCCCAAAGTTAAAGACTCATGTTGCAGCACTGCCATTTCTACATGGTCTTGATAATAATACAAAAGTATGACCAAAGGAAGGAGCAATAGAATCCCTGTCTAGTATAGTTTAAGAAAATAGATTATGATGGAAAGCAACAGGCTAAGAATAAAGACTAACACATGGGGCAAAAATGTTTTGTGGGTGGTGGACACGAGCAGATGGAGAAGGACACATGTGGTTCTGTATTTTCTGAAGTATTGTAAGCTAAGTATCACAGTGAAGAACAGAAATTTAAGCTAAACCTGTTGCTTTATTTGAGTGGAACTCTCCAAGTAAAAGGACTTTTTAGAATTATTGAAGTGTTTAATTTAAATGGCCTGACCAGTTATTGAGAAAAAATTAGAAAAGCTGTTACTTCTATTGAAGCTATTTGAACAGGAATTACAAACAAAATGCCCATGAAAACCAACAAATTTTAACTGTTGGAAAGTCCTTGCTCCACAAAGAGATATTCTCTGAACTCACAGTGTTTCCATGAAGTCCCCAGTTTGCTACACTTGAGTTCGATCTTTTTTTAAGTTTTAAGATTTGAATCTGTGATTATAATCATGGATAAGATGCAGACAAAGAAAGTGAGCCCAACTGAATGCCGACGGCCACCAGGAAACCCAGTGTCTGCAGAATCACCACAATTAGGGGTGTTTGAGTACATTTCTTGGGTGAGAGCCTTCCAGAGATGAATCCTGAGTATCTCTTGTGTGATGATGCTACAAATCTCAGAGGAATGATGCTGCAGATCTCACATGAAAGGTGCACAGCACTTTTTTGTGAAAGAGCCATCAAAATATGTTTGTTGGGTGTCTGCAGTACTATTCTGGCTCCATCTTAGGAGAGAGAAAAAAGTTGGTACCCTAAATCTGCACTTTCATCAGCATTCCTTCTCACCTCTACTTTGACTGAGGAATCATTCTGGAAAACTTTGCCAACCTGCAAGATTGCAAAAGCCTTCCGAATTACTGAAGAATAAAGACAGATTTTTAAAGAGGGTTTAGTGATAAATGTATTCTGGTCCCTGGATTCCCATCAATCATGTAAGACATAGATGGTAAATGTCAATCAGAAAATACAATTCTAAATATTATTTTACTGAAATTATAATAAATAATATATATGTATTTTTAATCTCAGTCTATGTGCTCCCATTGCTTTGGTCCATTTTATGTTGCCTATAAGAGAATACCAGACTGAGTAATTTATAAAGAATGGAGATTTATGTTTTATAGTTTTGGAGGGTGAGACATCTAAGGTCAGTGGGCTCATATCTGGCAAGGGCCTCCTTGCTGCCTCATCCCATGGCAGATGACAGAAGGCAGAAGGACAAGAGGGGGTGAGAGCAAACAAGAGGTCAAAATCGAACTTGCAACATCAAACCCTTTTATTTTTCTTGAGGGTGTGGCCCTCATCACCTAAACACCTCCTTTTAAGCCCCACCTTCCAATACTGTTGCGTTGGAGTTTACCAACACGTTTTCAATACATACTTTCTGGGGGGAAACATTCAAACCATAGCATTTATTTATAATCAACCCATATTAAAAAGGTCCAAATCAAAATAATTCATCTCCATAAAAAAAGGACTAGAATACTCAAATTAGGCACATTATTTTTAGCAACAATTCCCCAATGCTGTCCTATCTTTCTGAAATGTTTTATTTTTCTCTCCTTTCAAACATGTTTTCTTTTGTTTGTCAGTATTACCTTTTTCTATCCCTCTATATTATTTAAATCCCTCAAATCTTTGCCCACATTCCCAAAGGGTTATAACTGTTGAGTGACAAATCACTTGCACCTTTGCAGACACAGGTTTGTGTGTCTGCAGGGAGCCCCCATCCTGCTGACTGAAAAAGACAGAATTATTAGAATCTATTTTTTAAAATTATGTTGCTGTGCCTCCTGTCAATGTAATCTGTTATAAAATATAGGTAAGTCCTGCTGCCACAGCGTAATTAACTGGTAGATTTTAACAGTAGGACCTCTGACAATATCAATTTAAAATGCTTTTAAATAAACAGATCTCGTATGAAAGATACATAGTACTTTTTGTAAAAGAGGCATGAAAACACTTTTGTTGTGTATCTGCAGTGCTATTCTGGTTCCATCAAAGGACAGGGGAAAAATGGCACAAACTCTAAGTGTCCTCTCTGACAAAGGGAATCATATAGTCACCTGGCTTAGCATGTTTTCTTGTTCTACTGAAAAAGAAGAGAGAAAACAAAACCCCGAAGCTATCAGGATGAAGTCTCAGAGAGAAAAACTTCTACCATTAAAATTCATGGAATTCGCACTAGGCAAAGCAGGTGTGCTACTAAGAATTTTAGAGAATGAAAAGGTGCTGCATTTCTAGTGGTGTTTTCAATTAACACCTGCTAAATTTGATATTAATTTTTTAAAAAATTGTAACATAAAATTTTTTACCTATATTTTACATGATTCTTTAAACACAAATAATTAGCTTTACAGAAGAATACATCCATTGCTTTGATTACATTTGTGAGTTGAATAGCTGAAACTAGCTATAAATAAGCTTTCATGTGGAATATACATTCCCAAAATTCATTTGCGGACTTTGCATTTGTTTGCTATTTCCAGGATTTGTACTGATGCATTTCAAATCTCTTATAGGTTGCACATACATACATACATATATTTTATAAGACCCTTTCTTATATGTTAATTAGATAACAGAAAAGTAGAAATAATTTTATATATACAATAGCATAGTGCCACCTTTACATATGTATTAAGCAGTACATGATTGCTTTATACTAAAAATCAGTGTTTTCTATATTAAAGAAACCACTGGCATATACACATCATAAAATAAGTTGATAGAGTTATTTAGGAAAATATTTCAATATTTATCAATAAGTAAATGAATTATACTACAACAGTAATACAATTTATTATTTGAATCCAAGCTTTGCCATTTAATTAATGTCAGTGATTCCAACTTCACTCTAAGAAATATACTAACGTCCCTAGAAAGTGGTTTTTGCCTTTTAAATCATCTCTAGTGCTCAGCATGAGATCAATGTCATTCTGATTATTTAGTAAAACTTTTAGATTGATATGACCTATTCAAGCTAGGAAAATAAAACCAATATATAAGATAATGGTTTCAATTAGATGAGGAAAATAGAAGAACAGAACTACATCCTTTGTTTTTTCTGACAGAGAATTTAATGTAAGAAATTGGTGGAACTGTATTGTAGGACTAACAAGAACAGGTCATACCTCTTGGGACCAGAGAACAAAAGGAAAAGGTTGGGATTATTAGAACCTAGACACTTATAGAAGGGACCTCTCAGAGCTCAGCCCCGTATTTCTGAAAAAGATGTGCCACATTTTGATGTTAGTGTATCTCAGAGAGTGCATTCAAGCTGGTTGTGGAAATATAGAAAAACCAAACCTGAAAACTGGAACCAACTGTCTCTAATGAGACTGCTGAGACAATGGGAACAGGAAGGGGCAAGTCTGTTCTCACTCCACCTGTCTTTGGGCATCCCTCAAGTGCCCCCTAATGGCAGAGCCTAAGCATCACAAGCAGAATAAAGAAACACGAATAAAAATACGCAGTAGCTTAGTTATCAACACACTAAAATACTCCCCAGTTTCGCTGAGGATACATATTCATATTTATTGTCCATTCCACTCTCAAACATGTCCTTGTATGGATGAAAAATAATATGGGTACTCTCTAGCCAAAGCTGTTTATCCAAATTTAATCAAATAAAGCCTCTGTGGTAAAGAAATTTAGAAAATGGCCACTTTCGATTTCTTTAGTTCTGTTGGTACTTGCTGCTTCTCACATGAACAATTGCAGCCTACGTTCTCTCTCTTTGAATCTGGGATGATTTTAGTAACTCATCTGATGACAAGAACATGGTAATAGTGACATTTTGAGACTTCTGGTATTAGGTCACAAAAAGCCTGGGTCTCTTGAAATGTTTGCCCTTGAGACATTGCTTCTCAGAACTCAGCCACCATGCTGTGAGATGCCCAAGCCACATAAAGAGGCAATGTGCCGGTGCTGCAGCAGAGAGCCCACTTGAAGTCCCATTACAGTCAGCATCAAGTATTATGTAGTAGACTTTTTGGACATCCAGCTAGGTGAAGCCTTCAAATGGCATCCAATTACCCCCATAAGATACCCAGTGGAGAACTGTTCAGGTAGGCTAATTTAACCCTCATGAATAACAACAACAAATTGTAGTTTGGGGACATTGAGTTTTACTTACATAGCATACATAACTACAATAGCTCATCTATATGATTTTCCAAGGACACTCATTATCTTTATCCTGATCCAACTATTTTTGTTTTCCTCCTCAGAGTTTTCTGTATTTTTCACTTCGCTTTCCAACCAAGTAGATTCTAAACATTTGAGAGGAAAGGATCACATCCCACTTTGCCTCTGTATCTCACACTTGATAACTGATTATTAACTAGGTATAAGATGGTATTATTATAAACGCTGCACAACCACTACCCTGAAAAACTGACAGTCATGAATCTGCAGGTTGACTGCAGTTCAACTGATCAAGGCTGGGATTAACCACACAGCTCTGCATCAAGATGCAGTTTGTCTGGACTTTTATTCAAGCTGTGGGCTGAGTTTAAGTCTGCTCCACGTGTGGTTTTTCTGAGATAGAGACTAAAAGGTAACAGCCACTGATGTCATTCTCTTCTCATAGAGGATCACTGGAGCACAAGAGCCAACCAAAAATATTACAAACACATTCAGAGCTTCTACTTAATCATACTTGCCAACATTCCACAGGCCAAAGAAAGTCACATGGTCTATCATATCAACAGGGTGAGGAAGTGCCTTTTGCCTAAGTGGGAGCACAGAAAGTAAATATTTGCTGGATAATAATGTGAATAATTACAAGATCATCAAAAATGTCTCATTACTGATTGTAAAGTTCAGTTAACACCCTGTAACATTTGTATATAAACATAGTGATAGTTATTATATGTTAAATACATATCTAGACTTGCAAATTATTTCTAAGACCCAGGGAAAATTCTAAATCTGTATTTCCAGAGTATACATAGAAACTAAAAAAGTATTCACTGTAAAAATATTTAGGTGTACGACTATGATAATTAAACCATCTAAAAGTCACTGTTTTCTTCACTTAAAATAATGCAAAATAATAGATCATTGATTTTAGAATATAGCGAGAGAGTAGCTGGCATCCTAAATTTGTATTTTTATGTACTATTTATTGTTGTGACTACTTATTTAATTGAATACTGGTCAAAACTTAAAGGTAAGTACTTTAAAGCAGTAAAAGTATACCTTGTAAAAAGTAATGGTGCTGGGGAAAAGGTTATTTTAGCAGTGCACCACTTTTCTTCTAATTTTGTGAGGACTGCATTCTTTTATAGCAAATCCACTGACTTCTTAATGTCTTCCAGATATACCATTAAATGCACTGGGTTTAGATAGTTTGAACATCCATATTTGTCCCAAATGAACACTTAGAAACACAGGAAGCATCAATCATACCTGCACAGAGTGAATATTATTAAATGGAATAAATCATCAACTACAAATACTTTATATTTCCTGCTGTAAATCACTGATTAAAGTTAGAATGATGCGACGGAGGCGGAGCAAGATGGCCAAATAGGAACAGCTCCAGTCTCCAACTCCCAGCGAGAGCGACACAGAAGACCGGTGATTTCTGCATTTTCAACTGAGGTACTGGGGTCATCTCACTAGGGAGTGCCGGACAATCGATGCTGGTCAGCTGCTGCAGCCTGACCAGCGAGAGCTGAAGCAGGGCGAGGCATCGCCTCACCTGGAAGCGCAAGGGGAAGGGAATCCGTTTTCCTAGGCAGGGGAACTGAGACACACAACACCTGGAAAATCAGGTAACTCCCACCCCAATACTGCGCATTAAGCAAACAGGCACACCAGGAGAATAGATCCCACACCTGGCTGGGAGGGTCCCACGCCCACGGAGCCTCCCTCACTGCTAACACAGCAGTCTGCGGTGATCTATCCGAAAGGCAGTAGCCAGGCTGGGGGAGGGGCGCCCGCCATTGCTGAGGCTTAGGTAGGTAAACAAAGCCGCTGGGAAGCTCGAACTGGGTGGAGTTCACAGCAGCTCAAGGAAGCCTGCCTGTCTCTGTAG
>NW_016803441.1:130137-166681 GCF_001698545.2 Rhinopithecus bieti | reverse complement strand
CAGCACTATTCACAATAGCAAAGACTTGGAATCAACCCAAATGTCCATCTGTGACAGACTGGATTAAGAAAATGTGGCACATATACACCATGGAATACTATGCAGCCATAAAAAAGGATGAGTTTGCGTCCTTTGTAGGGACATGGATGCAGCTGGAAACCATCATTCTTAGCAAACTATCACAAGAAGAGAAAACCAAACACCGCATGTTCTCACTCATAGGTGGGAACTGAACAATGAGATCACTTGGACTCAGGAAGGGGAACATCACACACTGGGGCCTATCATGGGGAGGGGGGAGGAGGGAGGGATTGCACTGGGGAGTTATACATGATATAAATGATGAATTGATGGGTGCTGACGAGTTGATGGGTGCAGCACACCAACATGGCATAAGTATACATATGTAACAAGCCTGCACGTTATGCACATGTACCCTAGAACTTAAAGTATAATAATAAAAAAAAAAAGTTAGAATGATGCATTATTTTAATTCAAAGTCAATTGTGGAGTGTGACTAAGATTTATAGGATAACACATGGTAAATACCTACACTCTCAAGGTAAGGAGATGTGCCCTAGATTATGAAAACTAATAACTATAGAAAATTATAAATTTTATTTCTGTGCAGTTAGATTTATGGATCTACATATTTATAGACTGTTTTGTCGACATTTTATGGAATTTTCTAGTAAAAGCATTGTTGAGACATTAGAAGCCTTATTTCAGGCAAAAAAGTATGTAGTCTTAGTCTCCACGCTTTTATGACTTTATTTACATTATAATCTAAAACAAGCAAAACCAATCTATTGTGAAAAATTTTTAATTGAGGTCTGAGTGTAAAGCATTAAGTAGGAAGGTGCATTTAGGAACTTTCAGGTGTGGTGCAAATGATCTATATTGTGAAAAAGTACGGATCATGTGTCTGTGTGTCAAACCCATTGAATTGTACACTTAAGCTTAGACATTTGGGATGTATTCAGTATGGGTCTACAAGACTACAGCTACTGTGAATATTTTTGAACATTTCTTGAATATGTACATCATATCTATTGATTATTCCCTGAAAAGTGAAATTTCTGTGTGTATTAGTTCTGTCAGTTTGTGATAACAGACTATCACAGACTGGTTGGCATAAATAGAAATTTATTTTCTTAGAAGTTCAAGATCAAGGTACCAGCAGTCTTGGTTTCTGTGGAGTACTTCTCCTTGGCTTGCATAAGGCAGTCTTATTGCTGTGTTCTCACATGGCCTTTTCTCTGTGCATGCATATTCCTGATCCTTCCTCCTCTTCTTATAAAGACACCAGCCCAATTGTATTGGGACTCCCCTTTATTTAACCTTAACTTAATCTTAATTACCTCCTTTAACCTTACTTACATATTTAGGCCCTGTCTCCAAATGTGGTCACATTGAAGGGCTAGCACTTCAAGACATAAATATTGAAGGGACACAGTTCTGTTTATAACACTGGGTCACAGTGTATTTTTTTTTTTAAATGAAAAAGAAATACCTCTAAATTTCTAGAGGTGTTTTTTGGTTTGGAGCAGACATATATCCCTACACGTCCACCACTGCTGCAGTGATGTTGCAGTGACTGCATTTGCTATAACAATACAGTGTGCCCCATTGTCCAAACCCAAATACATATTACTGTTTCACAGTTTGTTTATCTTGGAATCTATACATTTAGAAAACAAGACAGCATGGAGATGCTGCAATCAGCATTAATATAACCAAGTACAGGAGAAGTTCTAAATCTAGGCTCAACCTTGGCTGCACATCAGAATTCCCTGGAGAGCTTTTAAAATTCCTATGATCATTCTGAACTCCAAACATATTAAATCAGATTCCCTCAAAGTGATAACCAGGAAACAGCATTTTTTTTCTCCCCAAGTGATTTTTCCTGCCACTGTGGTTGAATACCACTGACCTACAGCTTCAAATAACCACAGTGCACATGAGGACAATTTCATTAAGTTGATTATTTACTCACCATTATTTTTAGCCTCTTGCTATATTCCTCTCTTACATGCAAAGCACAGCTGGTACTTATATTAATGATAAAATATTTTAAATTAAGAAGCTACATATGAATATGATATAATACATTCAAGGGATAAATATGTCTTATCTTATTAGTTAATGAATCTTATATTCTGTGTAAGAAATGTGTCACAGGTGATCCCAAGACTATTAAATATGAGAGAAATTTGAAATTCAAATTTAAAACTAAAGTATAATTTAGTTCAATGTTTTGTTTTTAGAGAAGGAAGTTATGCATAAGCAAGAAAGGAATGTTGAAATTACCTCTGCAGCACTAAGTTAGAGTCAAGGATATCAGTATGAACTAAAGTTTAGTTTAGTATGTGGACAGATGGCTAGATATCAAAACAATTATGTTTTCACATAGATTATTCAATTTATACATAATTATTTATTTGTGGTTAATGCCTAAAAACAAGGGCAGTCTAGCAATAAGCACACCCAGTGTCTAGATGTTAGTTTCTAAATACCATTCTCAAAAAAAAAGAAAACAGAGCTCCTTGGAGTAGTAGTTGATTTCAGCTCTGAGGCATGGGAAATGCAAGATGAGCCTGGTGCATCTTGTAGGACCAGAAGGTAAGAAAGTTCTGAAAATACAAAGTGATGAGGACATGTTAGAGGACAAAGGAACCAACTGTAACCAATGGCCAAAGCTGGAACAATGTAAGCAACAAAGCAAATAACCTAGTATTAAAGTATAACCTGTATAAAATAAATGCATATAATATAAAGGACTGAATAAATAACTAAATGGTAGAAAAGAGATAAATATTTCTTACAGAAGAATTACATTTAATACACATAGAAGCTGCCCTTTCCAGAAGTGAAGTTCATAGGTATACACACACACACACACACACACACGAGGATGGGCTTGACTTAGTAACTCACTTTCAAAGGATAGAATAAGTAAGGGGAGAAATAAAAACTTTACAGTGGAGAAACCTGGCAAACAACACCTTAACCAAGTGATGAAGCTTAACATTCCAGTGACATCATGTGGATATTATGTAGCCCCTGATATGATATGAGAAGGGCAATTCACCTCTGTGGTATTCTTCCCATAAACCCATAAACTGAGTATAATCATCAGAAAAACATTTAAAAAACAACTAGATTGGAGGACATTCTGCAGAATGCCTGGTCAGTATTGCCCCAGATATTGAAGCTCTTAAAAAACAAAACAAAACAAAACCAAAAAACAGAAAAGACTGAGAAAGTCTCACTGACCAGAGGAGACTGGAAAAACAGGACAACTAAATGCAATGTGGCATTCTAGATTAGTTCCTACAACAGGAAGATAGCATTAATGGAAAATTGGTAAAATTGAAATTGTCTGTAATTTAGTTAAAATATCAAAGTTGATGCTTTAGTTTTGCCAAATGAACCACAGATGTATACAATGTTAATAATGGGAAAAATCAGACATAGGATATAGAAGGCCTCTTTGTACTATCTTTGTATTTTGTTCTAAAACTTAAAATTATATTGAATTGAAGTTTCTAAAAATATATATAAGTGATTGGAAGGATATTCCTCTATTTATAAAACATTGATAAACATGTTTAACTATCATAGACACTACAGAGAATTCTTCTTTGCTGCTATTAAAGAGTATATTTAAAAACAAATAAAATGTGATCGCCATTAAAATCTAAACAGCTGTTCTATAAAATAAAATTGTATCTTATGCTATTCCCAATACAACTGTTTAAGGAAGGTGCTATGCTTGTTCTGTGTATAAATCAGGCATTGAAACAAACAACCCATTTAGGTAAATGTTCCTTTAGAGCCTTTTTTTTTACTACTGTGTGTATCTGAGAATCTCAGTACACTGAAAAAAAAGAGAGGAAATCAGTTGTATGAATTCTTTGTCTTGCTACAGATTTATTAGATGGAATTTTATTTCTCTCAACACTTCTTGAAACTGATTCGAATTGTGCAATATTATTTCTTTAGAAAAAAAGTGTTTAGCTGAATATTGCTACTGTTTCAACATATATTGTTTCCATGAAATTTTATTTATGTTTTCAAATTTACTTGAGTTAGAAAATTTTCAAGAAATTACATTTCAACTCTACTTAAGTTTTAATTCTACCAAACCACAGTGGTCCTAAGGATTGTGTGAAAGAAACTGCTGCATAAAATTTCAGACAGCAGCTCCTCAAGAACTGGATATAAAGTGTCAACTGAATGGGCTCTTTGAAAATTTAAAGCAAGAAGATTCTATAATCAGAGTTTCAGAGACCCATAGAATTATAGCAAATTAACGTTACAGTATTATACATAGAATATCTTTTTTTTTTTTTTTTTCACAAATGGGATAGAACAAAACAGCTCTAGTTTTATTTTGTTTTGTGGGCACATATGTATATGTGCTCTTCCGTATACTTTAAATTTTTTTGTTTTTATTTACTCTCTTTTGATGTTTTCTATGCCTATTTTCAAAGAAGAGAATCACATTTCATTTTCTAAAGATCAAATAGTTGGTATTTGATCATTAGAAAGGAAATGGCATGTTAGAAAGGAAATAACAATTAACTAAAAAGTAAACTCTATCAACTTCTCAATAACTGCCTTCATTTCTCTAAACATCTGCAGTAGCCTCTTACTTTGATGATTTCCCAGTTAACCATCCTGCCCCTATTTCAAACCTTATGTATTCCCCTCCCCTACCACTGTAACTGTTTGACATTTAAAACAAACAAACTAAAACTAAATATTAGAAATGACACTATGCTAGTTCTTGGCCTAGCCCTTGATTGTCCTATTAACTTTATACCTTATTTTCTTTAGAATGCTTGTTCTTTTGCTCCTTCTTGAAATCTAGCCACCATGCTATGAGGCCACCCAAGCAGCCAAGTGGAGAACCATGGTCCTGAATGTCAGCCCCAGCTGCCAGTTGAGCCTCCAGATGACTGTAGCTGCCCACCACCCCATCTGACACTACATGAAACAAAAGAACAAGCCAGTCAACCTACTGACTCATGAAGAGTAATAAACTGATGTTTTAAGACAGTAAAGTTTGAAAGGGTATCCTTTGTAGTAATAGATAACTACAACTTTACAGTGAAATTTAGATGGAAGAACCATTATTATACATGCCATTTAGGATGATTGCTTCTATTATCAGTGAGTAATTGAGATAGGAAAAGATAATTGACAGTTTGGAAATAGCACCAGGAAAGGGTACAATAAATTAATTCCTCTTATAAGACTATACTCCTTCTTAGGAGATTTCGGAGGTCTTTAATCCAGTAATACCTAGAACCATGGTCTAGCACTCTGCTACTCAAAATATAGTCCCTCAATTGGCACAGTTAGTATGAAGCTTGTTAGAAAAATAGAATTTCAGGATCCACAACATAGCTACTAAATTAGAATCTGCATTTCAGCACAATCCCTGGGTGACTAGTTTATACACAGGTCTAATAATAAGTGATTTGGATAAAAGTGAAATCACACAATTACTTGATAGTATGTTAATTTATTGTCTGTCCCATCCAAGTTTTGCTTTTATCCGAATAAATCCCTCCTCAGACACAAATCTACCTAAGTCAGAAACCAAAAACTACTCCGACTTCCCTCACTCTGTCATTTCAAATGAAAAATATAAATTGTACCTTTTTAATATATATGTCATCCTAACATAAAGTCATCACATTATCACTTGTCTAATTAATTCAAGTGGTCAGTATCACCCTTAGAATGTGCAAGTGTGGCCTCTGCCATGGGTCTTATGTCTTAGGGGCCCCATGCTTTAGAGGCTTTTGTTAAAATGTTGAGATCCTCCTCTGGTGGCTGGGACTGACCAGGTCAGTAATGCCATCCACCACAGTGCCTAGAGACTAGACTATTGCCCACCTAAGCATCAATCAGTTTTCCTCTTCAACTCTAAGCATACTCTCCTCCTCATCCCACATCCCTCACAACATGGTGATATGGTTAGGCTTTGTGTCCCCACCAAATCAAATCTGAATTGTAATCCCCATAATACCCACATGTCTAGGAAGAGATCTGGTGGGAGGTGATTGGATCATGGGTGTGAGAAACACACTCACCCATCCAAACCCAAAGAATCGACTTAGAGGCACAAAGAACAACAAAAGTGTGGCTTTTTAATAACTATCTTGCAAGATTGGGGCAGAGGGCAGGCACACACAGGACAGTCATAACAGGTAATTTATCTCCTAGCACACAAGTCCCTCCCCCAGTTCCTCACTGGCTGAGTACTATGGGGTTACAATCTTCCTGGACATCACCTAAGTTTCATTATCTCCCTTATAAGGTTGTACCTGAGTCCCCTATCAGTTGTCCACTAACCTGAAAAATTTTTTTTAAATATTTTAAAAGATAATTATTTCATTCTTTATAAAACAACTCCTTTATGAATAGAGTGGTTATAGATAAAGAAGCAAACAAATATAGAGAGAAATAGAGACATTCATATGCACCAGAGATTGGTCCCTCTTATGTGTCTACCACAACTTTGGATGCAAACTCCATAAGGTAAAAGACCATATGTTATTTGTAACTATATTTTAGTGGCATGGTGATTGATACACAGAGAGAATTTTAAAAATCTCATTGTGGTTTTGACTTGCATTCCTCTGATGATTAGTGACATTTAAGAAATGTTTATTCAGATTGATTACCCATTTTTATATCAGATGATTTGATTTTTGGCTATTGAGTTGTTTGTGTTCCTTATATATTCTGAATATTAGTCCCTTGTTGGTTGAAACACTTGCTAACATTTTCTCCCATTCTGTTCCTTTCACTCCAGTTAAAATGACTTTCATAAAAAGACAAAAAATAACATGCTCGTGAGGATGTGGAGAAAGGAAAATGTCTGTACACTGTTGGTGTGAATGTAAATTAGTATAGCCGCTATGAAAAAGACTATGGTGGCTTCTCAAAAGACTAAAAATAGAACTACCATATGATACATCAATTTCACCACCATATGGTGGCTTCTCAAAAGACTAAAAATAGAACTACCATATGATCCATCAATTCTTTTGGATATATATCCAAAAGAAAGGAAATCAGTATATTAAAGAACTATCTGCATACCCATGTTTATTGTAGTATTATTTACATTAGTCAAGATATGGAACCAAACCTAAGTGTCCATCAACATATGAATGGATAAAGAAAATGTGGTGCATATACATAGTGAAATATTTTTCAGCCATAAAAAAGAATGAAACCTTGTAATTTCCAACAACTTTAATGGAACTGGAGGACATTATGTTAAGTGAAATAAGCCGGGCACAGAAAGACAAATATCACCTATTCTCACTCATATGTGAGAATTAAATAAATTCATTTCATGGAGGTAGAAACTAGAATGATGGTTACCAGAGATTGGGAAGGCTCTTGGGAAGGTAGGCATATAAAAGGGTTGGTTACTTGGTACAAGAATACATTTTGTTTCTTAGGTAGAAGGAAGAAAATCTAGTGTTCAATAGCACAATAGGGAAACTATAAGTTAATGACTTACTGTATATTTCAAAGTAACTAGAGAAGTGGATTTGGAATGTTCTCAACACAAAGACATAATAAATGTTTGAGGTTATGGATATCCAAATTATCCTAATTTGATTATTACACATTATATGCTTGTATCAAAATATCTCATGTACCCCATACATATGTAAAACTATTTATTTATATAAAACTAAAAAATTTCAAATAAGTTAATATACACCTTTGATTGGATTGTCTAAAATTTATTTTGGTAGCATTTGTTTTTATTGCTGATGCCAGATTATGGCATATTATTTTAAAAACTTGGAAAAACATAGGACATGAAGAAAATAAAATCATAATTCTTTTCATACTTTATGTTTAACATATTTTCTCTTTATTTAATAAAATTAGTGCTTTTTAAAATCCCAAACATAAGGTATGGTGCAAAAGTAATTGCCACCTAATTAATTTGTTTAACAATTAGAAAAAGAATAATTTTTTTTAGTCTACTCTCCCTACCAAAAAGATGGAATGATAAGAACTGGAAGTAAAGTCATCCTACAAATTGGTTGAAGTTAAATAAAAAGATTTATTTTAAAACTCTTCTTGGCCGGGCGCGGTGGCTCAAGCCTGTAATCCCAGCACTTTGGGAGGCCGAGACGGCGGATCACGAGGTCAGGAGATCAAGACCATCCTGGCTAACACGGTGAAACCCCGTCTCTACTAAAAAATACAAAAAACTAGCCGGGCGACCTGGCGGGTGCCTGTAGTCCCAGCTACTCGGGAGGCTGAGGCAGGAGAATGGCGTGAACCCGGGAGGCGGAGCGTGCAGTGAGCTGAGATCCCACCACTGCACTCCAGCCTGGGCGACAGAGCGAGACTCCGTCTCAAAAAAAAAAAAAAAAAAAAACTCTTCTTGTCTTTATACTGTAAATGGGAGTAATTGTGGATAAATGGTAGAGTGCTAGGACATTATTTTTGCCCAGTAGAATTCAATGCATAGAGCAAGAAAGAAGAAAGAGAAAATATCAATGAAAATTATCTGCATAACGATGTAAAATGCTATCTCCATTTTGGGCAGAGTATATTCTATTATCTCTTCAAGAAATGTTTATTTTCCTTAACACAAATTTTGACTATAATATCACCAAGAAAAATAATTGTTTTCACTTGGGTTTGTAGATTTGTGTGTGCACATGACAGTATATGTGTTGCCCAATAGTTTTTCATAAGAACCTGGAAATTCAATGAAGAAATGAATGAGCATACTTTCACAGGATGCTGCTTGAGTAAACCCAAAGAATATTGAACATAATGTCGCAATTCTCACCATAGACAATTCCGCCAAAACTTTCCCTGTGACCTGAAACACTACCCTGCTTCAACCCTGTCTTGCCCTCGTGGATTATGGTAACTGACATTGTATGGCTGGAGGAGTGATGGTGGAGAAATAAGGGGAAAATCTCAGGGTGAAATTGTTTTCTATGGGAAGAAGTTTAGGTTCTCCTAAAGGGGGTGAGCAGGAATGAAAATACTCATAGAAGGAATTTCAATTTCGAGAGACAAGATGAGATACTACAGTTTACCCATTAGGACAACCTGCAAGAAGATTCTGGATTTTTTTTTTTTTCTCTGATCCTGGAGTTCAGAAACATTCATAGCCAACATTGAGCTTCAGTTTTGTCTTTTTTTTCTTGAAATTCTATCTAGTTATTTTCAAAGGCATTATTAAACATGCAGCTTTGTGGTCAATGCAGAATTAACAGATGAAGCTTTAGAAGAAGTGAGTCAGCTTGGCAGTGTCAGCACTGGCTTGAAGGAGGACAGTGTTGTTAGAATTCCAAGTGGTAATCTGTAGCCTAGTGTTTAAAATGTGACACTTTATTGTAATTGCTTCACGTATTTCTTAGAGAAATAAAATGTTACAGCTATTTTTAGAATTCCCAGAATTCTATCCCCATTGTATTTCCCACGGATGTAAGTAAGTAACCTCTGTTGAAGCTGTGCAAATTATTTGTGTGCTTCCTTTCAAATTAGTACTGGACATTTGTATCTATAACAAGATCCAAAAATTATTCAATGTTTTTAAGTTTTACTAAAATTATATGTAACATTTTTGTGTTTCTGTATTCACTCATCATTCTGTATTTTGAGGTTTATCCACATTGATATAGTTGATACAGTCTATTTTAACCACAGGATTGTGTAGTATTTTATAAACACCTTACAATTTATTCATCTCTCAGCTGTGGACTGTATCATATTTACATTCTTTCCTAGTACAAACAGTAATGAGATAAATATTCATATATACATTACTTTGTGCACATGTAAGAGGTTATCTATGACATATAGTTCAAAATGGAATTGCTAAATTGTATGTTACATGAATTTTCAAATTTAATTAACATTTTAAAATTATTCTCCAATAGGAAGCAATAGCATTGTGGATGAACACAGAAAGAGGGGAAACATGATGTATTTTGGTGTATTTTTGTTTCTTGGTTGGTTTGCTTTATATTTTTGTTTTCTTTTTGCCTTTACCCAAATACGATAGAACAGAAGTTCTCTAACAACTTTGCACATTCTAATAGCTAAGGCACATATAAAAATTACCAAACCCTTGTTCCACACTCAGATATTTTTGACTGCAATTAAACAGGAATTGGTCTTCTCCATCAGTATGATTTTAAAGTCCCCATTCCCCAGAGGATGCTAATGCGTAGTCAAAGTGATTAACCATCGCAATAGGTTTTCAAATTTTACCTTGTATCAGAAATACCTGGACCAAAAGACTTGTTAAAAGGTACATAGTTTGGCCCCATGCCCAGAGTTTCTGATTCAGTGCTTCTGGGGTGGGTTTGCAGGTTTACATTTCAAACAGTTTCTCAGGTGATGCTAAGGTGCAGTCTAGAGTTGACACTTTAAGAACATCATCCCCACAATAAACGATGGGGAAAGGAAAAAGCAACCTTGACAGCTAGCACTAACAGCTAGGCTATGATGTTCCTACAGTTTCAAACACAAAAATAATGTAAAGTTACCCTGCACCAATAAAGAACAAGACTAAAACAAAATCACTGTATAAGTGTGCCTCAACAGTCAAAAAGTAATTTCAGCACGAACCACAAAATGGTCAAGATTCTCCCGCTCCTAAAATAAGTGACTGTGGTTTCTTTTTCCTGTTACAACTTTAGGCCCTCTTCATTCTTTCTGCCTTCTATGTAAAGATTAGTAATTATCCAATCATAGATTTGCTACCACTTTCATACATGACCCAATCCAGCAAAAACTCCTAATATAAATCCAAATCACCAAACCAAGCCCAGATCCTGTAACAAGTCCCCCAAAACATATTCTGAAACATCCATGCAGTAAGTAATAAAATTATCTTTGACTACAGATATGTTACCGGTGGTCTGTCTTTGGTGGCCAATGACAAAGGTTACCAATAAAGTGGGGGGGGGCTATATATATACATATATATATGTGTGTGTATATATATGCACATACATACTTGGAATACTACTGTATATATGTTAAAAACTTTTTTTACTACTATAAACAGTAGATGTATTCATTGCAGAAATAGAGGATTCACATGTAACAAACCTGCACGTTGTGCACATGTACCCTAGAACTTAGAGTATATAAAAAAAAAGAAATAGAGGATTCATTCACAAAAGATAAAGAAAAATAATTGACCAGATATCCTGCCAAAAATGTTGTCAAATTAAGAATATTATTCTCTTTAGAGTTTTCCAGTATAAACATTATATAATTAATTATTTATCAAACTATTGATAACACTTTTATATTTTCACTTAAAATAGGTTATAGATTTTCCCATGTTATTCTATTGGAATTAACTAATTTATAGTATTGATACTGATATTAAGTAGTATTAATCATAATACTAATTTCTACATTATATAATTTAACCAGTTCCAAATTTTATATTTCAGAGCAGAAATTCAATAGACATTTTCTAAAGCATAAATAATTAACTTCAAATTCTTAACGTTTTCCATTATCATTTTACTTTTCAAGATGTTTCTTTCTTATAGGATTTTAGAAACATTCCTGTAGAAGAAAAGCAGCATCACAAATTGAAGCTATGCCCCACTGAACTTCTCCCTTTAAATTAAATATTGAATTTTATTGCACAAATTTTGTGATTGTATTAAAGAAAAAATGTGGTTTTATATCTCTATATATGCATACATATATATTGCTACATATACAGAGAGTTGTCTATACTGACATTTTCCTACTGCTGATACTTTCATCTGTGTGGCAAAAATTTAGGTTAAGGATAACAGCTCCTTTGTTTTTATGTATCTGTGTAATACTGGAATAAGCACTGCATGCATTTGGTAATAGTTATTTTGATAAAATGCTGGTTTGACTTGCTATAACAATGTTCAAGATTTTTACAACTATTCATCAGTGAAACTTTTCTATTGATTTCTACTTTTTACTCTTTTATCATATTTTGATAAACATTATATTAATTTTGTAAAATTATTGGAAAGTTTTATGTGATTTTCACAAGCTAAACAATTTACAAAATAGTGAATTTCTATTATTTGTAGGGAAGAAACCTGTTATATTGTCTTAGTTGAGATTAGCATACTTTTAAAAGACTTTTCATAGTTTTAATTTTGATATGAATACTGTTTACATATTCCATGTTTTGCAAAGTAATTTAAGCACCTTTCCTTGAAAATGTCTACATGCATATACCTCCACTTCATTAACAATAATTGAGACATAATAAACATATTAATATATGTATTGATGATTCCCAGAAGCTTGGAAATTGTTTTTCCTAGATTTAACTTGTTGCCAAAGAGCTTGAGTGTCCTCCCTTAGACTGTCACTTGAAGAATAGTCATGTACACATACTTTTAAAGGAATAAATGTACTTCTTTTTCTTACATATTGACAAATTATAGTTGCATATATTTATTAAGTATACAGTGGTTTTATAATTTTCAATGCAATATGAAATGATTAAATTAAGCTAACTAATTTCCATATCATTACTTCAAATATTCAAATTTTGATGAGAACATTAGAAATGTATTCTCATAGCAATATTGAAATGTATAGCACCACACATTCTTAATAGGCTAAACCTCCCATGAAGAGAGATCCTCTGTAATCAGCACCGTTTAGAAGCTGTTAAGGAAGACAGAAGCCTGCGGCTCCATAGACATTTGTTATGAGGTTTTGTTTCATTTTGAATACAATACTACTTCTAAAGAAGGACCTGAAAGTTTCATAATGGAGTTATTTTACCCTTCATCACCAAAAACAATTACCCTGAAACAATAAATCATAAACTATGCTACTGGAAGCTTTCCAAACTTCAAACTTATAGAAGTGACTTCCAGGGTGAAATCTGGATTGACTCCTCTATGAAATTCAGGTGGACTCACTCACTTACTCCTCCCTGGGCACAGGCAGTCATCCCTCGCTCAGTTCCTTGGATGGCCTCATTCCTCTGTGGATCCCTCTTTCTTGGCCCTCTCTTCCACTGACTCATCATTGACTTTTCCCCTTTGACTCTCCTTACCTTTTAAGGCCCAGCCTGCCCCTACCCTTATCATCACAGTTTCAGTCATTCTGTTCTATTATTGCATCACGTTTTTTAGAGAGAGCTGGGAAGAGCTTCTGATATATGACAGAAGTTACATAAAGGATAAATGAAAGACAGATTCTCATGTTAACTTCAAGTTAAAATTCTTTTATGATATTTGAATTGTTGTTGCTGTCCAGAACGGCAAATATTAACACCCCATCCTGTAGGTGTACTCCTTTTCCCTCAGCCAGAAAGCTCAAGCATTTTCTTTACTCTTTTCCTGGTCTTGGGTCTTACGTAATATGTATATTAATAGTCATATTAATATACCTCTATATTAACTTGAATAACAGTAGTGCACATATTACTGGATGTCATATGATTTTAATCCACAGAGTATACTTAGGGACTGAATGGATTTGTAGATCCTAGGAATTGCTATAGGAATACCCATCATAAGGAATTTCTGTCTGATGCTAGAACATTAAGAGAAAATTGATGTTTTTTTCATCTATTTTTCAGCATCACTCATTCTCTTACACAAATGGTAGACATGAGAAAGCTATAGATCAGTCATTTCAGACTTTTTTCTTTAATTAGATGAAGAGGTTGATTTTTGATGAGATGCTTCTTTGTTTAGCTATTGAAGTGGTACAATTTTTTGAGTAGGAAAACTTTAAGATCATCTTGCATTTCAGCCTTTAAATATATTAATACTTCAAGTTTTTAAAATGACAATTAAAAAGGGTTTATTTAGAGCAACTTTGTCAGAAACACAAGGCAATTTATCCAATAAAGGTTTCTCACTTCTCAAACTAGTAGAAGAAAAAAAAAACTAAATTAAATATTTGTTCTACCCATGCCTTTGTTTTCTTGAGTATTTATTCTTTATATAATGTAAGTCCCTCCACTATATTACTGGCATAAATTAATCTTGTTTTTCCACATTAGGGAGCTCATTGCTGTTACTGACATCTGGCCCCTTTATTTTCTGTAACAAATAATTAATTTAATATTCTTTTACTGATAGTTAAGTGATTTTATTTTCAGATGAAAGTTTTTAATGGTGGCCTAACACATGCTGTTTATTTAAGAGGTTGAAAATTGGTTTAATTCATTATATAGGCTAATAAATTTTATGTAACAATGTTGTTTTTTAATAATTACAAATACAAGTTTGGCCAAAATCCAGTTTGATTAGAAAATAAGTGAATATATTAATTTTTTTATTTTTATAACTTTATTCTTATTATAGTAAAAATAAACATATATATTCTTATTCTTTTATTTTATTTATTCAAGTTTACCTTAAACCACCTATAAATGTAATATGATTAGTAAATATGGTTTATCCTATTTTTATAAAAGTGAACTTCATAAACCTTATTGTTTTTTATCAGACATGCTTTTTAAAAAGAGACAGCATAAACGGAGCTTAATTTAACAAATAAGGAGGACTAGATTGAGTATCCTCAGGTTTGTCCTTCATCGATAGGTCCAATTCATGCAAATATTTTGTAGCAGTAATTGCAAGTTTTTTGAAGATAGCTCTAAGTACGCTTAAAGTCTTCTTTACAGGAAAAATAGGCAATTACAAATAGATAATTTCAGAATTAAGCAACTTGGTCTAAAGTTACGTGTTCATGCTAAGCCAAGTATCTATGATCAGAAGATAATAAAGAAACCTCTTCAAAGTATATCATTTTGATGTACTACAAGTTCTGAAAGACTTCTGAAAATGACAAAGCATTTCTAGATTTTGAAGTAGCTTGAAGTAAATTAGATTAACCAAATACTTTCATCACATGTACTTAAGCATAGTCATACTGAAATGTTTGGAATTTGTTATTACATGTTACTTCCAACTCTCAAAACTAAGACATCTGAGAAACTTTTAGTCTTAACTTCGCTTATTTTTAAAATTCGTTATCATTTAAACAATGTTTGAACTAAAAAACAAAGATAAAACAATAAATGTCTATTAATACATACCAGGAGCTGTGATAAAGAAGCAGGTAAAAACTCCTTCATGTGCCCTAAACAACCGTTGCCTAAAATGTTTGATTTTACAATGTGATTGAAGTGTATTAGTCCATTCTCACACTGCTATAAATATACTATCCGAGACTGAAAAATTTATATACAGGTTTAACTGACTCAGTTCCCCATGGCTGGGGAGGCCTTGGGAAACTTACAATTACGGCCGAAGGAAAAGAAAAGACCTCTTACAGGGCGGCAGGAGAGAGAGAGGATGTGAGAGTGCAGGTAAAAGGATCATTTTTAAAATCATCAGATCTCCTGAAAATTCACTCATATCATGAGAACAGTGTGGGGGAAACCGCCCCATAATCCAATCACTTCCCCACCTGGGGATTACAATTCAAGATGTTTTGGATGGGGACACAAAGCCTAACCATATCATGAAGTGCTTGTTCACTAAGCAACATAAAATAAATAGTGAACCAAAATAAACAGGGTTGTGTTTCTCAAGAAGTTGCCTTAATACTAAATAAGCTAATGAAAATTAGTATTGACATTGCACATAACCTTGTTGGGTGGACAAGCCAAAGCTAGCAGGGGGATAGGACTGGGAAATGCCATAAAAAGACTTAGTTATGGACTTAGGAATGGGGAAGAGGCTTACTCAACACATGGGTTTGTTCACAGGACTTCATTCCCCTCTTTTGAAAAAACATTGAGCATGGGAATCTGATTTGAAAGATGTTAATACAGGGTCTAAAAAGAATTATTTGCACTGTATGTATTGTCACCCTCATCTATCCACAGGGAATATACCCCAATTATGAGAGCATTTCATTATGATTATAAGGTGGACAATTAGGGGAAATGGGAGTTTAGCTCACTTCCTTTTTTGAATACCCTGGTCACATCATTATGCCTCTTTCATCTTTCATTTGTGGGCTTTTGTTTTTTTTTTGTTTTGTTTTTACAGGCACTCCACCATGAGCTAAAATACAGTTTCTTATTTAATGCTGCACAAAAATTTATGTGGTAGATACTATTGTAATCCTCACTTATAGAGAAAGAAAGTCAAATTAGAAAGGTTACATAATTCACCCAAATTTACCTGGATAGTACATTTCAAGGGGAAAATTTAATCCCCAGACTGTTTGATTTGAGTTCATACTCTTAACGAGTAGTCATTTAGTCCTCATAATTCATCCTCAAAGGAGGTCAAATTTATCATAGATTCGAAGATGAGAGGAATAAGACTGCGGGAAGATAAGTGACTTGCCTGAGTCAGTAGCATTTAGAGGTTATGTAGAGATTAGCACTGTCCCCCTCCTTTACTTCCTGCCAGTCTTTTTTTGGTCTCTCATTCTTTGTGACATTGATTGAACTACTCACGGACACTCACTGACTCCTTCACATTCAGTGACTGTTTAGAAATATCTTTTCAGGAGAAAATAAAATATAACAAAAGTTTTAAAACTATCTTCATTGTGTCACTGTCCATGTTTGTTTTATTTTACAAGTTACTCAAATTTAGTCCTTAGTTTTGACCAATTATTTCATGTCTCACATTTTTTTGACTTTGGTGGGCTATTTTTCTATTTTATGGATTTCTGATGTCTTATGCGGATGAAATCTTTGGATGTTGGCTTTTTCATATGCAACACAGCATATGTATATCCACTTAATCCACTTAAATACTTTATCAACTATATATCTTCATAATCCTATTTTGGTCACTTACTTGTGAGTTTGGTTTTGTACCAGAATTCTTACTTGCAAATAATCACTTTGGTTTATTTAATCTGAAAAGGAAGTAACTGAAAAAAATACAGGATAGTTTCCAGAATCTCTGGGATTGCAGGATACCTCTGGGATCACTCAAAAAAATGAAGAGGCTATTCAACTAGACCCAGAGCTGAAGGCACTGCTGCTGCTGCTGCCACAGAGCACAGGACATTGACAGCCCACAGGATGCAAAATGACTATGATCATAACAATTGCAATGATTGGGGAGTTGGAGAGAACATAGCCAAGCCCAGAATTCTTTGTTACTATGAGGAATTCATAGTATTCAGTGAAACCCACAGAACATGTCATCATGTCATCACAGTCACTAGGCCAGCGGTCAGCAAACTTTTTCTGTAAAGATGAGATAGTATGTTAAGCTTTGCAGGGCATATAGCCTTTGTTACAACTATTCTATTCTGCCTTTAGAGTACAAATATAGCCATATAAAATACATAAGTGAATGAGTATAGTATGTACCAATAAAACTTTATTTTTGTAGACTGAAATTCGAACACTGAAAAAGTAACAGAATTTTTCCATGCCACGAAATAGTCCATTATTTTTTCCAGCTGTTAAAAAACAAGCAGTGGGTCAGATTTAGCCTGCAGGCTGTAGTTTGCCAACCACTGCATTAGATCATTAAGATCACTCATAATAGTGGGGACTTTTTAATACATTTACATAAAATACCCCCACCTCAGGTTCAAACTTCTGTGTAGATAATGGTCCAAACTTATCCCTTCCAAGTTTGTGATCAATCCACAAAAACCATTAGGTATACAGACACTTCCTTCGGGTTAGCTTTATTTTCAAATATTTGGAAGTTTTCTTTTTCTTTAAACAATTAGTGTTTAATTTATTGGTTATAAGTTTAAAACAGAGTTATTTCAACTATTAAAGTCAGTCATAAAATTATTTTTCTTTTGTTTACAAGTGAAATGATTTTAAAAATTACTCTCAAGGGAGTTTGGTTCTATCTTACATTTAAAAAAAAAAAAACAGAAAACAGAAAAAAAAACACCCTCAAATGTTTCACAGCACATCACATTTAAATGAATTTGGCCGTCCAGGAAGAACACAGACATCATCTCAGTTAATTGAAGTTATTTACAATCAGGTTTTAGTTGAGTGTAAGACCACAGCTACCAATATGCATAGTGAGAATTCTCAGTGAGCCATTTTTTAAATAATTACTATATTTTCAGCCACTATACTCAAAGGTGACTAATTCATCCCCTTATCTGATTACCAAAGCATGTAGCTCCCACCTAGTTTGATCAGCAAAATACAATTTTTAAAAATCTGTTGTTCTTAAAATGGGTGCTTATATTTACCAATTTATCATTAATGACCCTTGAAGGTGTGAGAGGATCCAAAGGTTTATTTTCCACCTGATGGCAAAGACTTTTGAATGTTATGAAATGTTACATTTTTCATATAGCTGGGGTTGATAAGAATAACTACTATGATATTCCAGTTAAATTCTCACATGGGTTAATCTGACATGTGGATATAATCCTAAAGTCGTTCTATTAAAGTTAGCTAAGATGAACAGTGAACTGGGTTGCTCTGAGGCCTGCTCTCAGAGTATCCTTTTCTTTTCATTGTTTACAGTCATCTATGACTAGTGCCAAGGTATCACATAGAGGCATCTGTGATTCCAGCTCAGTTTCTTCCTCACCTCAGTAAAATGGTCATAGGGAAAGCCCTATGAAACCACAGCTATTCACTGAGAGAGAACCAATATTGTGGAAGGATAGATATTTGAAAGATCCTGCTGATGCAAACTGCTTACACTTACTGGGGCTCCACAGTAGAAATGCTAGATGTAATCAAGTTAATGGCTAAGTGGATAGAGCATGATGAGTCAGTCACAAGTTTATCTTCTGTATTATGGTTGATTCTTATGTGAAGTCCCAAGCCAAGGTATATCTCTATGGAGCAGAATATTTATTTACCCAAAAAAGTTTGGCATTATTTCAAAAAACTTGGAGCTTTCTCTGTGATTTTCTAATTGTGTTTTCTACAGACTCCACGCAACATCACCAATCATCCACAGAGCTTTCTTTCTTTCTTTTTTTTTTTTTTGAGACGGAGTCTCGCTCTGTCGCCCGGGCTGGAGTGCAGTGGCCGGATCTCAGCTCACTGCAAGCTCCGCCTCCCGGGTTTACGCCATTCTCCTGCCTCAGCCTCCCGAGTAGCTGGGACTACAGGCGCCCGCCACCTCGCCCGGCTCTTTTTTTGTATTTTTTAGTAGAGACGGGGTTTCACTGTTAGCCAGGATGGTCTCGATCTCCTGACCTCGTGATCCGCCCGTCTCGGCCTCCCAAAGTGCTGGGATTACAGACTTGAGCCACCGCGCCCGGCCAGAGCTTTCAACTATTGTATAAGATCCAGTGAGTCATTGTGGGTAAGTTGACATAGCTTGTAGTGCAACCTAGACCCATTAAAGAGCCTTCTGATCAAAAAGCCAGCAACATTTTCAGGTACCAGGTAAATGAGTATGAGCAATGCTCAAAGCTAATGTGCACTGCAACCAAAGTCAAAGATATCTACATAACGTTGTTTCCTTTAGAAGCAGAATTGATTACTCACTTTAGTGGTGATATCCCCATATGCCACATTATACTGAGCAGCAGAAACTTTACTGAAATATATCTTACCAAGGCAAATTTATTCCTGCTATTTCCTGCTCTCCAGTTCCCATGATCAATATATTATTAAAATCATAAACCAGTATTATATCTTGTGGGATAGTGAAATTGTCAATGTCATTGCAGACTAAATTGTGGCACAGAAGATGATAGTTGTGATTTAAGACATAATAGTGAAATTGTGTTGTGTTCTTATTGGGTGAAAGAAATTATTTTCAAAGTTCAAGTCCTACTGTAATAGAGAAAAAAAGATGAGATCAATTGTTTCATTTAAAGTGTCTAAGACTGTATTGATTTGTTTCACCAAGAATACTACATTTGGAACTGGATCTACACTTAAAGTCACCACCAAATTAGGTTTGAAATAATC
Source organism: Rhinopithecus bieti (assembly GCF_001698545.2). NCBI lineage: Eukaryota > Metazoa > Chordata > Mammalia > Primates > Cercopithecidae > Rhinopithecus > Rhinopithecus bieti. Next base: position 146,784 of record NW_016803441.1, on the reverse strand, counting down.
CATCATCATTTTCCATGTCTCATTTGTTTTCTGTTATCAGCAAACTGGAGAATTAAATGGTACTATGATACATATAATCACATCTGAATCTTTCAAGCCTTTGACAGTTTCACTAAGATTTGCCATTCCCTCGGGAATGTAGTATTAATTTTTCATTTATTACCTTGATAAAGTGGGAAATCTAGGGACTTCCAAGACCTTCTAACCCAATAACCTTTATTTTATTCACCTATACAATCAATGTGGAGATACTTATTTTGTCAGTTTGGGAGGACATTTATTTATTATGTATTTATTTATAATCATATACTCAGATACTGAGAGAACGGTCATAGGATTATTTGAGAAAATAATGAAATGATTCACAGTATGTATTTGTAATGTTATTTTAAGAACTTTTCTGAAAAATGCCTGGACACCCTTTCTTCAAGTAGTATGAATCTATAAAGAAACTCGGGGCTTAAAACTGGGAAAACAGCCTTGAATTTTAAGCATTATGACTTAAGATACTTGTCTTTTCCCACAGTTGGGAATTAAATAGGAACTTAACATATTGTATATATACCTTAATCCTAGGGGTCCCAGTTAGTCAAGATCAATTATTACATCAGTTTGGGCCCCCTTATTATCATACATGTTCTGCTGAGCATTATGTTAACTACAAGTGAATAATGATAAGGAAGTTTTAGAAGTATGCAGAAGTGAGCTTAATTATATTTTAAGATGTAAAATTTGCAAAGATATTTATAACATTGAAGCAATATTCATCTCAAAAAATAAAAAGAAAATACTATATTTGAATAACAACAATATTAGAATGTAGTAAAATATATACAAATCATTAAACATCAATAAATTGGGGATCTAATTTGTGGATATGAGATCGAGTGTTGCTGTCTTCATTAGTAATATGACCAAAAAGGATTTGCTATTGTTCTTTATTCTTTGCATCAATGGCTGCTAATTTAAAATCCTAGATGATTCCTTCTAAGTGATTAAAGCTAGGTTAAAGTTCTTGCCCATGTTGCAAAGGATCTGGAGCGGGCAGAGGAACAGGAGGAGTTAGGGGGATAGAGGGGAAGTACTGAGGGGACTTGGGAATTAAAGTATCTTTCTTTTTGTTATAATGGGTAGCATCCTGTTTTTTCCTACAACAAACTTCTAGAATATTAAGCCCAATGAAGGCAGTGACTTACCACTGCATATACAGTCTAATATTCATAGATAGAGTTAGCACTCCACATATACACGATAAATGTGTAAATGAATGAATGACAATAATTGCCTAAATATATTAAGGATTTTCAGATGCAGGAAAGCCATAAAAATGATAACTGCCACACACTGTTTTCAATTTTGTTATATTCTCTGCAGTAAACAGTCTTCTTGATTCTTCTGAATTTATCTGTACTCCTATCCCAATTACCATTTTCCTTACCCACATTGATTTAGGTTAGCAGCCAAAAAAAAAAATCGATGGACTGGATATTTTGGCATAGTAAATTTATAAAGACTCCTAGCTGTAGAGATTACAGTGTATATAAAGCATCTACTTATATGATTTTTTGAAAATAAAAAATAAATGATATTTTATACTTTTAAGTAGAAAATATTCCTCCTAGATATCACTCCTGTTATTCAACGAATAAGCATGAATGAAATAGTAAAATAATATCTCAATATGTAGCATACAAACATTTTGGTACATTTATTTTTCTATAAATTACAAACAATTTAATCAACTATTACTTGCTTATGGACCATCAATTCTATGAATATGTCTCAAATTTGCACTATGTTTAAGCAGTTAAATATTTTTGTATGTTTTATTGTCTTGTTTATTATGTTTTATAACCCAAAAGAATATAAAACAATTTAAATAATGTAGAAAAAAGACATATTAAATATTAGAAAATTTTAAATAAAATAATGTCATAATGCAGCTAAGAACTTTGAGATACTGTGTAACAAATATTCAGTGGCTAGTCCTGAACTATCACTGAGTTTTTAGCATTGTCACTTTTATACTACTCAATTCAACAATGCAAGTTATCCCTGCACTATGTTTGTCCAGATAATAGAGGCTACCTACCCCGCCTACGTAAGTTAGGAAGAGTAAAGAACAGAGCACATATTTTACATCATCTGTTTCTATTTAATCACAAAGAAGAAGGATGAATGACAGAAGCAAGCTGAAAACAACTTGATTTCACAAGACAGCCATAACAATATCATATTAGGTAAATGCAAATATAAAGTGATGGTATAAGTCATTCTGTGTACTTAACTACTCAGCCAGTTCAACAAAAAGAGACACATCAATCCCCAACAGTTTTCGTGATGGCACAGTAACCACTTTTTACATCATTTACTCAATAGGTAAGAGTTGTTGGATAGGGATGGATTTTGCTTGTCTGCTTGAGATCTTGCACCAATATCTCCTCTTCACAGAAATACAGTGAGATGCTAACCTGAGTCTCAGCTTCTGGAAGCAGATACAGAGGGTCAGAAAGAATAAAGCTTAGTTACAATTAGTGAAATCTCTCTCATTCTTGTGGAAATATTCTTTCCCCTAAACTTCTGGACATCATTATTTGCATGAACTTTTAGTAACAGACAACATACAAAATCAACATTTCCCATTTTATGTATTTTTTAAGAGCATAATATGAAATTGTTCCTAAACTACTACAATAGTAACAAATAGCTAATTTGTGAATGTTTTCATTGCCAAGTCTTTGATGTGGGCTTTCCCAACTAATCCTCACAATAGCAGTGATTAACTGGATAACTGTATTTCCCATCATATAAAAACTGAAAATCAAGGTTGAAACAGTGCCTAACGCCTACAACTAGTAACTGATAAATCTGGATTTCAAATACAGTCATTCCAGCTCTCAAGCTATTTCTATTTGGAAATCTATCTTTTGAAAGTATAATATAAAACTGTATCTTAATTATGATATTGTAATTATAGCTAAAAAATAATTGAACTTTACTATGTGTGGGACAATATGCTAAATGCTTTACACAGATTGTCCTATTTAATTTTTAAACAAAGCTGATGTTATTGTCACCATTTTATGGATGAAGTAACTGAATGAACACTTAGAAAAGTGAATGACCCAAACACAAACAAGTGAAATTAGTTGATGCTCATTGAATCAGTTGAAGCACCTGGTAAAGAACAAGAGCATCCTCTTTCCTAAGAAGAATGAAGAAAATGCGGCGGGAAGGTGAGGAGTCTGACCTATGCAGGGAAAATCAGGAGAAAGCCTAGAAGATGACAAGGATAAATTTTGTCTCATGACATGCCAAAACACGACAATTTTGTCTCACTCCAGCCTGTGCCTGGTGCCTGGTCATCTGAAATGCCTTTAGCACCCATAAGATTTCTAGCCTATGTTCTATTCTTTTTCTTTCTCTTTTTTTTCTTTTTTTTGAGAAAGGGGCTCTCTCTGTCACCTAAGCTGGAGTGCAGGAGTGCAATCATGGCTCACTGCAGCCTTGGGTGAGCCTCCTACATCACCTCCCTAGTAGCCGGGACCACAGGCACACACCACTACACCTGGCTAACTTTTTAATTTTTTTGTTGAGACGAGGTCTTACTTTGTTGACCAGGCTGGTCTTGAACTCCTGGGCTCAAGCAATCCTCCTTCCTCAGCCTGCCAAAGAACTGGGATTACAGGCGTGAGTCATCACACAGGCCCAGCCTTGGCTGTATTCTGTGAGTTACTGAAGATCATTGATATCCAAACACATTTCTTTTTCTGTTTTAAAAGAAAAAGCACAGTGGCTTTTTATTAAGCTGTGTTGAGGGGATCCAGAGTTCATGTGTAATCCCTTATTATTTCTCAGTGCTAAAAACATGTTTTCTAAAAGATAACATTTATGAGAGTTATTGGAATATGAATGACACATATTACCTATAGCACCATGTTATTGCTGCCTGTGTTCAGTCAACAAATATAACATATTTATTAAGATAAAATGAATTCTCACTTCAAAATAACTAGCATCTGAAATGGACTTTGCTAACCCTGTGATAGCCCTATGACATGTATAGCATTATTAACAAACTTATAAATGAGGCAGTGGTATCTGAGAGTAACTTGCTTGGTGTTAGGAAAACAATAAGTGGCAGGGACTTAAATAAAGCAGGGACTTGTGCCCTTTTCTTAGAAGACCCCGTGCTTTATGCATGGCATGATCCAGCTCACTGCAGAGAGGAGAGGTTGGACTCAAACAAATAAATGCTGAACTTCCTGTCACAGTACATGTCCAAATGCAGGCAGAAAAACTCCCTGGCAGAGAGCTGTATAGGACTGTAGTTGTAGATGAATTCAATAGTTTCTAAAATGTCTTTGTGAATCATGACTATATCAGTGTCAGCTGAATGTTCTGTGTCTTTGTGACTCTTGTGTTATGAGATTGAAAACTCAATGCAATGCATCTTCATGTAAAAAAGTGGTTTACATTGTGCTATCACATTTTAGAGTTTTTAACGAACCTTTACATTCGCAATGCCATTTTGTTTTTGCCACAACCCTGTGCAGTAGAGAAGACAACTGTTTCAATTTCTTCATAATAAAGTAGCAACAGTCCCTGCAAGGAGGAGAGTGACTTGGCCAGATTTCCATAATTAAAATCCATAGAATTGAGTTAGGCTTTAGTTCTTTCCTCTATATTTTCTGCCTTTGTGATTTGTACCTGGTAATTCACCTTCTCCTCACTTACTTTTCCAGGAAGAGAAGAAAACTCTTTAAAAGCTACATTTCTCTCTAAATGTCCAGCGTCTAATAAGTGTCATTTTGTTATCTCTAATTTTATACTTGCTCTAAAGCAGAAAAATGCAAACATTAGCTAGGTAATGAACTGTTTTATCTCTGTTGCTATATAGTCTGTGTTCTATTTGCCTCCTTTTAAATTTGCTGCTTCAGTGCTTTGTGGAGAAACCTGGCCTTAATCTATAAGAGCAGGCTGCCAGCATTTAGTTGGAAAACAATTTGCCTCAGCCTTTGCATGGCTAGTGTTTTATTTCTGAAATGGTATTGATGTAACACTTATACCATTTTGATAACTCAACTGTAATGACAAGAGAAGTTAACCAAGGAAAGAAAAGACAGCCAAGAGTGTGGGAGGCACTGTGTCTAATCAGGCGCTATGACAGAATAAGCTGGAAGCTTTGCAGAATGGAAGACTCAATAGAGAATCAGCTTGCATAGGATTGGGGAACATCTGTAGCTCTGCGGCCTTTATCGCCTTTTATATATTGCCATATTCTCCTACATATTCTGTAATATGCCCCTCGGGGTTAAAAAGACATAAGGGCCCTCGATAGGGGCAAAGCTATTTCTTTATTATTGAAACTTCTTTTCTCTCAGAGGAGAAAATCTGTTTACTTTATTGTTCCAAGAAAGAACATGAACACACATGAACACAACCTGATTCTTACCTCCTCATGGCACACATAAGCTTCTAACCCTCTTAGCTCTACCCAATTCTTTCAATATATCTATATGCCAGCTCTACATTGTGGTGCAATGCCATTCTAAGTTAATGAGGGGCAAAGAGTCTCCCCCCCTTTTTTTTACACAAATGAAATCACCATTAAGCACTCAAAATTGTAATTTAGCAGATGCCTGGAAACTGCAGGTTGGTAATAAAGGTAAACATATGGGCAGTTGCCTCCAGGGATGTAAAGCTTCAGATGCTGTGGGGAGCCTTGAAAGCAGAACAAATGCTGTGCACGGTAGAAAGGCCCTGAGTTGTCCCAGGCTGCATGTTGAGTCATGTTTTTCTGAGGCTGTTATACTTCCTGTAGTTTAATATTTTACCAACCACCAACCTTATGGACAGGACAGCAGCAGAGCCCAAGACAAATGAAAAGAATAAACATTAAAGCTAAGTAGAAGTATGTGCCATTTTGAATACGTTAAACAATGCAAACCAGAAACCCCAACTCTAACAGGCTAATAAATGAGGACAGGCATTATTTCACTGAATTGGAAATTCAGAAGTAGAACAGTCTCCAGAAGCACAGCAATCAGTGGCACCATTCTGTCTCTCTGCTCTGACTGCCGCAGCACCAGCTTTATCCCAAGGCTTCAGAATCTCCTTTCACCTCCTCCTCTGCCATGGTGGCAATATAATCTCTGTGGCAATCAGTGAATAAAATAAAGCACTAAAAATTGTCATCCTCACTGAAGAGCAAAGCATTGCTTAACTGTAGACAACTTCGTTTGCAATTAGTTAATTCAAAGGAACATAGAAAACAACAATAAGTTCCTAGCATGGCCTTGCAGGTAGGAAAATAAGTTTTGGAGGGCATTTACTCTGTGCAAGCACATTACTTATAGTTCATTATTTAAAATTTGAAATAACTGAGCAAAATAGGTATTATTAACCCAGATGATATAGATGAGACAACTGAGGCAAAAACAGAATAAATAACTGGTCACAGATATAATAGCATCATGATAAATATTTTCAATCTCAATAGTTGGGATAGAATCAATCAAACACTGCAAAGAAAAGAAAAATATTATTGTCTTATAAAGGATTCATTTAACTAAGGCTATGAAAGACCCCTTATTGGTATATACAAGTTAGGAGGAAAAGATAGGTTTTTAGTAGTGAACTAAACTCAAGGAGGGAAAATTTAAACTGGGAATTAAAGAATGGGTAGGATTAGGATTGGCAGATACAGAATGATAGGCACCTGAAGGTACAGATTAGCTCAATCAAAATCACCAAGTGAGAAAGTAGAGAACAGGTTTTGTAAGTGAATACTAATCTGGTCTGTTAAAATACAGGACAATTACAATGAGTCAGACATTTCTTATGCATTACTTCTAGTCTCTCAACTCTTGTTTCGGTAACAATTGCAGCAACTAGCTCCATGTACTTTTAGCCATCCTAGGACAGCTTCTTATAAGTGTAAATCAAATGTGCCTGCCAGGGTACCTACAGTGAGCCTCTTTCTTTCTGTCTGTGGCTTCTTAGAGATAATGGGAATGGAATAACTGCAGGAACCCTAAATACACAGAAGCCCTTGGCACACAGATGCTTACAGCACAGAGATATGGAAGAGTTAACGAGTACAGCAATCCTTCAATTAAGCACTAAAGATGATGACTAAATGCTTATCCTATTCATTCTTTCAGTTCATGGAATTTAGCTACATGCCATAAAGTTTCTCATGATTATGGAACTCCTATAATCACGAGGTCATGATCTCCAACTCTGATCTGCTTTCTGCGTTCCTCCTATCTCAGAATTTGTATATTTATTTCTCCCAACTAATTGTTTGAGACACAACAGTTTTTAAATATTTTGGAAAGAATAAAAAAAGCAAAAGCAAGAAAAATGGTGATGTCACTTAGAGAATAGAAATAAGCTAGAGGAATACTGAAGAGAAAATAATGGGTTTGTTTACAGATTTACTAAGTTTAAAATATGAGAGATGTATTCAAATAAAGCTTATAATGCAAATGTAGATTTGCATTCATATTGGAATTTAAGAGAGAAACAAATATGTGACAGTATCACAAAAAGACTAGGTGATGTGATAACAGCATCTAATCATCAGTAGAAGATTATATAGAGAGAAGGCCCCCAAAATCTGAAATAAGACAAATAATCCTCAGAGTATTGAGAAGATCTAGAACTACATTACATTGGTTTTCAAGAGAGAGACAGTAATCAACAGGTACAAATGTTAAATAAAATCAAATACAGAAGGATTGCAAATATCTTCTATTTAAAGATTAAATTGACTCTAATGATGTGACAGTACAGTTTAAGTGATAGAAAAATTTCTTATATTATAAAATTTTACAGAGTAAGACAATAATAAGAAAGTAAAACTATATAAATACTGGTCTTTTAAAAGTTTTTCACTGAATGCACAAAAATATGGCAAATCAAGGGACAGCAGTTTTGAGACTCTGGAAAACAAGCCTGATTGACATCTGATATGGTTTGACTGTGCCCACACCCAAATCTTATCTTGAATTGTAGTTTCCATAATCCCTATCTGTTTGGAAGGGACTTGGTGGGAGGTAATTGAATCATGGGGGCTATTACTCATAGGCTGTTCTCATGATAGTGAATGAGTTCTCATGGGATCTGATGGTTTTATAGGGGACTTTTCCCCCTTTTGCTCAGCACTTCTCCTTCCTGCTATCATGTGAAGAAGGATGTGTTTTCTTCCCCTTCCTCCACAATTGTAAGTTTCCTGAGGCCTCCCCAGACATGTGTGACTGTGAAGCCATTAAACCTCTTTCTTTTTTAAATTACCCAGTCTCAGACAGTTCTTTATAGAAGCATGAGAATGGACTAATACTACATCAAAGGAGAAAGATTTAAATAAATGAAAAAAAAAATCACAGATTCAAGCAACAGACTAAGCTAACATTAGGCTATGTTCCAAAATGAACTGGATGATGAGTAGCTCTCAACACACAAATCGGTATGGAAAGTCGAACATGAGAAAGTCCTGCAGATAAAAAGAGTAGAAAAAGGGACAAAATTATAAGCAAATTGTTTACTGGGAAAAGAAAATACAAATGGTTTTTAATCATATTCAAAGTTATAAAGCCTAAATTATACGAGAAATGAAAATGAAATGTGCACTGAAATACCAAGTATCCATCTATTGTGATGGAAATATCAAAATATAAAATGTGAAGGAAAACAGGTACTTTCATATGCCTCATATATTATAAATCATATTCTTCATGGTTGTAAATTGTAATGTATACTTGAAAATAATATTTGGAAACATTTTAGCAGTAATTCTCCTTCTAATAATCCATCTTAAATATATACCATCATACACACTCAAATATATATATATATATCTGCCATATATATTTATATAGAGAGAGTAGTTTATTGAAGCATTGCTTATAGTAGCAAATACGTAGAAAATTAATAAATCCATTATGGCACAACTATGCTAAATATTCCATGGCAGCTCTTACAAAAATTTACTAATAGGGCATGACTACCAAGAGATATTATTGAATTCGAGATGTATGAAATGTGCTATTTTTCACAGAGATGCATTTGTGTATATAAACCGACGAGCCTAAAATATCCCTGAAAGAACATGCAATCTGCTTACATTTTTCTATGTTGATGGAATTTGGAGAAAAGTCCTAGTTTCACTATATGCCCTTTTGTACTCTTGGAATTATAATCACATAATATCAATTAACTGTTGCACTGGATAGAAATTATAACCAGAGGCCACAATGTGTTTGTTTCCTGTTGGTTGGTTAATTGGTTGGATGATTTTTAAAGCACAGACTTTAAGAAAATGAAAAGTTATTGACAAAAGGATCTCAGAATGCAGAAAACATTAAGCTCGCCTTTAACATCTTATTGTAAAGATTACAAAGAAATCTAAGGAATACTTATAAGACCAAAAAAATTAAAGAAGCTAAAATATACAAATTAAAGATACTATAGCTATGAACATTAATCCAGTTTAAGTACTAGTTCATTTTGACAGATACTTATTCGTTCTAATTGTTGTCTTTTAAATTTTTTCAATATAACTTATAATTGACTATCGTCACTATTTTCTTACTATTTCTTTCTTTTTCTTTCTTTCTTTCTTTTCTTTTTTTTTTTTTTTTTTTTTTTTTTTTTTTTTGAGACAAAGCACCTCCCGGTTGCCTGGGCTGGAGTGCACTGGCGTGATCTTGGCTCAGTGCATCCGCCGCCTCCCAGTTCAACCAATTCTCCTGCCTCAGCCTCCCGAGTAGCTGGGATTACAAGCGCCTGCCACCACGCTCAGCTAATTTTTGGTATTTTTAGCAGAGACAGAGTTTCACTATTTTGGCAAGACTGGTCTCGAACTCCTGACCTCGTGATCCACCTGCCTCAGCCTCCCAAAGTGCTGGGAATTACAAGAATGAGCCACCACGCCCGGCCCCTATAGTCACTATTTTCCACAACAGATTTCTTAAAGATATTCCTTCTATCTAACTGAAATTTTGTATCCTTTAACCATCTCCCAGCCCCTGTTAAGCACCATTCTATCCTCTACTCCTCTAAGTTTGACTTATTTAGATTCCATATATAATTGAGATCATGCAGTGTTTGTCTTTCTCTGCCTGGCTTACTTTACTTAACATAATGTTCTTTAGCTTCATTCATGTTATCTCAAATGACAGAATTTCATTCTTTTTAAGGCTAATTCATGTTGCATTTTGTATCTATACCACATTTTCTTTATTTATTCATCAATGTATGGACACTTTGATTGATTTCATATATTGGTTATTGTGAATAATGCTGCAACAAGCAGAGGAGTGAAGGTATCTTTCAAAATGTTGATTTTATTTCCTTTAGATAAACACTCAGTAGTGAAATCGCTGAATCACACGGCAGTTTCATTATTAATATTTTGAAAAGCCTCCGGACTGTTTATCATAATGACTGCACTAATTTACATTGCCACCAATAATGTGCAAGAGTTCCCTTTTCCCGCCGGGCGCGGTGGCTCAAGCCTGTAATCCCAGCACTTTGGGAGGCCGAGACGGGCGGATCACAAGGTCAGGAGATCGAGACCATCCTGGCTAACCCGGTGAAACCCCGTCTCTATTAAAAAATACAAAAAAAGAGCCGGGCGACGAGGCGGACGCCTGTAGTCCCAGCTACTCGGGAGGCTGAGGCAGGAGAATGGCGTAAACCCAGGAGGCGGAGCTTGCGGTGAGCTGAGATCCGGCCACTGCACTCCAGCCTGGGCGACAGAGCGAGACTCTGTCTCAAAAAAAAAAAAAAAAAAAAAAAGAGTTCCCTTTTCTCCACATCTTTACCAAAACTTTTAACTTTTTGATAAAAGCAAGTCTGATAGATGTGAGGTGATATTTCATTGTGGTTTTAATTTGCACTTCTTTGATGATAAGTGATATTGAGTATTTTTTCATATACCTAACAAATTTGTATGTATTATATTAAGAAATGTCTATTTAGGCCATTTGCCTATTTATTTAAATGAGGTTATTTGTTTTCTTGCTATTGAGTTTCTCATATATTTTAGATATTAACTCCTTATCAGAGATATATGGTTTGCAAATGTTTTTTCTCATTGTGCAGGCTGTCATATCAGTCTGCTGATTGCTTCTTTTGCTATTCAGTTTTTTAGTTTGATGTAATTCCATTTATCCATTTTTGCTTTTATTTCCTGTGATTTTGCATATCAAAAAAATCGTTGCTTAATCCAAAGTCATGGAACTTCTCTCTCATGTTTTCTTCTAGTAGTTTTACAGTTTCAGGTATTACATTTACGTTTTTAAACCACTCAGAGTTGATTTTTGTGTATGGTCTCAAATAAGGGTTTAATTTCATTCTTCTGAATGTGGATTTAAGTTTTCTGAATACCCTTTATTGTAAATCTCCATTATTGGCTAATGGTTCTGCAAGAAACTATTAAGCAATAGTATATTTTAAAGGCAGTGTTTTGAGATATTATAAGCTTTTACTGTGATGTTTCATTATTTGTTTGGTATAGAAAATGCGATTTATTTGTTGTGAGAAATGAAATATGAATATATACATTGAATCCTGACATTTTTAGTCAACTGTTTATGTTTTTTTCAGTATGTGCAAACAATATGAACGTCTGTTCAGATTCTTTTAGAATTTGAAAGCCCCTGTCTTCCCAAAGTATATATCAATTATTATCCAAGTAAAAACTAATAGTGATTTTTGAGAAAGAATTTGAAAACAATTCAAAATATTAACTTGTTTCTCAACAAAATAAGATGAAACACACTTTAAATATAAATAATGTTTGAAAAATTGTAATGATAGAAAAAAATGTTTTAGCTCAAAGAAGGAAATATCTTCCTTTGCCTTTAATTATACCTGTCCTCTAATCTTTCTTCCTACATTGGCAAGTTTCTATTGATGTGAAGAAAAATGCCTTTTCTGCTGACTTAGCTAGATCTACAATTTCCATCTTTTGCCACCTAGTCATATATGCCTTACACTTCAATATTATTTTGACCCCAATTTTTCTTCTCTAATTTCTAGTCAAGTGATTTTTTTCTATTCATGATTATACTATGTTTGGTGATTTCATTATTTACATTCATTTATACAATTATTATGCATCTCTAAAAGGTGAATTTATTTTATCTTCCATGCTCATCCATATTGTGTTAATTATAGATTAATATTCTAAATAAATTATCTAAAACCAAACTCTTTAGTAGGCTCTTCCTATTGACTACCAAATTAAATAGATAATTCTCATTCTAGTTTCTTTTTCAAGTCCTGAGCAAAGTAGCACCATTAACTTCCAAATCTTGCCTTATATTTCTTTCAGATTTTTATTTCACAACACTGCCAAACAATATGACCAGTTGTTGTTTGGAAATATCCCACAATTGTCAACAGTTTCTTTTGAGCTCAAGTAATCATCTTCTCTTGGAGTGTCCTTGACTCACCCTTGCCCATTAATTATTTCCTTTCACAGGCAAGTGTAGCCATTCCTCAATCTTTAAAAATCTTTTTCAATTACTTTCACACTGATACGTGTGTGTGTGTGTGTGTGTGTGTGTGTGTGTGTGCATATACACATTTAAATATAAAACCGCTAGCATGAACTTAATGTTTATATTAAAGAGATTTTCTTTTTCTTTAAGCATATAAAGGGCACAAATTTTGGAGCCTTACAATGATGATAACTTTATACTTTATATTGAAATTTTATATCCAAAGTGTGAAAAATATATTAAATACAAAAGAGTGAATGTGCCTTAAGTTTCCATTTAAATGACTAGTCTAGTTTCTTGAGAGAAGTGTGAGGTCTCTACCTTATTTTTTACCTATCACAGTGTCTCTTATACAATTAACACTTTAATAAACGTTGTGTGAATTGAAACATATTTACTAAAGCAGAAAACACATGGACACTATCACTGTGGAGAAAACCACATTTGCAATAGACAGTATTTAGAGGTTCTTATATTACTCTACTTTTAATTAAATTAACATTATTTTATTTCATTTTGTTTTAAACTAGTGTAATTGGAAGGATCTCAGGCAATGAGAAAATTGTTTTTATTAAATGTACCATAACTTAAAATTTGTTTAGTGTAATTTGTTAGATAAATTATTTAAATCTGGACTTCATTTGTTAAATTGCATAATAAGCTAAAATATATTAACTTTTTACTGAAATGTAACTTTCATAAGAAAAGCATACAACAAATATCTAAATGAATTACAACAAAGTGATTGCAACTATAAAACCACTAATCAATTAAAAGCATCCCAGAATGGACCTCCCCGAACATGCTATCATGATTGGTAGCCCTGCCCTCCTCCCCCAGGGAAATTATTATCCCAACTTCTATTATAATACATTTTATAATGTCATCAGCAAGATGGTGAAATAGAAGGTCACCTGCTTACATTTCCCCACAAACAGCCAGAAATTTTCAACTATCCAGAGACAAAAGTCTCTTTGTGGGAGCCTTATGATTCAGGTAGGAGGTTGTGAAATTTCAGTGGAGCACAAGACCTAGAAGGGTCATTCTGAGAGTTTAGACTTGAGCCCAGGTGACATTCCTGCTAATTGTCCTCCTAGGTTCAAACCCTGAAATGGCCTTATTCCCTGAAGGATTGGATATAGCCCCATTTGGCCTTGAGTCTGCTACCAAAACTATCTGGCAAGGGATTCAAGAGGAATTACACACACTAGTGACTTTGCAGACAGGCTCATCTGCCTGTCAACATCAGTCTCGGCAGTGAACATAGAATTTTTGTATAACTTGGCTCCAGCCCCATCACCTGGTCCCAGCTTAGTACTGCTTACACAAGGACCCAGCGGGAGACTTACCCACGTATGCCACCAGGACAGGCTTGCTGGCCTCTGTTCCACAGCAGATCCTGAAGGAGCCCTGTCTTGGCTCCAGCTCCTTTCTGCTGCAACCTGGAAGTAATCCCACCCATGCAGAGAAGTGCTGGGAAACTAGCCTGTCTGAACAATCAGGAGTGCCTTGCTGGATTCCTTGTAGCAGATCCTGAAGGGGCCTTATCCTGGCCCCAGCCCTTCTCAGTTGCAGCCAGAGAGCTATTCCATCCTTGCAGGGAACAACTGGCACAAAAACTGCTGGGAGACAACCCTGTCTGTGCCAACTGGGCAGGCTTGCTAGCCTGTACCTCAGAGTAGATCCTGAAGTTTCTCTGTTGCAGCTCCAGCCCCTTTTTGCCACAACTGCAGAGTTACCCTTCCTGTGCAGAGAACTCTTGGGAGATGCAAGCAGATAGGCTTGCTGGGCTTTCTTCTACATTACTTCTGAAAAGGGCCTTGAATATAGCTCCGGTCTCTTTCAGCTGCATTCTGAGAGCAATCCTACCCCATAGGGAACTACTAGGAGTGTCATTCCCTGGTGCCACTGGGTTGGGTTTACTAATATCAGTCCCACAGAAGACTCTGACTTAGCTTCAAAGCTTTATTTTAGTTCCTTCAAGTTGTAGTCTCAGAAAAGTTCTACCTAGCCAGGGTTCCACCAGAAGACATACCCATCTCGGCCCCTATGGCAAGCATGCCAACTTCTGTCCTTGAGTAGATTCTTAAGTAGCCCAGGATCTTGGTCCTGACCCATTTAGTTCGCAGGCGGAGAGCAGTATGGATTGCCTGGTAATCCGAATGGAGGGAAACCCAGCGATAAGCAGCAGGCCGATGCCCTGACCTCAATCTCACTGTGGATACTGAAACAGCCCTGTGAATTGGCTCCAGTCCTTCTTGAGACATTCTGAGGGCAGGTTTGCTCACTCAGAAACTCACTGAAAAACTGGACTCAGGTCTGAATATCTCAGTCTCAGTCGTAGACTTCAGACAACCCTGTATCTCAGTTTCACACAATCTCAGTCATTGACTGGAACAGTATGGCCAGCCCAGAACCCCATCCAATGATCAAACAGGAGCTATCCCAAAGACAAGGAGGAATTCATAACCATCAGTGTACTTTGTAGCAGGTAAACTGCCTGCAAACCCTGAAGCAGACCCTTATCCCAGTGGCAACACCACAGACCTAAGTACTGGACAGAGTCCAGGCCACACAGGAGCCCAATAAAACCCAATCCAACTGGACCTGTAGAAATAGGTCTGCCAGCTGTGGTCTCTACTGTGGACCCCGTATTATCCACATAACCCCACTCAACTCTAATCTGAGAGGCAATACCATTAGTACAAATATCAAACAGGAGGAGACTTTAACTTCACAAACCAGTCTGTAAAACCGAAAAAAGGGTTTGCTTGTTCAAATGCACAGACACCCACACAAGATTCCATGAATAATAAAGAATCATGCAAATGTTACACCACAAAAGAAACTCAGCAAGCTTCAGTAATCAACTCAATTATAAATAAAAGTATACAAATTATTTGAAATAGAATTCAAATACTCATCTTAAAGAAGTCCAATAAAATGCAGAAAAATACAGATAGATAACTCAATGAAATAAAGAAAGCAATCCATTAACAAATTAGATTAACAAAAAATTAGAAACCATAAAAAAAACCCAGAAATCCTAGGGCTGAAGAACAAAATTACAGAAGTGAAAAATTCAACGGAAAATTTCAGTAGCAGACTCACTCATGCAGAAGAAAGAAGTAGCAAATTCAAAGATGGGTTATTTGAAATTAGCCCATTAACAGAATAAAAAGAAACACGATTTTTGAAAAGTGAAGAATGCAAAGGAGATTTATGGGAGACTATCAAACACATAAATATACAATTTATGAGGGAGCCCAAAGGATAAGAGACAAAGAGTTATAAAGCTTATTTAAAGAAAAACTGTCTGTCTGATAGAAATAAATACTGCCCAAAAACTTCTCAAATCTTGGGAGAGATATGAACATACAGATTCAGGAAACAAAAGATTCCAAGCAAGATCAATTAAAAATATTACTGTCTTTTTGGCGGAGCAAGATGGCCGAATAGGAACAGCTCCAGTCTCCAACTCCCAGCGCGAGCAACACAGAAGACCAGTGATTTCTGCATTTTCAGCTGAGGTCCTGGGGTCATCTCACTGGGGAGTGCTGGACAATTGGTGCTAGTCAGCTGCTGCAGCCCGACCAGCGGGAGCTGAAGCAGGGCGAGGCATCGCCTCACCTGGGAAGCGCAAGGGGAAGGGAATCCCTTTTCCTAGCCAGGGGAACTGAGACACACAACACCTGGAAAATCGGGTAATTCCCACCCCAATACTGCACTTTAAGCAAACGGGCACACCAGGAGAGTATACCCACACCTGGCCAGGAGGGTCCCACGCCCACGGAGCCTCCCTCATTGCTAGCACAGCAGTCTGCGATCTAACCGAAACGGCAGCAGCAAGGCTGGGGGAGGAGCGCCCACCATTGCTGGGGCTTAAGTAAGTAAATAAAGCCCCTGGAAAGCTCGAACTGGGTGGAGCTCACAGCAGCTCAAGGAAACCTGCCTGTCTCTGTAGACTCCACCTCTGGGGACAGGGCACAGCTAAACAACAAAAGGGGAAGCAGCAGAGGCCTGTGCAGACACGAACGACTCTGTCTGACAGCTTTGAAGAGAGCAGTGGATCTCCCAACACGGAGGTTGAGATCTGAGAACGGACAGACTGCCTGCTCAAGTGGGTCCCTCC
>NW_016803441.1:125361-127423 GCF_001698545.2 Rhinopithecus bieti | reverse complement strand
GTTTTTTTTGTTTTTGTTTTTGTTTTTGTTTGGGTTTGGTTTCATTGGAATATTTTGAATCAAATAGTAGACACTGTGTCATTTCACCTGTAAATACTTCAGTATGCATCTCTAGTAAGAATTTTTTGGTTTATGTAAACTCCATGTCATCATCCCATCTGATGAAATAAGCAATAATTTATTAATATAATCTGATATTCAAATCCAAAAAAAAATTACTGTAATACTATTATTATTGTTTCTATAATACCAGCACTTTGAGAGGCCAAAGCAGGAGGATTGCTTGAGCCCAGGAGTTTGAGATGAGCCTGAGCAAAAAGGTGAGACAGCATCTCTATTTTTAAAAAGCGGGTATTTAAAAGAAAATGCTAAAATAAGTTCTCCTGGTTGAAAGAAAAAGATGATAATTAACAATGTGAAAGTATACAATTCATTTGTAAAGGTAAATATATAGTCAAATTCAGAATACTATAATACTATAACGATGCTGCATAAACTACTCTTTAACAGCTAAAATATAAATATATTTTTAAAAACTACAGCTGTAAATAATAAGATAACATGTACACAATATAAATACATATAAATTATAACATCAATAGTACAAAATGTGGGAGAGAAGTCGCTATACACAATTGAATCTATGGTACTCTCACCTCAAATTAGGACATTATAACTATAAGATGTTTTAGATAAGCTAAGTTATAGTAACCAGAAGACAAAACCTCTAATAGATACACAAAAGAAAAAAGAAAGGACTCAAAGCATACCACTACAAAAATACAAGAAATACAAATAAAGACAGTAGGATTAAGAAAGAGGAATGAAAGAACTACAAACAAGATGGTCAAAAATTTACAAAATGACAGAAGGAAGTTCTTACCTTTCAATAATTAATTTAAATGCCAATGAATTAGACTTTCTAGTCAAAAGACATAGAGTAGCCACATTGCTAAACAAACAAACAAACCAAGATCCAACAATATGGTGACTATCAGAGATTCACTTTAGCCATGAGAACATACATAGACTAACGTGAAGAAATGGAAATAGATATTCCAGGCAAATGGTAGCCAAAACAGAGCAGGGGTGGCTATACTTATATCAGACAAAATATACTTTAATTCAAAAACAGTAAAAAGACAAGACAAAGTCATTATATTATAATAAAGTGGTCAGTTCATCAATACTATATAACAGCTTCAAATATATACACTGTCAACATTGGATCACCTAAATAGATACATAAAGCAAATATTAATAGGCCCAAAAGGTGAAATAGACTGCAATCCAAAAACAGTAGGGGACTTCAACAATCCAGTATGAATTATGGACAGCTTATTTAGACAGAAAATCAATAGGGAAATAGTGGACTTGAGAAACACTTTAAACAAATAGACCTAACAGACATATATTGAACATTCTATCCAGCAACAGTGGAATACACATTCTTCTCAAGCACACACAGAATATTCTCCAGGATACAGCATACATTAGGCCACAAAATAAGTCTTAACAAAGTTAAGAAGATTGAAATCATGTCAAGTTTATTATCTGACTACCATGAAATAAAACTAGAAACTTATAAGTGGGAGCTAAATGATGAGAACACATGGACACATAAAGCGGAACAAAACATACTGGAGGGTGTAAGGTGTAAGGAAAGAGAGGATCAGGAAAAATAACTACTTGGTACTAAGCTTAATACTTTGCTGGTGAAATAATCTGTACCACAAACCTCCATGACACAAGTTTACCTATTTAACAAACCTGCACATGTAATTCTGAACTTAAAATAAAAGTTAAAAAAAAAGAAAAAAAAAACAGGAGAAACTTTGGAAAATTCCTTAATATGTGTAAATTAATCACCAGGGACCTGAACAACCAATGGGTCAAAGACAAAATTAAAAGAAAATTGTTTTAAAATCTTGAAATAAACCAAAATGGAAACACAACATACCAAAACTTATGGGATGCAGCAAAAGTCGTTCTAAGATGGAAGTTTATACCAAAAATTACCCCATTTTTTAATTTATATATATACACATACACACTATATATG
>NW_016803441.1:115598-120864 GCF_001698545.2 Rhinopithecus bieti | reverse complement strand
TATATATATACACATACACACTATATATGATATAAATATATTTTTATATATAATACATTAAAATACTCCATATATATGAGATATATATAATGATGTAGCACATATATATGCTACATCAAGAAACAAGAAAGATCTCAGATAAACATTACAACTTAAAGAAAATAGAAAAAAGGTAAGGCCCAAAATCAGTACAAGAAAGGAAATGATAAGATCATAGCAGAAATAAATGAGAGAGAAAAAAGGCAACAAAAAGATCAGTAAAACTAGGCATTTGTTCTTTGAAAAGATAAACAAAATCATCAGAACTTTAGACAGGCTAACTTAAAAAATGAGAAGACTAAAATAAATAAAATCAGAAATTAAAGAGGAAACATTAAAACTGATATCACAGAAATACAAAAGATTATAAGAGACTTATTAACAATTATAAGGCAACAAATTGTATAATCTACAAGAAATTAGTAAATTGCCAGAAACCTAAAACATACCAGAGCTGAATCAAAAAGAATAAACTATGGGAACCCACCAATAACAAGAAAGGAGATTAATTCAATATTTAAAAAAAAAAAAATCTCATAAAAGTGAAGCCTGAGATCAGATATTTAGTGGTAGAATTCTACCAAACATTTAACAGGGAACAAATACCAATCCTTTTCAAATTCTTCTGAAAAATCAAAGCGGAGGGAATACTTCCAAATTCATTTTATGAGGCCACATTACTCTTAGAGGAATGTGATATACCATGTTAATAGAATAAAAGACAAGAACCATATGATCATTGTAATAGGTGCAGAAAAAGTATTTGACAAAATTTAGCATCATTTCGTTATAAAAACTTTCAATAAATTAGGCATAGAAGGAATGTATCTCAATAGAATAAAGGTCATATATGAAAAGCCTATGGCTAACATCATACTCAATGGTAAAAATTTAAAGGTTTTTCCTCTAAGAGGAAGAAGAAAAGGATTTGTCCACTCCCACCACTTCTATTCAACATTGTATTAAAAGTTCTTGCCAGAGCATTTGGACAAGGGAATTAAGTAAAAGGTATCCAAATAAGAAAGGAAAACATAACATTTGATATGATCTTATATAGAGGAAACCCTAAAGATGTCACCAAAAAACTGTTAAAACGGGTAAACATATTGAATAAAGTTCCAGGTTACAAAATCAACACAAAAATCAGTAGTGCTATCTACACTAACAACAAATTATCTGGAAAAATTAAGATGTCAATACCATTCACGTTAACATCAAAAATAAATAAAATACTTAGGAGAAAATTTGACCAGGGAGGTGAAAATTCTATATACAGAAAATTATAAACGTTGATGAAAGTCACTGTAGATGACAAAGAAAAATGGAAATGTATCCCATGTTCATTAATTGGAATAATCAATATTGTCAAAATATCTATTATACCAAAAACAATCTACAGATTCAATGCAATCCCTCTCAAAATTTCAATGTCATTTTTTCACAGAAATAAAAAAAATTCTGAGAATTTGCATGAAACCACAAAAGACCTCAAATAGCCAAAGCAATCTTAAGTATAAAGAACAGGACAAAGCTGAAAGTATCATATTATCTGACTTCAAAATCTATTATAAAGGTATCAGAGTACCAAAACAGGATGCTACTTGCATAAAAATAAAAGCGTTAACCAAAGACATAGGACAGAGAACTAGGCCATATATAAACCCACCAACTTATTAAGGTCAATTGATTTTCAACAATTGTAATGAGAACACACAGTAGAAAAAGGACTATTTTTTATAATGTTGGAAAAACTGAATATCCACAAGCAGAAGAGTTAAATTAAATGCTCATCTAATACTATAAGAAAAAACCCACTCAAAATAGATTAAAGATTTAAATGTTAAGACCCAAAACTAAAATTTCTAGCAGAAAATGTAAGGAAAATGTCCCACGACATTGGTCTTGGCAAAAATTTATTGGATATGACTCCAAAAGTACATGAAACAAAAACAAAAACAGATAAATGAGATTCCATCATACTAAAAAGCTTCAGCACGTTGTACAGAGTGGAGGAAAATATTTGTAAATTGTACATCTAATAAGATGCTAATATCCAAGATATATAAAGAATATGAGCAACTCAATAGCAAGAGAACAAATAGCACAATCAAAAATGGGCAAGGACACTACTATGCATCCACAACAATACAAAATAAATAAATAATTTTAAAAATATCAATTTAAATTCATAACCAAAATGGGCAAAGGATCAAAATAGACATTTTTAAAAAAAAAGAATACATACAAATGGCTAACAGATATATTTATGAAAATGCTCAACGTCATACATTATCAGGGAAATGCAAATTAAAACCACAGTAAAATATAACCTGACACATGTTACGATGGCTATTATCAAAAAGGCAAAAAGATAAGAGTTCGAGAGCATATGGAGGAAAGAAAACCCTTGTACACTATTGGTGGGAATGTAAATTAATACAGCCATTATGGAAAATAATGTGAAGGTTACCAGAAAACTAAAAATGGAATAACCACATGATCCAGTAATCCCACTTCTGGATATATCCAAAGTAACTGAAATCAGTATACTAAAGAAATATCTGCATTCCCATATTCATTGCGACATTATTCACAACCACTAAGATATGAAAGCAGCCTAGATGTTCACCATTGGAAGAATGGTTTAATAACAAATGTGATATATATCCACAATAGAATACTTTTTAACCTTACAAAAGGATGATATACTGTCTTTTGTGACAATGTGAAAAAACGTGGACGACTCCTAAGCATTATGCTAAGTGAAATAAACCAGGCACAGAAAGAGAAATACTTCTGGTCTCACTTTTAAGTGGAATCTAAAAAAGTTGAACCCATAGAAGAGAATAGAATGATGATTACCAGAGGCTAGGTGAGGGGGTTGGATGAAGAAAGAGGAGATGCTGATCAAACGGTAAGAGGTTTGAGGTAGACGGGAGGAATAAGCTTTAGTAATCTACTGAATAGAATGGTGACTATAATAAATAATAATGGATTATAATTCCAAAATTGCTAAAAGAATATACTTTAAATGTTTTCAACACAAAAATACAAGTATGTGAGGTGATAGATTTGGTAAATAACCTGATTTAATCATTCCACATTGTGAACACAGATCATCACATTATACCCTATAATTATATAAAATTATTCTGTCAATCAAAAATAAAATTTAAACATTTTAAATAAAAAATATTAATTTTATCTGGCTTTGAACTTCATATAAGTGGAATCACAATATAAACTATTTTATGTTTGCATATTTTAAAATTTGACAAAAATCATACATATCTATCATATACACATGCTATTTTGAAATATGTATACATTGCGGAATTGCTAACTCAAGCTAATTAAATATTAATTACTTCATTTACTTATTTTGTATAGTGAAAACACTTAAAATCTAGTGATTTTCTAGAATATAACACATTGTTATTGTGTTAATTACATTGTAGAATAAGTCAATTTAGCTTATTCTTTCTATCTAATTGAAATGTTATATCTTTTAAAAAACATCTCCTCAATCCCCCAACACCCACAGCCCTCACCCAGCAAGCCCCTAGTAACCACCATTCTTCTCTCTGCTTCTGTGAGTTCAACTATTTTAGGTTCCACTTACAGGTGAGATCATGTGGTATTTGTCTTTTTGTGCTTGGTTTATTTGCCTTATTATAATGTCCTCCAGGTTCATCCTTGTTGTTTATTTTAAATAACAACATTTCCTTAAAAAAAATAAAATGAAACATATTGTGTTGTGTATATATAACATGATATATGTACCATGTTTTTGTACCTTGTGTTTGCATCTTTTGCAATCATGGTGTTTTTGAGATTCATTAGTGTTATTTCCTAATAGCTACAGTATACTTATTCTATGAATATATCACAATTTATTTTACAATTGATGAAAATGCAGATAGATTCCAATGTGCAGCTATGACAAACAAAGCTGCCACAAACATTCTTGTATATGTGTTACGTGATATGTGCATACACTTTTGTAGCTATGTATATTTAGGGATGAAATGTTTTAGTACTAAGATATTCATAGCTTTAGCAAATACAATTTTCCAAACAGGTAGAATCAAGTTTACAGCATTGCAACTTGGTAGGATTTTGCTCATTTATAGTATTACCACTAGCATATGAGATTTCCCATTGCTTCACATTTTGTTAATATTCACCATTTCCTGTTTTAATTTTTAATATATTTATTCATTATGTCCAGGTTTTTGCCATTCACATGTGTGTTTAGTAATGATGTTTCATTGTGGCATTTTCATGATGACTAAGGAGAGGTTGAATACATCTTCATATATTTATTAACTATTATTATCTAATATTCATAAAGTATCTTTTGAATTCTTTTGCTCACTTCTATTGGATTATTTGTTTTTATTTGATTTACATCTTTGTGTACTCTAAGACCTTTGCTGGTTATGTGCCTTGGAAATATATTATCTGTTATATGGTTTACAAAGAATGGTATTTAATGTAAAAAGGGGAAAATCCTGCCATTTGTGAAATGAGTGAAGCTTGAGGACATTATGCTAAGAGATATAAGTCAGACAGAAAAAAAACCAATACAGTATGATCTCACTTACATGTGGAATCAAAAAAGGTCAAACTCAAAAGCACAGTAGAAGTGTAGTTTCTACAGGTTGGAGAGTGAGAGAAATGGGGAGATACTAGTCAAAGGGTATAAACTTTCAGTTACAAGATAACAGGTTCTTGAAATGAAATATACACATGGTGATCATAGTTAATAACACTGTATTGTCCAACTACTCGGAAGGCTGAGGCAGGAGAATGACGTGAACCCGGGAGGCGGAGCTCGCAATGAGCCGAGATCGTGCCACTGCACTCCAGCCTGGGCGGCAGAACGAGACTCTCTCATAATAATAATAATAAATAATGATAATAATACTGTATTGTACAATTGAACCTTACTAAAATATTGATTTGGTGTTCTCATAACAAAAGTATGTGAGGAGATGGATGTGTCAACTAACTTGACTGTGGTAATCATTTGAACAATATGTATGTATATCAGAAATCATATATACCTTAAATATAATTTTGTCAATTAAAATCAATAAAGTTGGAAAAAATTTAAACTGAAAATAAAATTTTATATAATAAAAAGAATATTTTCTTATTCAATGTTTATGAAAACATTCTCCCATAAGCTATATGCTTTTAAGCAAATCATTAAAATGGCCAA
>NW_016803441.1:107949-115189 GCF_001698545.2 Rhinopithecus bieti | reverse complement strand
AACTATTAGAAATTACTTGCCTTTTTCAGGATGTTATTTTGTGATATAATTGCTTAATTTTCATCATGACATTATCATTCAGTCTTTTAAAATTAGAATTATTGCCATTATAAGTGATACGTAGGCATTACCATTTAAAAAATTCTAGTTGGTAATAATATGGCAAAATAAACTTATGATTGAAATTGAATACAGTTGAAATGAACTGTAACCACACATACATAATTTATTTTTTAAACATCCAAGTCATGATATAAATTACTAGCTAACGTTGATCACTGTGACAGAACTAAAACTGAAAAGTGGTGAAATAAATATTAGGAATGTAAGTGGCAGACAAAATTCTTATAAACAGTTACTAAGTCCAAATGTTTTCTTAATTCATCATGTTAACCATGCACTGACTCTCAGAACTCAGAGTACATAAGAAGCCCTGGGGAGCTGGTTAAAAATACAAATTCCCAAGTTCCCACTTAATGATTCTAGTTCCAGAGGCCTAATGCTGGATCTAGAAATCTGAATATTATGTGGGGCCTCAGAGGATAATACTGATACAGACAGTATAAAAAGCCACTCAGGGTCAAGCTTGCCTTGGGTAAATCTGTAAAATAAAACAATCCTATCACCAACATCTTTGTGGTTCCCATATCTCTCTTGCTCACCATTTCTAATACTTATTTGTAGCACTTGCAGACTAAGCAGCCCCAGGCTGAGCAAGCTGTTGCTGCCAGGGGATCTCTCCCAGTCAAGAATGACCATCAGAATGTATTGCTAATGAAACGATCTACACAAATGTCTCCAAAATTCTATTATTAATTGAAAGTTTTGATAAAAATACATGACACTAAACTGTTAATAGCTGATACATTTATTGGTGTTTTACTATCTTCCCAAAACTATTTCTATGATTACAAAAATGAATAATAATTATTACTTAATAATTTAGTAATGCAATCTCAGACTTTCTGGCAACCTGTCAGAGAGAACTGTGGTTAGAAGAAGAAATGGTAAATGATAAGACCGTCATACTTTCTTGGTGGAGTGTGTGCACGTTTGTGTGTCTGTATGTGCTTTAACCTGAAATATGTCCTATAGTAGTAGAAAGTTCTGCTCTGCACAATACTGGGCCTGATCTCTGTAATGGTGACTGGCTTAGGGTTGGTGTCTAATAAATACCCTTGAAGTAACTAAGAGGAAAACCAGGTTTAAAAGTATGAGTTTATAGGTTATATAAGAGGAGCAAGTGAAGGCAATTTTTTGAGGATATCAAAAATAAGGAACAAAGAATAGATTGAAGTCCCTGAGAGAACACTCTGAAGGCAATAGATAAAATTGCAAGCTGGGGAGGGCAACTTCAAGTTCATGGAAAACTTTTTATCCCTGTGAAATCAAAAGCAGTTATCTGCTAAAATTGAACAAGTATAGGTATAGTCTTAGAATTGAGGCACCTGATCAAATAGAACACATTCAACTACATGCTCCATGGATGGAGAAGTTCCCCTTTCTTTTTTATTATTTCTTTGATTGATTGTGTTTTGTTTATTTGTGTTTTCTTTCTGTATTTATATCCAAGACAATTTGAATTTCCTGGTGACTTTATTCTAGTTTTATGATAAATATGTAATGGTGTCCATCTGTGAGTCTATCATTGTGTATAGTTGTGTTCTGCAACCTAAAATATGAATAGATGTTGTGGATTGTAGTATTGCTTTCTAATGGTAGATTTAGAGAACTGATGAAATAAAATGAAAATGCAACAAAAGAAATAAATTTATGATGTCTGTGTGAATAAAGCTTAAAAAGAAAGAAGTAAAAATGGGGGTAGTTTGATGGGAGAGAATTGGTAAGAATTATGTAATTTAAAATCTTGATTAAGTCAACTTGAAGTTGAAGTAAGAGTTAAAAAACATGATGGAGGTTGTAGATGAAAATGTGGCATTTGTCATAGTTTCCCAGTAGAGTTATTCTGGTTATTTCCATGGAGATACGGAGCTCAAGTCAAGTGTATTGTGAGGAAGTGAATTAGAGGTCAGGGGTATCCTACTGACTAGGAGAAGGAAAGAAAACTATAGCAGAACACTTGAGTCTAAATGGGAGTATGAATCTAATGACAATGGAAGAATGATGAAAGAGACGTGGCAGTGGAGAAGAAAGATAATACTAACTTCTAACTCTTTTATTCACAATGAGGTTCCCATTCAAGTTTCAGGAAGAATTATATCCTTAAAGAAAATACAAGTTTTAATTGAGAACAGAGATTAAGAAGACATTTTATGAAAAAAATTTTGGCTCAGAATGAAGTAACAGTCCAGTGTTCTGTCTCATATCCTTGCTACCAACATACAGAAATTCTGGTTTACATATTCAAAAACATCATGGGTACCTGGGCTTAAGAATGAAAGACTTTCCAAAACCTAAACAAAAAGGTAACTCAACCCAATATAGGCAAGCTGACTCTGTCAGGTCTATTTCCACTTGCCTGGTAATAAAAATTCTAGTATCTTGAGAATGCAGGAAATGGAGGAACAGGTTAGTCAGCACCATGAAAAAATGCTCATATAAGATATTTTATAAGGACATTGGCCTGGTGTTTCCAAAAATATCAATGACATAAAAAGAGCATGAAGACTCTTCTAGATTAAAAGAGAGAGAGAGAGAAATAATAATCAAATGCAATGATCTCGTAAGAAAAACAAAATCTCCGAAACAATATTTATGGACAATCATAGAAATTTCAATATAGGTAAGATAGTAAAGAAATATCTGTAAATTATTTTTTAAAAATCACAAAATATGGCAATTGCTGAACATAGATAGTGCATGTAAGACTTCATTATACTATTCTTTCCATTTTCCTGTTTAATAACTAATTTTAAAAATAAAAATTGTTGACACAAGCAAAAAATGGTATAAATAATTGTATTAACAACTAACTATTACTAGATAATTTTTATTTATAAATGATTAGCTAGAAAAAATTTTCTTAAACTTCTGTCACAAGAGACTAATTCTGGCATACATCATGATTTTATTAACAAGGTAACTGCCTTTTGGTTGTTATAATAATTGTTAATATTTTACATATGGAGAATAGAAAGTACTGGAAGAATATGAAAATTATGAGACTTATTTTTTACAACTATGTGTTTATACTAAGCAATATTTTTGTTTGATTTCAAAGCAAACCTTAAACTTTTTCACCTTTCTACTTGAATCTATTTCCTGATACAACCACTCTGCTTTCATTGAAATCATCAATTGTCATTCCCTTCGCAAAGTTCTAACTCTCCCAAATGTTTTGACTCTTTACCCAAATTATTAAAATGAGTCTTTCACTTTGGGATTATTAAATTATTCAAATTCCATATTCAAAGTCTATTATTTTAACCAGAGTGTAGACTATACAATCCATACTATATGATTTCAGGTAATAATTCTTTTCAAAGTATCTATTAAGAATTTCTATATCCAGTATTCATTCAATAAATTATTTTCCTTCATAAAGGTTTTATTTTATACCAATAGATAATTTTACTGTACTTATTAAATTACTATTGTGATATTAATTTTATAACATTTTAAAGTAACAGTTCTAACTAAATTTCTACTGTCTTTATAATCATGTGGCTTATTTGGAAAGGAAATGACAACTAATTCTTTCTGACAATCATAGTTTAAATTAAACTAATGAGTAAAGAACATATATGTAGGCCTAGATAATACTAAGTGTATGCAACTTTAGTTTTAGGCTATGTTATGATGTGATAACGAATATTTTAAAAAATAAAAATTATATTCAGTTTGCACTTGTTCCGATGCACTAATATGTTTATTTGACTAGATCAGTGAAGATTGTAGACCAGTGCTATCCAGTAGAACTTTCTGAAATGTTGGAAATGTTCTATAGCTCTGCTTTTTCATTTAGTGTGACTATAGATTGCTTGAAATATGGCTAGTCTGACTGAAAGCTGAGCTTTCCATTTTAATTAATTAAATCATAAATTTAAGTAGGCAAATGTGGCTATTGGCGCCACATTATACAGTGCAGCATAGACAGTAAAGGCTATGAACATAAGAAATGGTCTCTATTTATTGACACAATCTCTTTCTTGATAAACTTACATATTTATGATACTATAAAATGTATAACTTACAAGAATGACATATGTCTTAGATTAATAACACTAATAACAACAATAGCAAACCCTTTTAT
Source organism: Rhinopithecus bieti (assembly GCF_001698545.2). Taxonomy (NCBI): domain Eukaryota; kingdom Metazoa; phylum Chordata; class Mammalia; order Primates; family Cercopithecidae; genus Rhinopithecus; species Rhinopithecus bieti. The sequence goes on along the minus strand of NW_016803441.1, from coordinate 110,976 downwards.
TCACTTCCTTCATACTATGCACTAGTATACCAACTCCTTTAACCCTCACAGAAACTCTTTAAGACTGGCACTAGAATTATCCTTATTTTAAAAGTATATTGAAACACTTTGCACCTGGGTTTTGTCACACAGCTATTGAATAGTAGAAACATGATTTGAACTAAGACAACATAGCTCCAGAATTTTTAAGTTGCCTTGAGATAGAAATATTTCTTCTTGATCTGGCTATATTCACTTATAAAATATAGAAAAAGATGTACAATTATTTGATGTATCTTGTGCCTGGTTCTTTGAGATTAATTTAAATCAATTTGAGAAGCTTTATTTTTAAAATGGCAACCAAGAGTTTTCTATATCTCCTCTTTCCTGAGGTCTCATGGGAATGGCAGAAATAGATAAGCACACATACACATACACATCCATACACATAAGCGTATGTATGCTTTGATACATATATAACAAAACCATAATAGTATTGAAAAAAGGGAAGCCTGACAGTAGCAAATCCAATACTGAAATAAAGATTTGGATTAGTGTAGTGTAAAAACAGAAGCAACCACAGTCTGACATAAGTTCTTTTCAGTAAGCCCCAGAAGATGTTTCAAGGTCATAGTCAACATCTTCAAGATAAATTGCATATCACTGAACAAATAGGAAGATAAATAATTGAAGAACTGAGTATAGAAAAATTGAGTCTATCAGGCCATTTCCTCTTTCAACTGCCCACTCCAGGATACAGAGAATTGCTTTATTGGGAGTAAGAAATCTGACTTTGGAGAGTTTCTATTTGGGCAAAAGGCAGAAATGAATAGAAAAAAAGAATAAAAGAAAATATAGCTCTACCCAAGAGTGGAAAATTAAATATCTCTGCTGCCAAAGTAAAGACTGCTTTGGTCACACAGCTAGTGAATAGTAGAAACATGATTTGAACTAAGACATCATGTAAAAGTAAAAGCAAAATAAAGAATGTGTTTATTTTGGCAGCAGTGTATGTGTGTGTTTGCCAGAGTTTACAGAAGAGAGATCTACCTATAGCCATCCTATTCAAATACTTGAAAGGGAATCCAACCAGTTAACATTCTCTGTTCACTTATGCAAATCTGAAGTAGGCCATTTAAGGATCAGATCTAACTCAAGAGAAACCAATCCTAATCTTTTATAGATGTAACAGTACCAGCTATCTCAATTAATCAATATAGTTACTTGATTTTTTTAAAAAAGAAAGAAAAACTGGAAAGCACTAATATAAACAACCAGAACTCCCAGAGATAAGAAAGATAAATGAACTTTAATTCATTCAATACCCAGGTCAGAGATATTTAAGCAGATAATGCATCCACAAAATCAGCACAGATTACTAAGAAAAATAGCAATCAGAAAACAAAACAATGTAAGAAATTAATATAATTACTGAAATAAAATAATTAAATGGTTACACATAAGAAACAAGTTGGCAATACAAGACTTAATATCAAAGATTTCTAACACAACACAGAGCATAAATATAAAAATAGAAAATATAAGAGAAAAGCTAATATTTATGAAGTTCAACACTGAGTCATAAAGTCCAACATTGATTCACTGAGTCCAACATCTGCCTAAGGGTAGTTCCAGCAAACTGAGGGAGGATTTAAGAGAAGTTCTCAAAGCTGGAAAAAAGATTGAATTGAAAGAGCACACATAGACCAAGCAGTATAAATGACCAGAGAACCACTCTCAAATTAAACGTTATAAAATTTCAATTCCAATCATTAAGAGAAAACTGAACATTTTTAAGGAGAAAAACAAAATTTCCTACAAGAGAATAAAATTCAGATTAACATTGGACTTCTATTTGGTGGAAGTGAATGCAAGTTCTGAAAGAAAATTATACTAAAATAAGATTTTTTATTTTGCCTGAGCAATCTTTCTATAATGTTTGAAAGCAAAATAAAAGTTAAAATACATTTGGATTTGTTTAACATCTAAATTACTCAGAAGACACTTTTTTCATGGAAAAGGAGCCCAAGAATATTAAGAACCTAGAATCAAAACAATTAAGTATAAATTTGAGTTGGTATTGACATCTAAATCCTGATACTGGAAAGATCCTTCTTAACTAAAAATATGTACATACTTAAAATATTTCATTCTATTTACTCATTCTCAATTTTATCATTAACTGCTGTGGTTTGAATGTATGTGTCCTTCCCAAATTCATATGCAGGAACTTAAACCCGAACGTAATAGCATTAAGAGATGGGGCCTTTAGGACATGATTAAGTCATGAGAGCAGAGTCTTCATTAATAGGATTTTAGTGCCCTAAAAAAGGGGGCTTGAGAGAACTAGCCAAGCCTGTTTCCTTTCCATCTCTTTCACCATGTGAGGACACAGCAAGTCACTACCTTAGAAGTAAGGACCAGGCCCCAACAGACATCAAACCTGCTAGGGCTTTGCTCTTGTACTTCCCAACCTCTAGAACTGTGAGACATTTCTGCTGTTTGTAAGTAATCCAGTTTAAGATATCTTGTTATAGCAGCACAAATGGGCTACAACACCAACTAAACACAAAATACAGGCTAAATAATGTTTGCTAGAAAATACCAAAATACTACATTGAATCACGACCTAAAATCTGTTTCAAAATATTATAGATAACTACAATATGTAAAAGTGATACAACTAAAATACTGTCAAAGAGACAGTGGGAAGGATATGAAAGAAAGAGTAAGATAAAGAATCCTTTAAGGGAAAAAAAGAAACTACTTACATTAACAGTAAAGAAATGTAGAAATAAGTATATTTAGTATTATAATAATGTCTAGCAACATAAATACAAACAAATTATCAATAGTTATTTTAGGGAGTGGACCTCAGTGTAAAGAGGGCAAAGAGTTTATTTTTAATTTTGCTACTTTCTTTGTTGTCTGAATATTTTAATATGTTCATATGTCACTTTTATAATATAAATTATTGACTTGTTCTAAATAATATCATACAGTTTCCTTTTTTTTTTTTTTTTTTTTTTTTTTTTTTTTTTTTTTTTT
>NW_016803441.1:81190-107661 GCF_001698545.2 Rhinopithecus bieti | reverse complement strand
CGGCCTCCCAAAGTGCTGGGATTACAGGCTTGAGCCACCGCGCCCGGCCCAGTTTCCATTTTTAAATGGCTTTAGGATGCTGTATTTTCCTATCCACATAATTAAATATTAGAATAATTTAGTACCAAATCAGTACATGTGTTTAGTACCTATGAAAGTTTTGTTCATTGCTCAAGATATTCTCAATATGTGGACATGAATATTTAATTAAGCTAACATTCATTTAAAAATTAGCTATTTTTTTTTATCTAGATGTATTAAAATATCCTCTACAGCAGAAGTTGTTAAACTTTTTTTATTAAGGGTCAGCTGGCAAGTATTTCAGTCTTTGTGGGTCCTAAGTAAGATCTTTGCTGCAAGTATTCAAGTCTGCTGTTGTAGCATGAACATAGCCATGTACAACATGTAAAAAATGATGGTAAGTTCCAATAAACTTTTATTCACAAAAACAAGTAGCAATAGAGATTTGGCACACAGGTCTTATTTCGCCAACACGTGTTCATGTCTACTTTTCTTGGTATCTACTTCCTTGTTACTCACTTGCACAATTTTGCCCCATTATAATATATGTCACTGTTAAATTCCTAAGTATATTTTAACAAAATTGTATCATAGGTCTAAATCATTTACAGATGTTTCTGCTGTTTGCTGAACATTTAACTGCTTTCCTAGTTTCTCTTTCTCTCTCTCTCTCTCTCTCATCAGTTAATTTAATAGATTTATAGCTGGTTTAATAATCTAGACTATTTACCCTGAATAAAAACAGGAAGGTTTCCCACATTGAACCCTGAGAAATAGCAATCCACACTTTCATTTTCTCTGCCTGAAAAATATACTTATGTTCAATTCTAATTTCCTGCTGCTTGTAAGTAAAGGATGAAGCTAAACACATTGTGAAGTACTAGGGGGAAAAAGCTTATTATACTAAGATAAAAATGATGTGCATTGCAATTCAAATGGTTCACTGACAGAATGACCTTAATTTCTATTCAGAATGCTGCGGTACACTTTCAGATGTAGATGAGATATAATGGGCCTACAGTGAATATTGCCTGTCAGCCTGATAAAACTGACAAGATCAAGAGATAAGGAAGTTCCACATCCACTTATTTTCATGTTTGGCCCTTAGGGTTTTTGGTATTAGATCATTGCTGCAGTTTATTCTCATAAAGCCAGGTTAAGATATTTATGGAAAGGCTGGGATATGCTCAGAAGGAGACAGCTGACAACAATGTGAGATACACGCAATGGAGCTGGAATTCCCTAAACAGTAATTTATGCTGATGACAGAATTTTTTTTAAAACACAAGCCATTTGAAATCCATTTATGTTACTTGCTCAGCTTTAAAGAAACCATTACTGAAAAATATGGTATATAGGAGGCTCTTTCTCTAGTTCTTAGAACTTACAAGGTTGTGTACTATTGGGGCTCAGAAATTGATACCCCCATAGTGAAGACCTCAGAAGCAGCCTCCTAACAATGTTTCTCTCTGCCTTTTCCTGCCATGCTGTTTCTCACCCCTCATCCTCCCCCAAAGCAAGTCAAAGGAGCTAGAATCCATCTTCACCACAGTGGGTCATAGAAACCGGGGCCGCTTTTCCCAGCATCCAGCTATAAAACCTAAAAATTGTATTCTAACTTTTTCCCACCTTTCTGTGCAAGAGGTGTCTATAAAGAAATTCTCCCTGACCTACCTTGTTTGATTGTAAGTCATCAGAAGTCATAAGACGCATTTCAGAAAGGGTCTTGCCCCACACCCAGGAGGAGGGAATGCTACACACACAAACTAAGAAAAATCTGAACAGGCCTTGCTGAGTTTCTCCACTGTCTGTTAGCATTAGACCGTACCCTTTTTGTCCTATCACAGTTCTACACACTTACCCATTCTTCATTGAACCTAAGCATAAAAATGGATAGCTTTCCCTGTATGTTTGGGTCTTGGTCTGAAGGTTCCTGTGTCCAGTAAAACTAGAAAAAAATACATTTGTTAGGCTTTTCTCTTGTTAACCTGTCTTTTGTTATAGGGATGTTGGCCATGACCCTTATGATGAGTAAAAAACAGATCAATCCCTTACTCTCCCTACAATACATAGAATTTTATGTTGTGATTTTGTGTAGCCTTGCCTATTAAAGCTTAGAAAAAGGATTTGTCTTCAGGTGCTGGAACTTTCAGCCTTCACAGAAAATAAGCTGAGATCACTGTAAGAAGAATGAGAGTGGGAATGACTGCAGGTCTTATTTCACATTATGCTTATCCCCATATCCCCACCTAAGCCTGGGCTCCAGACTGGAATGTCACTCTTCTACCGAATCCTAAAATGTTTTTTCTTCCTTAATTCCATGCTTTTCTCCCAGTTCTGAAAGCTCCCTACCTTGCATATACTACTATCATGTAAAACATGGTTTTCTCTCTTGTAGCTGTTCAAGACTTCTCTCTCTCAGTTTTGACTAAGTATAGATAAAGGCTGGCAGATCCTAAAATTATATTCAGTATTTATGTGTGTACTTTCTATCAAGTATTTCTTCCATTTTCAGCACAACAGCTCTTGTCTTCTCTTTTACTAGGAGGGTTAAAATTTTTTTAGAAATTTTTTTGGTACAACAACTCAGAGTTTGGCTGACTTTAATACAATTCTTTAAACTGGGGAATAAATGACTTCTCAGGAAGCAATCACGGACTTTTATTGTTTAGTCTTCTCGAATACAAAAACATATATCTTAAATTGGAGAAGAAAACAGTTGCTTATAGCCAACAGTCACAGGCAAGCTCACTTTGCCACCTCTGAAGCGAGCACCACACTATCTCATACCCCCCAAATCATTACTTTCTATACACGTTGTGGCCACACATCATGGTCAAATGGCCAAATAACTCCACCAATCCTTGGTCACTCTGAAAGAAACTCAGGTATTATTGCCCATTTTTCAGATACTAGGCTAACTCTTGAGGACCATGGTTGGAATTTGTTGACTTGCCATTTACTGTCTGCTAAAGACTGATTGGGAATTGTTGGTGAAATCTAGTTTGATAGTTTAATACAAAATCTCCTGTGAACCCAGAAAACCTGTTCATAATGGAAGAGAAAGAAAACAGTTTTATTACTGAATAAACATTAAGTCAGAATGTGATGCATACATTGACCTAAAAGGAAGAAGCTGAGGCAAAATTAATGTACAAGGAGAGTTTATTTGGAACATACTTGAGGACTGCAACCCAGGAGCATCGACTAAATCAAGTTGCCCTAAACATACACTCCAATGACCAGTGGTTAAAAGTGGATTTATAAAGGAAAAGAGAAGGCAGTTTCTGAGTTATTTATCAAGAATTTGTATTAAAATAACATAAGTTTTTGATTGACTTACATTGTTATTTGTATGACAAATTCCAGGAACATGAAGATAATGGGTGAAGCAGCTAGTCAGAAATAAAATGACTTGAAACAATTGCCTCCAAGCACAGGTGTTGGGGGCATGACTGATGTCCTATGCTCATGTGTCTCTGGGCCTGCATACCTCACATAGCTCAGACTGCTCTGAAGTATTTTTCTTTTCTTACACATGCTAGGCAACTTACTGCCTGCCACTAAAGAGAGAAATCTCACCCTTTTAAGCAAGCAGATAAAAAGCATTGCTTACATGTTCTCAAGATAAATAATAATTGGACCTCAAGTAAGGGGTCTTAACAGCACCATTTGTTACACATAGTTCATCTTATACTCACCTACAATTGGTGTGGCCACTTGTCTTTGCAAATTTCCTTTATCCAAAAGACCCACACAACTTCTGAGATTTCTATGAAGGTAGGTATTGTTGGCTCTTGAACAATGCAGAGGTTTTGGGGCACTGAACCCCTACACAGTCAAATATCTGTATATAACTTTTGATTCCCCCCATAACTTAACTACTAATAGCTTATTATTAACCAGAAGCCTTACTGATAATGTACACAGTCAATTAACACATATTTTGCATGCTATACGTATATATACTATATTCTCATAGTAAAATAAGCTAGAGAAAAGAAAATGTTAAGAAAATCACAAGGAAGAGCAATATATTTACTATGCATAAAATAGAAGTAATTTATTATAAAGGTCTTCATCTCATCAACTTCAGGCTGAGTACGCTGAGGAAGAGAAGGAAGAGGAGGGTTGGTCTTGTTATCTCAGAGGTGGCAAAAGCATAAGAAAATCCCCATATCAGTAGACCCATACTGGAACTTTGTTGTTCAAGAGTCAACTTTAGTTACAGTTTGGAGCAGATGCCTAAGTTAAACTCCCATGAGAATGGAGAGTGAATGATACTATCTTCCTTGATGTTTATATTTCAAGTAAATGGCTCCAAGCACCTTGAAAACATAAATTATTGGATTGTAAAACTTCAGCTTTTTAAAAGATTCATATACATCTCAAAGGGATAGAGGAAGAATTCACAATTACTGTACAAGTTTTCTCAAGTAAATGCTATAAGAAAAGGGAGGTCCTGATGTCTATTTCCCTTTCTGCATTAGGAAAATCTCATTTTGTTTTGGTTTTCCTTTCCTTTTTTCAGATTTCTATTAACACTTAGAGTCTTATCTTGAGAAGACGATGTAGCACCATGAATGTCTAGCCTTTATAGCTCCCCTAGGCCCTGTTCCCTAGAGTTTCTAGATTTGGGATTATTTTCTTCAAATTTTCTAATAAATTAATATACATTGAGAATTCAGGCAGGCCCTCAAAATGAAAATTATGCTCAACATTATTTATTACTAGCTATATATGTATTCTCCTTAAATTTTCCTAAAATCTTGAAAATTTAGTATGAGCGTTTGATCTCTGAACCTTTTCCTTCTATACTTTCCTAGTAAACAAAATTTCAACAAGCCACTAATGTGCCATTTTGAATATTTATATAAATCTCAGTTAACCACTATTTTAAGGACAGTAGTGTGCCTACATAGAAATGACATTTTTGTGTTATTCATTTATATTTAACCCTTTTAGTTGAACTTTATAAATGTTCACAGCATCTGCTCTAAAAAGTAAGCTCTGTGAAGAACTGACTACAGAGTCTTTGCCTTTGACCACGATTGGATGAATAAATAAATACATGGATGAATTAATGACCCTTTTTTACTTCAAGTCTATTTATCCTTATAGTATTTCTTCTGTGTCATTTTACCATAACTCAAAGTGCTTTCTTCTCGCATTTAGTAAAATCCTCTTTCTCAAGCACCTAGTAATAAGCAGGCTCCACTAGTGATTCTTTTTAGAAATACAATAAAAGCCTAATGATATGGTTGTGAAAAATAAATGTACAAGGCTGATATTAATCTTTAAAAATGAATTCCTAGATGCAGTAATAAAAGTGACCTCTACATGTTTTCTTAAAAATATACACATATATGCTATATGATTTCTAAAATCACATGCTAACCTGCAAATACATGTGTGCACATGAACACACAAAGTTTTAAAACAAATAAATGTTGTCTGTAAGGTTAAAAGTTAAGACACCAACTAACAAATTCCATGAAACATTAAACAACAGAGAAACAAGAATTGCAATGTGAATACCTGAATTCAATTGAAAAATTCTATGAAGCAATTAGTTTACAGTAAAGTTATAACCCTTGGAAACCACTGGGCTTTCAAAATAATGACTCAATTAATCTATCAATCCATCAATGCATATGTACTCTCCTATAGTCATATATAAATAGCAAACAAAAAAAGAAAAGTATAGTTGTATAGTCATATTGATGATAATAACATATATTTTTAGTACTTAACAGATATATTAGTCTGTTTTCACACTGCTGGTAAAGACATACCTGAGACTGGGTAATTTATAAATAAAAATAGGCTTAATGGACTCACAGTTCCATGTGACTGGGGAGACCTCACAATCATGGTAGAAGGCAAAAAGGAGCAAGTCACATTCTACATGGTAGCAGGGAAGAGAGAATTTGTACAGAGGAACTCCTCTTTATAAAACCATCAGATCTCATGAGACCCATTCACTATCACAAGAACACCATGGGAAAGATCGGTCCCCATAATTCAACCAACTCCCACCAGGTCCCTCTGACAGCACGTGGAAATTGTGGGAGCTATAATTCAAGATGAGATTTGGGTGGGGACACAGTCAACCCATATAATTCTGCCCCAGCCCCTCCAAAATCTCATGTCCTCACATTTCAAAGTCAATCATGCCTTCCCAACAGTCCCCAAAAGTCTTAATGCATTTCAGCATTAACTCAAAAGTCCAAGTCCAAAGTATCATCTGAGACAAAGCAAGTCCCTTCTGCCACTGAGTCTGTAAAATCAAAAACAAGTTAGCTGCTTCCTAGACACAATGGGGTTACAGGCATTGGATGAATACAGCCATTCCAAATGGGAGAAATTGGCCAAAATGAAGAGACTACCGGCCCCAAGCAAGTTTGAAATCCAGCAGGGCAGTCAAATCTTAAAGCTCCAAAATGATCTCCTTTGACTCCATGTCTCATATCCAGGTCATGCTGATGCAAGAGGTGGGTTCCCATGGTCTTGGACAGTTCCACCTATGTGGCTTTGAAGGGTTAAAGTCTCCCTCCTGGCTGCTTTCACAGGCTGGCATTGAGTGTCTGCAGTTTTATAGGCACATGGTTCAAGCTGCCAGTGGATCTACCATTTTGAGGTCTGAAGGACAGTAGCCTTCTTTTCACAGCTTCACTAGGCAATGCCCCAGTGTGGACTCTGTGTGGAGGCTTCAAACTCACATTCACCTTCTGTATTGTCATAGCAGGAGTTCTCCATGAGGACCCCACCCCTGCAACAAACTTCTATTTGGACATCCAGAAATTTCTGTACATCCTGTGAAATCTAGGTGGAGGTTCCCAAACCTTAATTCTTGACTTCTGTTCACCTGCAGGCTCAACACCATATGGAAGCTGCCAAGGTTTGGGACTTGCACCCTCTGAAGCCATGGCCTGACCTATACCTTGGCCTATTTTAGCAATGACTAGAGCTGCCAGGCTGGGATGCAGGGCATCAAGTCCCTAGGCTGCACACAGCAGGGTGGACCTGGGCCTGGCTCATGAAACCACTTTTTCCTCTTAGGCCTCCAGGCCTGTGATGGGAGGGGCTGCCACAAAGATCTGAGATATGCCCTGAAGTCATTTTCCCCATTGTCTTGGTGATTAACATTTGGCTCCTTGTTACTTATGCAAATTTCTGCAGCCAGCTTGAATTTCTCCTCAGAAAATGGGTTTTTATTTTTAATTGCATGGTCAGGTTACATATTTTCTGAACTTTCATGTCCTGTTTCCCTTTTAATATTAAATACTTTTAACAGCACACAAGTCATCTTTTGAATGCTTTTCTGCTTAGAAATTTATTCCACCAAATACCCTAAATCATGCCCTTTGAGTTCAAAGTTCCACAAATCTCTAGGGCAGGTGCAAAATGCTGCCAGTCTCTTTGGTAAAACACAGCAAAAATCACCTTTACTANATAAATTATTGGATTGTAAAACTTCAGCTTTTTAAAAGATTCATATACATCTCAAAGGGATAGAGGAAGAATTCACAATTACTGTACAAGTTTTCTCAAGTAAATGCTATAAGAAAAGGGAGGTCCTGATGTCTCTTTCCCTTTCTGCATTAGGAAAAATCTCATTTTGTTTTGGTTTTCCTTTCCTTTTTTCAGATTTCTATTAACACTTAGAGTCTTATCTTGAGAAGACGATGTAGCACCATGAATGTCTAGCCTTTATAGCTCCCCTAGGCCCTGTTCCCTAGAGTTTCTAGATTTGGGATTATTTTCTTCAAATTTTCTAATAAATTAATATACATTGAGAATTCAGGCAGGCCCTCAAAATGAAAATTATGCTCAACATTATTTATTACTAGCTATATATGTATTCTCCTTAAATTTTCCTAAAATCTTGAAAATTTAGTATGAGCGTTTGATCTCTGAACCTTTTCCTTCTATACTTTCCTAGTAAACAAAATTTCAACAAGCCACTAATGTGCCATTTTGAATATTTATATAAATCTCAGTTAACCACTATTTTAAGGACAGTAGTGTGCCTACATAGAAATGACATTTTGTGTTATTCATTTATATTTAACCCTTTTAGTTGAACTTTATAAATGTTCACAGCATCTGCTCTAAAAGTAAGCTCTGTGAAGAACTGACTACAGAGTCTTTGCCTTTGACCACGATTGGATGAATAAATAAATACATGGATGAATTAATGACCCTTTTTTACTTCAAGTCTATTTATCCTTATAGTATTTCTTCTGTGTCATTTTACCATAACTCAAAGTGCTTTCTTCTCGCATTTAGTAAAATCCTCTTTCTCAAGCACCTAGTAATAAGCAGGCTCCACTAGTGATTCTTTTAGAAATACAATAAAAGCCTAATGATATGGTTGTGAAAATAAATGTACAAGGCTGATATTAATCTTTAAAATGAATTCCTAGATGCAGTAATAAAAGTGACCTCTACATGTTTTCTTAAAATATACACATATATGCTATATGATTTCTAAAATCACATGCTAACCTGCAAATACATGTGTGCACATGAACACACAAAGTTTTAAAACAAATAAATGTTGTCTGTAAGGTTAAAAGTTAAGACACCAACTAACAAATTCCATGAAACATTAAACAACAGAGAAACAAGAATTGCAATGTGAATACCTGAATTCAATTGAAAATTCTATGAAGCAATTAGTTTACAGTAAAGTTATAACCCTTGGAAACCACTGGGCTTTCAAAATAATGACTCAATTAATCTATCAATCCATCAATGCATATGTACTCTCCTATAGTCATATATAAATAGCAAACAAAAAAAGAAAAGTATAGTTGTATAGTCATATTGATGATAATAACATATATTTTAGTACTTAACAGATATATTAGTCTGTTTTCACACTGCTGGTAAAGACATACCTGAGACTGGGTAATTTATAAATAAAATAGGCTTAATGGACTCACAGTTCCATGTGACTGGGGAGACCTCACAATCATGGTAGAAGGCAAAAGGAGCAAGTCACATTCTACATGGTAGCAGGGAAGAGAGAATTTGTACAGAGGAACTCCTCTTTATAAAACCATCAGATCTCATGAGACCCATTCACTATCACAAGAACACCATGGGAAAGATCGGTCCCCATAATTCAACCAACTCCCACCAGGTCCCTCTGACAGCACGTGGAAATTGTGGGAGCTATAATTCAAGATGAGATTTGGGTGGGGACACAGTCAACCCATATAATTCTGCCCCAGCCCCTCCAAAATCTCATGTCCTCACATTTCAAAGTCAATCATGCCTTCCCAACAGTCCCCAAAAGTCTTAATGCATTTCAGCATTAACTCAAAAGTCCAAGTCCAAAGTATCATCTGAGACAAAGCAAGTCCCTTCTGCCACTGAGTCTGTAAAATCAAAACAAGTTAGCTGCTTCCTAGACACAATGGGGTTACAGGCATTGGATGAATACAGCCATTCCAAATGGGAGAAATTGGCCAAAATGAAGAGACTACCGGCCCCAAGCAAGTTTGAAATCCAGCAGGGCAGTCAAATCTTAAAGCTCCAAAATGATCTCCTTTGACTCCATGTCTCATATCCAGGTCATGCTGATGCAAGAGGTGGGTTCCCATGGTCTTGGACAGTTCCACCTATGTGGCTTTGAAGGGTTAAAGTCTCCCTCCTGGCTGCTTTCACAGGCTGGCATTGAGTGTCTGCAGTTTTATAGGCACATGGTTCAAGCTGCCAGTGGATCTACCATTTTGAGGTCTGAAGGACAGTAGCCTTCTTTTCACAGCTTCACTAGGCAATGCCCCAGTGTGGACTCTGTGTGGAGGCTTCAAACTCACATTCACCTTCTGTATTGTCATAGCAGGAGTTCTCCATGAGGACCCCACCCCTGCAACAAACTTCTATTTGGACATCCAGAAATTTCTGTACATCCTGTGAAATCTAGGTGGAGGTTCCCAAACCTTAATTCTTGACTTCTGTTCACCTGCAGGCTCAACACCATATGGAAGCTGCCAAGGTTTGGGACTTGCACCCTCTGAAGCCATGGCCTGACCTATACCTTGGCCTATTTTAGCAATGACTAGAGCTGCCAGGCTGGGATGCAGGGCATCAAGTCCCTAGGCTGCACACAGCAGGGTGGACCTGGGCCTGGCTCATGAAACCACTTTTCCTCTTAGGCCTCCAGGCCTGTGATGGGAGGGGCTGCCACAAAGATCTGAGATATGCCCTGAAGTCATTTTCCCCATTGTCTTGGTGATTAACATTTGGCTCCTTGTTACTTATGCAAATTTCTGCAGCCAGCTTGAATTTCTCCTCAGAAAATGGGTTTTATTTTAATTGCATGGTCAGGTTACATATTTTCTGAACTTTCATGTCCTGTTTCCCTTTTAATATTAAATACTTTTAACAGCACACAAGTCATCTTTTGAATGCTTTTCTGCTTAGAAATTTATTCCACCAAATACCCTAAATCATGCCCTTTGAGTTCAAAGTTCCACAAATCTCTAGGGCAGGTGCAAAATGCTGCCAGTCTCTTTGGTAAAACACAGCAAAAATCACCTTTACTACAGTTCCCAACAAGTTCCTCATTTCCATCTGAGACCACATTAGTCTGGATTTCATTTTCCATATCATTATCAGCGTTTTGGTCAAAACCATTCAACAAGTCTCCAAGAAGTTCCAACCTTTCCCACATTTTCCCGTCTCCTGAGTCCTCCAAACTGTTCCAATCTCTGCCTGTTACCCAGTTCCAAAGTCGCTTCCACATTTTCAGGTATCTTTACAGTAGTACTCCACTCTGCCAGTACCAATTTACTGTATTAGTCCATTTTCACACTGCTGATAAAGACATACCCAAGACTGGGTAATTTATAAAGAAAAAGAGATTTAATGGACTCACAGTTCCACGTGGCTGGGATGGCCTCACAATCATGGCAGAAGGCAAGGAGGAGCAAGTCACATACTACATGGCAGCAGGGAAGAGAGTTTGTGCAGGGGAACTCTTCTTTATAAAACCATCAGATCACGTGAGACCCATTCACCATCATAGGAAGAGCATGAGAAAGATTTGCCCTCATGATTCAACTACCTCCCACAGAGTCCCTCCTACTACATATGGGAATTATGGGAGATAAAATTCAAGATGAAAATTAGGTGGGAACACAGCCAAACCATATCAATAGATTAAGTGTAAAAAATACTAAGAATTTATGTCACATGAGCAAAAAAATATATTTTGTATTAAGTAAAAATATATCAAACTCTGTCTCTAAGAAACAGAGTTAGCTTTCCTGTGTAGGTGGAATACTTACATAAAATTGACTAACTTTAAAATCTGAAGTAATGCAAGCAACAAAATTAATCACAAAATTATAAACAAATAAAAAAAGATTGTTTAAGGAAAAATAATCCATTTAATGGGGGAGTCCATGAGTAAATCTTAAACCTTTACAGAATTTTTTTAAAAATAAAAAATAATTGACAAATAAACCATTCAAGATTTTTCATAATGAATTTTTTTTTCCAATAACATCCTCTTCAAAGAAAATAATAATATTTTAATTTTTTTATTAAATAAAAAAAACTTTGACAACTACATTAACTGTTTTTAAATTTAAAAGTATCAATCCCAATTGTAAATGCAAGGTTTCAGGATATGATTATGAGAAAAAACCTGAACCCAAAGCTTTACAAGGATTTTTCCCCAAAACTATGCTCAGAGAAAATGTGTTTCAATAGTGTTTATTAATAAACAACAATAATAATAACTAAAATTAATTTAGTTTTCAAACATATAATTGAATAAATGTAATGAAAGTCAAATACAGCAATGTTAAATGATATAGATAGATATAGTTAGGGAGTAATTGTCACATTCATTAATCTTATCTCCATTGTGTCACTTATCTTTATTTTTTATTTTATTTATTATTATTCATACTATTTTTTACTATTTTAGAGACAAAGGCTTGCTCTATCACCCAAGCTATAGTGCAGTGACACTATCAGAGCTCACTGTAGTCTCCAGCTCCTGGCCTCAAGCAATCCTCCTATCTTGGCCTCCCAAAGCATTGGAGTTACAAGCATGAGCCACTGTACTCAGCCACTGTCTGTCATTTTAAACACCTACATTCAAGTACCAATTTTGCACTTGACTCTACGTTTTTAGAGTCCTGCAAGAGAAGTCCATTTCAAACTCCCATAAGCAAAATAAGAGAATGCATTGACTTATGCTATGACTTGAATGTATGTGTCCCTCCAAAATTCATATGTGAGAACTTAAACCCCAAGGTGATGGTATTAAGAGGTGGAGATATTGAGAGGTTATTAGAGTATGAGGGCTCTGCTTTTATGAATGGAATTAATGCTCTTATAAAAGAGGCTTCAGAGAGCTTCCTGATTCTTTCATCTCTTCTGCCACATAGGGATACAGCATTCCTCCCTTTTGCCTTTCCATTATGTGCAGACACAGAAGGGAGGCACCATTTTGGAAGGAGAGAGCAGCCCTCGCCAAACACCAAATCTATTGGTTCCTTAATCTTAAATTACCCAGCTTCTACTATTATGAGAAATACATTTTTACTGTTTATAAATTACCCAGTCTGTGGTATTGTGTTACAGCATCCCTGCAAACCTAGACAGCTTATATAACCAAGAAGCCTTATCTAGATGCTCAGTGATTTATCTTGATTTTCTATCTTTATCTCTGTCTCCCATTCTTCACCTTCCTCTTTCTTCCCTCCATTTCTTCCTCTATTCATTCTTATCTTTTTATACTTTATATTATCTTTTCCTACATTCCTGGAAAATGTCTGCAAGGTCTTAAATCTTTACTTAGGGATCCAGAGCCAGAAAAATGGTCACATATTCATGCTATATTAAGATGTGGACCACACATTTTGATAGTGTGATTTGTTGGCTTTTTTTTTTTTTTTTGGCTTCTGGCAAGAAAGACATAATTTCAGTCCATGCTTACTCATTTGAAACCAGAATGATACATTTAAGTTTTTTAAATAGGTACTTTCTTTCCATGAATCCATGGACTGTTACCTAAAAGCAGTTATTAAATTGCAAAATAAGACTAAGTGAGATGGTCCATGCTTGTAATCCCAGCACTCTGGAAGACCAAGGCAGGAGGAGTGCTTGAATCTGGGAGTGTGAGAACAGCTTGGGCAGTACAGGAACACCTTGTCTCCAAGAAAACATAAAACGATGAAAATTTCTACCATGTGCTAAAAATAAAGCTCAGTATCACAGAGAGAAATACAAATGGCAGAGATAAGTAATAGATGTGTACTGTCTAACTTTTGCTACAATACAAATACACCTATACAGAACTTTAATAGCTTAAAATCACAAAAATTTGTCCCCTGGTACTGTATATTGGCAATGTAGGATGGGCATAGCTGAGGATTCTTCTGTTGGTCTCAGCTGGCTGGCTGACTGAGGATGATCAGTCTGGATTACTTCATTCACATATATGATGTTTGGCTAGAGTGAAAGAGGCAAACAGGTCACATGTCCAGTACCGAACAAAGTCAGGCTTCTTCCCTTAGTATCTGAGTTCTAAAAGTAGCAAGAGAAGCCAATGTCTAGTGCACTAGCACTTTTCAAGCCCCTTCTTATGTCGTATTTGCTAAGGTCCAATTAGTCAAAGCAAGTTACATGGTCAAAGTTTGATTTAAGGGATTGAGAGGTAAATCTCAACTTTTGATGTGATGACCAACAAAGTCATACTGCTAAGGGGTATTGGTGCAGAAATATCTTGACTGTTTTGTATGGGGAGGTACTTTGTAATCTCAGAGAAGCTTGAACCTTATGGTAACACTCAAATACCTCCTGCTGTTCTCTCCATTCTCTTTCCACTAGATTGTAAATAAAATTGCTGAGTGAAAAGCAAGTTGCAGTAGAATGTGCATATTAAATATGTATTGTACATATATATTTAAAAGCACATACAGTGACACAACATTAATGTTTACAGATATATATAGCTCTAAATAAAGGTAGAAATGAAGGATGGGCAGATTAAGCAGTTAATTTGTATTAATGTGTATTTATGGTGAGAAGAAAAGACATTCAAATAGTAGACTAAAATATAGAAAAACAATGGGGTCTCAACTAAGGAGGAGGATGGTGTGAATCAATGTAAATCTGATGAGTACCATACATGAATTAAAAATTTGCAACACAGGCCAAGGAAATTTGTTTTCACAAAAAAAATATATACACCTGTCATATAGTAAACGTCCTGTTTTTTTTATGTGTGTCAGTCTATGAAGTGACTGTAAATATGAATTGACAAAAATGTGTAAGTTAGATAGATAGATAGTCACTTCGTCTCCTTTCCTGGCCTTAGATCTTATTTCTGTTGCTGCTTCACAAGGCAACTCTTCCAGTTATCCTTGATTTTGCATTTCTGCTCCATGGAGACATGAACATTTTTGTCAAGATCTCGACTTTTGATTTAATACTTACAATATTATACTCATTGAGCTAAGATATATTTAAATTTATTTTTACATACTTACATATGGATATATAAAGATATTTTACAATATTTCCAGCCCATATCAAACAGAAATACAGCCAAATTGAGGTGTTGATATCTCCTTCTGTCTACAGAGTATGCCAGCTGGTTTGCTCAAGGCTCAGCTGGTAATTGTGCATAAGAGACCGCTGCTCTTAGACATCACGATGCAAAAGTTTCACTTATTCAGGTAAGTAATCTCCATTAACACAATAAAATTTAAATGGACACATTGAAATGCAAAAGTGAGACAACTCAAACAAATATAATAGAATGGCTTCAGTTTAGGCTTAAGCTTAATGCAACATCTCTAAGTGAACAAATGGCACAGTTTTCAAAACAGAAATTTTCCATGAGGGAATGGATCATATGCTGCAGTGCAGAGGATGTGATTAGATACTCAATAACAATGCTCTTTATTAATAATATTTAGATCGATGTTGAGCAGGAGTAATTAAAAAACACAATGACACTGAAGCTCCTAGTAGATTAAGGTTTAACTAATAATAATATTGAGGAAAACATACCACATAATTATCCTTTGTGCTGCAAATGACTGATAAATAAGTGAATGAATACTGGTCCCATTTCTAGGCACTTCTCTTTTCCCTTTCTCTCTGTTATTTCTTATGCCTATGGTCAGGTACACCCAGGATCACTTCCTCTCTTTTCCTGGCCTTAGATGCTATTTCTGCTACTGCCTTATAAGGCAGCTCTTCCAGTTATCCTTAACTTTGCATATCTTCTCAGTGAAAAAAAAAAAAAATATTTGTCAAAATCCTATGTTTTGGTTCTATAATTATCATACTATTGAACTAAAGGTATTTAATAGAATTAAAGTAGGGGCCTACTAGTTTCTTACAGCCACTTACATATACTTGGATGATTTTTCTTACTTTCTGTAGTCCTCGTTCTATAATTTTTGATCCAAATTCTTCCAGAGATTGTATTAAAAACAAATGGATGTGGCATACAGGGAGTATCTCAGATCATTCACTCTCAACAGCAGGTCTCATGTGCTCCTAAACCAACTTGAAGCACTCTCCTTCTTCCTCTAGGTGAGTCTCTTCCTCTTCAGATAAACTACTTTGGAGCTTAAGGATTGTATTCCTCACCTCACCCGCTCACGTCTGTCTCATTTTATTTGACAGGTATCAGCTGTTCCTGGCATATAATGTCCCTTTCCACTAGGTATACAGGCTAAAAGAAATAACTTGCATCATCTTGTGTTGAAATCCCTGAATTCCTAGAATGAGACATAAGAAATTAAGAAGATCACTGCCTCTTAACTGCACCACACTGTTAAAAATATAACCTTTATGTATGTTTGAAGAAAAGAGCAGTCTGTATTTTCAGAGAAGCATCATGACCTACTGATAAAACAAATTTTTAAAGCACAAATTCCGTATAGAGCATTTGAAACATATCATGGGTGCTCCTCTCTACATCTTCTCTCCATTTATTTCCCTACCACAATGTACTCTACAATCTAGACACACCAAACTAATTATAGTTACTTGAATATAGTGTTTTGTCTTGTCTCTGTATTTTCCATATGCTATTTTTTATGCCAGTAATTCGGTGCTTTAAAAACATTTTAGATGATAACATTCAGTAAGATTTATATTTTAAAGAGCAGCCAAGTAATAAATATGTGTGTTTATGTCTGTGTGTATGTGTGTAAGAAAACATTTTTTTCACATAAAAATCTTTAATCTTAATACATGTAATGCATCTCATAATTTTTATTCAGCTATTTAATTTTTTTAAATACTGATCTTAATTTACTAGACTGATTATATAAAATCTTAGTGTCATGATCATAATTTACTAGACTGATTATATAAAATCTTAGTGTCGTGACTTTAACCTAGTATAGAAAAAAATAGTAGAATCTTCTCTTTTAAATGTAGTGGATAACTCCCTGTTTTTTCAGACTACTCTGGATTACTATGGATGGATGACTCATGAATTCTATGCATTCAATAACTAATATTCTTAGAAGCAGAGAAAAATTTCTTAAAATGAGGCCATTGACATACAAGGCTTACTTGTCATTTGGCTTACAAGTATCAGAAGTAAGCATCAATGAACTAAGAATGTATTCTTAAGAGGAAATACTTTTTCCTAATATCGTAGCTGTCAGACTACTATAGAATAGAAACCAATACCTGTAAAAAGTTATAACCCAGATTAGAGCTGTCTTATGAGCATTCAATGCAAAACCACCACCAGGTAATATCTTCCTTGAGTAGAAATGTGTTTGCTGGATGGACAAACTAAATCAACATTAAAAAAATCTGAAACCCAACTTTAACTGTACATTTTAATTTAAATTAAATTTGCATGTATTCAAGGTAAAAGTTATAAAGCACTACACAAATTAACATGGTAGATTTTTCAAACATATATTGCCTTCACCTTCTGGGGAAAATGAATAAAATTAATGTGTTATAATACCCATGAGACAGCAAGTACAGTGCACTTTGGAAAAACTTAGAGTAAATTGCTTGAAATTACTGTCAGTATCAAGGTTCAGGCTGACAAGAAGTCTCTCACTATCACAATTTAAACTGAATAACATGTAGTCACATCATGTACTCTCTATTCTATCGCTAGTCTCTACTTTCATTCTATGTCTACCAGTATAAAGCTTGATTTCAGCATTTAAGACACAAATTAAATTTATTAACAGAAAAATTGTTTTAAATATTACCCTAAACATAGACTTTCTCAAAGAGTGCACAGATTTAATGCCAGTCAAAAGTTAAGTCAAATTATTTAAACCCTACCCTACAAAGTTTAAGATTACTTTTTTAAACACAATGCAAATTGAAATATATCATATATACAGAGAAGTACAAAAAAATTGCAAAAGTAAGTTCAGTAAATGTTCACAAACTGGATCATAGAAATATGACTCAGAACTCTCAGCACAAAGAGGCCCTCATATGGCCCTCTAGTTTCTTTTCCTTCATTGTCAAGAGTAACCTCTATCCTGAATTCTATACTTACATATGCCTTTTCTATAATTGATATAAATTGAATCATAGAGTGATGCACTTTCTTGCAAACAGTTTGTCCAGTTCAATATCTGCAAGATTCATACTTCCTGAATAAAGCAGTTCATGCATTCTTACTGCTTTTTAGCATTCCATTGTATGTCAAAATATACCATAATTTACTTATCCATTCTACTGTTGATATACAACTGGGTTGCTTCCAAATTAGGGCTAGTGCAAATGGGCTGCTATAAATCTTTCTCTGGATATCTTTTGATACATATATAAATGAAATTTCCAGGAAGTGGTATGACTTAGTAATAGGCTATGAATATGTCTGGCCTTTTTAGACACAATTGTGCTCTTCTCCAAAGTGATTTTACTAAATTACGTTGCTAATGACAATGTATGAGATTTCCAGTTACTCTATATACTGCCCCAAACTTGGAATTGTCAGGGTTTTTTTGTTTTTTGTTTGCTTGTTTTCAATTTTAGCCATTTTGTTGGATGAATGCTGGTATAACATCATGGATTACTAATAATTAGGTTAAGCATCTTACTAATAATTAGTTTAAACAGATTTTCATTTATTGGCTATATTCTTTGTTTTACCCCAAAAGTCTACTACCCAATTTTTTAAATAGAGATAATTGTTTTCTTATTGATTTCTAGAAGTCCTTGATATATTGTGGATAAGTGTATCTTCTCCTAATTTGCGCATTTTATTTTTACTTTCTAATGGTATGTTTGACAAATATAAATTATAAGATTAAGGTAGACAAACCTATCAATTTATTGATAAATAATGCCTTTTGTTTCTCTATAAAATAGCTTTGCTTAACCCAAGGTCCTAAAAATATTTGCATATGTTGTCTTCCATAAACATTACTGTTTTAATTTTCACACTTAGACATGTAGTCAATTGGAATTAATTTTTGTATATGATAGAAGGTAGGAGGTAAATATTTGCTTATGTTTTTATTATTTTTCCAAGGTGATTATCCAATTGAAACAACATTCTGTATTGAAAACGACATGTTTTCTTTACCGCACTGCATTGTCATCTTTAAACCAAATAGCAGCTCTTGATATGTGTGTCTTTTTCCTATGCTTCAGTTTTCTTCTATTGCTGTAATTGTCAATCTTTCAACAGCTAACACATATTGTGAATTAGCTCCATAGTAA
Source organism: Rhinopithecus bieti (assembly GCF_001698545.2). NCBI lineage: Eukaryota > Metazoa > Chordata > Mammalia > Primates > Cercopithecidae > Rhinopithecus > Rhinopithecus bieti. Next base: position 88,932 of record NW_016803441.1, on the reverse strand, counting down.
CCTTTTATGATTGGTAGTGTAGGTCCCTGAAGCCTAATTTTTATTCTCAAGAAATACTGTAGCAGACAGAATGCTAAGATGGTTGGCTTCCAAATCCCAGTTATACACATTCTCCATAGTCCCCTCTCATTGCGTGGAAGCAGGACCTGTGAATATGATGAGATAATTACTCTTTTTATCAGTTTATGTTACATAGAGTAGATGATGGGATTGTTCCTCCTTTGATTAAATTAAATTTTTTAAGACTATCCATAGCAAACTGGAGAAAGATTCACTTGCTGGCTTTAAAAGTAAGAAGGCATGTTGTGATATGGCCACATGGCTAGGACATGAGAGCAGCCTCTAGGATGTAGGAGTCACCCTAGCTAAGAGCCAGCAAGAAAACAGGGACCTACAATGAACTGAGTTCTGTCAATAACCTGATTGAGTTTGGAAATGGATTATTCTTAAGGCAGTCCTGCAGATAAGCATGCAGCCTGGCTGGCACCCTGATTTTAGACTCATGGTCCTCTAAGCAGGGATCTCAGCTAAACTGGACTTCTGATCTACAGAAACTGGGAAATAATAAATACATTATGTTTTAAGACACCAAGTCTTTGGTAATTTGTGCAGCAGTTGAAAACAAATATGAAAAATTTGGCTTTTTTTTAAATTCATTTTGTTTGCCCATATGTTCTAAAATCAACTTATCAATTTCCAATTCTAAAACCTGATGAAAATTTGAATGCAAAAGTATTGAATTTGTAATTAGAAGAGACTATTTAGTTATTGTTTAGTTATTCTCAATACATTTTGCATTTTCTATTCTTAAGAAGAATTGGTGCTAAAATAGTTTTTTGCTTTGCCTAAAACTAACAAAATGCATTAGCAAAATCATATGAGCTTTACTTGTTTTGAGGAGATAATTTTTGGGAGTTTCAACATCCTCAGTAACTATAAAAGTACTCAAAATTTTTATGTCAATTTATGTTACTCAGAGTGTATACAGATATTAATGAGTATATATATTTTATTATCTGTAATATAGCTTATTACCCATTTATTATCTTTTTAATATCTGTAGGATCTATCAAGTCATCGCCTTCTTGTCTACTGAAATTGTATATATAATATATATGAATTATCAGATATATAAATTATATATTTTATTAGTTTTATCAGTTTTATCAGAGTGCTGTTAATTTTATTAAATATTTTAATAGATCAACTTGTAGTTTTGTTGACTTTTTCTATTAGATAATAGTTTCCTACTTCATTGGTTTCTTTTTATATCTTTATAATTTCTTTTACTTTCTTTGAGATTAATTCGTTCTTTTCTGGTTTTTTAATATTACTAAAACTCAACATTTAAAAAAATCTAATATATAATTTTAGGGCTATAACTTTTCCTCTGAAATAAAAAGGAAATAATATAAAGAAAATTAACAAGAAGGAAGGTTCAAGGAACTTAGAATTTTCTATTTCTACTTGAAGGTGTTACATGTCAAAGAGAAGAGCAAGGATCACCTCCAGAAATACTGCTTGAAATCACAGCATAATAAGACTTGAATATTTGATGAATGCATTTTAGTTAATTCTAATGTAACCAAATTGGCCCTAGAAAACATAACATCAGATATTTTAATAAGGTTTATTTTTAGCAGTATGCAGAATACATCAGGGTCATAGGGGCAACTATTTGAAATTTCCCATGCAGGATGCGCTGCTGGTTTTTATTACTACAAAAGCCTCTCCTGGGCATAAAAACCTGAAAGAGGCCACAGGTGAGAAAGAAAACTTAAAATGTGAAATATGAAGCCATTAATTGAATTTAAAAGCAAAGTAAAAGGCAGAATCAACAATGTCTCTAAAGTCTCAGCCTGAGTAATAATGGTGGACTGGGACAGTTGTGCCATCAAGGAAAAGAGGAATTTTAACTAAAAATTTATTTGAATGAGTCTAAAAGTGGTGGAAGTAAGGAGATTAAAGAGCTAAATATTAAAAAGGCTTCTGATACTTCATTTGGTTTGGGATGGACTGCTTAAATGTTGAGTAAGGAGCAGGGATAATTCTTAGTAGTAGTTGCTTTGAAATGAACCAGATACCAAAGTTAAGAAATTGAGTGCTATAGAAATGTCAAAGTACAGTGAAATTACAAAACAAGGTGTTATCCCATAAAGCTAGATAGAGAGATGAAGTGACAATTTAGATTAGAAACGTTTATCAAGGAATCAAGAAATCTAAACATGAAGTTAGCAGCAAGCTATGGGAAAAGTATAAGCAATTGGCTTCCTCCAGGCCTTTTAAACACTAAATTCTGGGTTTGAAGGAAACCAAATCTCTTCTTTCATAACTTGGTTTTGGAATTATGAATGTTTCTCTAATTAAAGCTACTGTGTTTTCAATGGCTATGATTTAGCAATGTGAAGACTAATCCATAATCCTTGTTATGGGAGCACAAAGTTATGAGAGCAAAGTTTGTACATATACTGGGATTGGCCAAATATGTGTACACATTATGGAAAAAGAAATCCAGGTTCCTCACTGTCAGAGAAGAACATTACCAATAAGGAAATGTGAAAGGCTAAGATGAATCCAGTAGAGTTAGACTGAAATTAGAGGTATCAATAAAAACTTAGGTTTTTGTTAAATTATATATACAGATAAACATAGAAATAAATATTGATGTCTGTGTATTCATGAATGAGAATACATACATATATTTCCTAGTTCTTTCTGATGAGTCTAGAAGCAATGATACTCTAATAGCAATGAACACACTAAATCCTAAGACATATATAAGTGAGCATGTGTGTGTATATATTCAGAAATATATACCCAACACAAGGTAATCATATGCTTAATTTTTTTGTTTTAAAGTCTTTATGATCACCTATACCAAGTCATTTTTTCTTTCTATCTATCTAAAGATGAAGAAACCACAGTTTTGCCAAAATATATTTTAAAAAGTTTATTCTGAACCAATATGAGTGACCACAGCCCAGGGTTATGTAATCTCAAGAGGTCCTGAGAAAATGTGCCAGAGGCAGTTGGGTAACAGTTTGGTTTTATGTATTTTAGGGAGACAGGAATTGTAGATAAAATCATAAATTAATACATGGAAGACATACATTGGTTTGGCCTGAAAAGGCAGGGAATCATGAAAAGGGGAGCTTACAAGTCATAGATGGGTTTTAGGAATTCTTTCATTGACAACTGGTTGAGAGTGAAACTATTATTTAAAGGCTTAAAGTCAGTAGAAATAAATACTTGAGTTAAGATAAGGGGGCTTCGGGGTACAAGGCCCTTAGCCTCTGGAGATTCCCTGAAAAATCACTGATATGAGGCAGATTGACTAATAAGAGAAAAGGCATACAAATTTGTGTAAAGTGTATACATGAGAGTCTTCAAAATGAAGACCCCACCTCCCAAAGAAGTTCAGAAGCTTATCATCTTAAGGTTAGAGAAAGAATGGTGGCTTAGAGTATAGGCAAAAATAGGTTTTAGTAGCAAGACAGGTTATGGGAAGGAGAAAGAAAGAGACTTGGATAGCAAAAGTAGCCTTGTTATGCATATCAAGACTCATAGGTAGCAGCCCTCAGAGAAAATAGATAAAAGATATCTCTTTTCAGATCTTTAAAGGTGTTGTACTCTCAGTTAATCTTGTCTGGATGCAGGAAAGGTCTAGAAAGGGAAGTCATGGATGCATTAATGGAGATTATCTACAGGTATACATTTTCCCCAGAAAAGATGAATTTGCATAGCTATTTCAGTCCGCTGGCCCTGTAGCAGCCATCTCAAAATATATTTTGAGTTAAAATATTTTGATTTCCCTTCAGTTCTGCTATTTGTCATGTGATGCTTTACCACGTGCAGGCTGCAAAGTGTAAACCAAAAATAAAATTCTAAGCCCTGCAACCAACTGCTGGACCTTCACCTTGGAAAAAGGGCATTCCAAAGTTAACCTAAAAGATTAGTTCAGGCCATGATGGGAAGTGGGATTTAGACTCACTTATAATGAGTGCCTTATTATACTCTCCCCATTGGAACTCAGGCACAACTGACCAGCATTAACATCAAAACAGAGATTGTAAGACTAAGTCTGACAAAAAAGAAAATGTATAATCTACTCTCTCTGAAGCATGCAGCTTGGGGGCTTCATCGGCATAATAAGAACCTTGATATTAATAACCCCTAATCTTAACCCAGTCACTCACTTCTATTGATTCTAGGTCTTCAGAAAATCTTTGAATCTTCCTATGACCTGGAAGTACCATCCCCACCTCATGCCCCAGTTTCCTCAACTTTCTGGATTGAACCAATGTACATTTATTGATTGATGTCTTATATCTCCCTAAAATGTATAAATCCAAGCCACAGCTCAACCACCTTGAGCACATATTCTCAGGATCTCCTGGGGCTATGTCACAATTCACTGGTCTATTGGGGGAACCCCCACCCCCAATATTCAATGTGGGTTCTTTTCTATTTCCCTAAGCATCAGCTGGTCTGAGAAATAAAGGGAAAGAGTACAAAAGAGAGAAATTTTAAAGCTTGGTGTCCGGGAGAGACATCACATGTCGGCAGGTTCCTGAGCTGTAAAACCAGCAAGTTTTTATTAGTGATTTTCAAAAGGGGAGGGAGTGTATGAATAGGGTGTGGGTCACAGAGATCACATGCTTCACAAGGTAATAAAACACCACAAAGCAAATGGAGGCAGGGCAAGATCACAGGACCACAGGATGGGGCAAAATTTAAATTGCTAATGAATTTTCGGGCACGTATTGTCATTGATAAAATCTTATCGGGAGACAGGGTTTGACAGCAGACAACCGGTCTGACTAAAATTTATTGGTTGGGAATTTCCTCATCCTAATAAGCTTGGGAGCACTACAGGAGACTGGGGCTTATTTCATCCCTTTGTCTTTGACCGTAAAAGACAGCTGCCCCTGAAGTGGCCATTTTAGAGGCCTACCTTCAGGGGCGCATTCTCTTTCTTAGGGATGTTCCTTGCTGAGACAAAGATTTCAGCAATAGTTCTCTTATTTACTTTTGAAAGAAGAGAAATATGGCTCTGTGCCACCCGGCTCACCAGCAGTCATAGTTTAAGGTTATCTTCCTTGTTCCCTGAACATTGCTGTCATCCTGTTCTTTTTTCAAGGTGATAAGATTTCATACTGTTCAAGCACACATGTTCTACAAGCAATTTGTGCAGTTAATGCAATCATCACAGAGTCCTGAGGTGACATTCATCCTCAGTTTATAAAGATGATGGGATTAGGAGATTAAAGCAAAGACAGGCATAGGAAATCACAAGGGTATTGATTGGGGAAGTCATAAGTGTCCATGAAATCTTTACAATTTATATTTAGAGATTGCAGTAAAGACAGGTGTAAGAAATTATAAAAGTATTAATTTGGGGAACTAATAAATGTCCATGAAATCTTCGCAATTTATGTTCTTCTGCCATGGCTTCAGCTGTCCCTCCATTCAGGGTCCCTGACTTCCCGCAACACTGGTCACTTATGTTTGGCTCAGAATAAATCTCTTCACATATTTTACAGAGTTTGGCTCATTTCATCAACAAAAGTAAGACACCTTATATGGGTTAATTAAAAAAAACACATAATGAGATTTTATGGTTTGTTAGGAATGAGTCCCCATACCTCTTAGGAATTTGGGCAATTGAATTAAAGATCAGAGATCAGTGCTCATAACTAATCTATCTATCCATTCCTAGATATAGATATCTATCTATATGTATAATGTCTCAGGGATGTCTTTTATTCCTATTTTATAGCCATACATAATTTTTAAAAGTCTTCTTTCCTCCTGTCCCTTATGGTCCTGTGAGTGAGATAAATATTAAATGAGAAAAAAAACATATTTTCAGATGTTTATAATTTCTGAGAACAAAATGGACAATGTGTCATGAGATAGCAACCTGGATTAGCTTGATAGGGAGAAAAGGTGGTCTCCCTGTTTTAAATAAGATGATTAAGAATAACAAAGCTCTCTTGCTTGGCTACCTAAAGAAGGTGAACGAGTATTCTCAGGCTGTGAGCTTATGAACCATTGCAAAGGTACAAAAAAGAGATAGGCATGTTGGACAAATAGTAAAGAAACAGTATGCCTGGATCTTAAACAGAGGGTGGTGAGGTCTGGATTATGAAATTCAAAAATAGGCAGAAACAATTTTGTGGAACAATCAGATATTGATTTTACTTTAAAAATTCTAGAAACAACTCAAAATAATCAGAGGTTAGAAATGTGCAATTTACTACATGTAGTTAGGGTTGAAAATTGTATTCCTATCCTCCTAAAATGAGAATCACCTTCTCTCACATGCAGGGAGGGATATTTTACTTTGGGGGATTTAATTTCAAGTATCAAATCTGAGCAGAAGTACATTTAAAAATTTTTCCAATTTGTATTTCATGGCAATTAATCCTCTACCGTATCCTCAAACTGAGCCTGGAGCTTTTTCTTGGTACATAACTTTTGTGAACACAAATAAATATTTCCAGGAAACTAGACATGCCTAAGGAATGTAAATATCCTCTGGCTTCAGAAAATCAATAATATTGCCTAAAACATGATTTACTGACAATGTGTCAGAGACTATTTTTTGTTTAAGAGAATAGAAATATATTAAATGAGCACTTCCAGAAAGCTCTTGATTGTCCCTTACTTTTATGAGACCTGTTTTTATGATCATAAACCCTGTAATAGAGTGTTTCAGATTATTGCCTCTTTAATAAATTGTTCATGGTTCTCTAAGAACAGCAGATATTAATTAACAAATGAATGTATTCAGTTACTTTGTTTCCATTTGTATCTTTCTTCATGAGCTGGTTTTGGAAAGGCTATGATAAATGGTTATCTGTTTCTTTTCCTCATTAGGTTATCTCTAAATTCACTGTCTCCTGGTTTCAAGGATGATTACAGAAATATGACCATAAAACTGTAGCTTCTCATTATACCTGGAAGCAGTAGGAGTATAGTATTTATAATCTCATTATCTCAATGGATAGTTGTAGCTGTGCATATGCTCTTATTATCTCTACTGGGGCCGGTAATGATATACATAGTCTCATTATCTGTGCTGTGGAATTGGAGAGCTGCATTTATAATTGAGTGTTCTGCACTGTAAGTAATATAAAGTGGGTAGATAACTGGTTGAAAGTGTGTCTACAGACTGGCAAACTGGATAAAGAGTCAAGACCCATCAGTCTGCTGTATTCAGGAGACCCATCTCACATGCAGAGACATACAGAGGCTCAAAATAAAGGGATGGAGGAAGATCTACCAAGCAAATGGAGAACAAAAAAAAGCAGGGGTTACAATCCTAGTCTCTGGTAAAACACACTTTAAACCATCAAAGATCAAAAGAGACAAACAAGACCATTACATAATGCTAAAGGGATCAATTCAACAGGAAGAGCTAACTATCCTAAATATATATGCACCCAATACAGGAGCACCCAGATTCATAAAGCAAGTCCTTAGAGACTTACAAAGAGACTTAGACTCCCATACAATAATAATGGGAGACTTCAACACTCCACTGTCAACATTAGACAGATCAACGAGACAGAAAGTTAACAAGGATATCCAGGAATTGAACTCATCTCTGCACCAAGCGGACCTAATAGACATCTATAGAACTCTCCACCCCAAATCAACAGAATATACATTCTTCTCAGCACCACATCGCACTTATTCCAAAATTGACCACATAATTGGAAGTAAAGCACTCCTCC
>NW_016803441.1:53216-77662 GCF_001698545.2 Rhinopithecus bieti | reverse complement strand
TTTTTTTGAGAAGGAGTCTCACTTCTTTGCCCAGACTGGAGTGTAATAGCATAATCTCGGCTCCCTGAAAGCTCCGCCTCCTGGGTTCAAGCGATTGTCCTGCCTAACCCTCCCAAGTATCTGGGGTTATAGGCATGGACCACCATAGGGCCTGGCTAATTTTTGTATTTTTTGTAGAGACAGGGTTTCACCATGTTGGCCAGGCTGGTCTCAAACTCCTGACCTCAAGTAATTCGCCCGCCTCAGCCTCCCAAAGTTCTGGAATTACAGGCATGAGACATCATGGAATTACAGGCAAGGGCCTCTCCAGGCCCTTGTTTTCATTTCAATACCCTAGCCATCAGCTTTCTTACACAAAGTGTTATGGAAAATACTCTGCTCAAAATGAAAGAGAGGTTTTGAACACTTTCACAATCATAAGGTTATACAATCTCTTGGCAGTTCTGGGATAGTAACTAAAGTTCAGGGAGAGTAACAAAGAAAAATCCACAGTTTTCATGACTTCTAAACCATGTTTCCAAGTAAAAATCTCCAAAATAAAATCAAAGATGGGGTAAAATTTTATCCAGCAAAGGCTAAATGCTGATATATGTTTCCAAGTAGTCTGCTAATGTGTTATACAAACAAATGTCTGAAATAACTTCCATTTTTCCACTTTGTGTTGAGAAATGTAATAATTATTTCGATTTATGTCTTTAAATAAAGAGGAAATATCAGAGGCCTTTAAACCAGGGCAACTCCATCTTGTATGGAGGCTGGGTAAAATAAGTCTGAGACCTACTGGGCTGCATTCCCAGGAGGTTAGACATTCTAAGTCACAGGGTGAGATAGGAAGTCGGCAAAAGATACAGGTTGTCAAGATCTTGCTGATAAAGCAGGTTGCAGAAAGAAGCTGGCCAAAACCCACCAAAACCAAGATGGTGAGAGTGACATCTGATCATCCTCACTGCTCTTAATACACTAATTATACTGCATTAGCATGTTAGAAGACATTTCCACCAGCGCTATGACAGTTTATAAATGCCATGGCAACATCATGAAGTTACCCTATATCGTCTAAAAAGGAGAGGAACTCTCAGTTCTGGAAATAGCTCATTCTGTTCCTGAAAAACGCATGAATACATCCGTTGTTTAGCCTATAATCAAGAAATAACCATAAAAATGTGCAACCAACAGTCCTGGGGCTGCTCTGCCTATAGAGTAGCCATTCTTTTATTCCTTTACTTTCTTAACAAACTTGCTTTCACTTTATGAACTCACCCTGAATTCTTTCTTGGACAAGAACCAAGAACCCTCTCCTGGGGTCTGGATCACAACCCGTTTCTGGTAACAGAAGCACACACATGAATGTAGGCAATTCTGGTATTACTGGTAGGCTTCCACTTACTAGTTTTGGAAATAATTAAGCCACCTCTCTTTTTAATACTTACATGAAATTGTGGGCCTTCCCCTGCTCATAGGAACAGAACATCCAGTTGCTTTCTCTGTGAGCCCCTCATCCCATTTTATTCTTATAAAATCCAAAGCATCTAATCCTCTTTACAAATTCATGGCAAAGAGAGAATAATAGAACAAAGCATTTTTAGCTGCTATTTCTTTTCTCACAGGAACTTTGCTGTGAAAAATTATTTCAAACAATTCAGTGCATCCCTCCCCACTACTAAGTTTTTGGACTTCTTGGCCTGAGGCTCCATGCAGGTTGTAGAATTTCTGCCTTAAATTTAACCAAGAATTGCTATCTAATTGATCACCTAAGTTAATAGGTCTTTAGAGTAATTTGAAATTGAAATATCACTCACTATTTGAACAGAACCAGGCCAAAAGGAGGTCAGAAATTCGGTCACAAGCAATACAAGACTCTACCCTACTTCCCTTGTTTTCATCCACTTAACCTACTCACATACAACTACTTGAGTGTAAAGTTTGGTCCTAATTGATTCCTATTATATCCAAGATAAGTTTTCATTTCAAAGCTCCAGGACTTTATTCCTGATCAGGCCACCCATTGGAGAGTTTCTAATAATGTCAAACCTCATTAAGGAGGTTAACTCCAACTCGTTTCTCCCAGTAAGCTCTGTAAAAAGAAAATAAGGGACCCCCAAATCACAAAGCGAAAGCGAAAATTCAAACTAAGAACTGTGTCAGGTAAACCTGCCTCCCATTTTATTTCTAAATAAGATAGCTGCCAGGTGCGGTGGCTCACAACTGTAATCCCAGCACTTTGGGAGGCCAAGGCGGGTGGATCAGGTCTGGAGATTGAGACTATCCTGGCCAACATGGTGAAAACCTATCTCTACTAAAAATACAAAAATTAGCCAGGCGTGGTGGCATGTGCCTGTAGTCCCAGCGACTCAGGAGGCTGAGGCAGGAGAATCACTTGAACCCAGAGGTGGAGGTTGCAGTGAGCCAAGATCATGCCACTGCACTCCAGCCTGGGTGACAAAGCGAGACTCCATGTCGAAAAAAAATGATATAACTATAAAGATTTACATATATATGTGTGTGTGCATATATGTATTACATACAGATTACATATATATGTAATACACACACACACATATATATATATAAAAGCTACATATCTACTTCACAATTTGCCCACAAGGAAATTCCTCATGGGCAAAGGACAGACAGAATTCCAAGTTATTCCTCTGCTGACCTGAGACAAATGCATATCTGAATGCTTCCTCTGCTCTATTATTTCACTAAGCCAGACTAAAGCATAAGTGACTAGTCCTTTACTCTTCCCTCACATGTAAATCGTGTATTCAGTGAAAGGCTAATCAGAAACTCAAAAGAATGCAACCTTTTGTCTCTTATCTACCTATGACCTGGAAGCCCCCTCCCCACTTCAAGTTATCCTACTTTTCCTGACCAAACCAATGTACCTCTTACACATATTGATTGATGTTTCATGTCTCTGTAAAATGTATAAAACCAAACTGTGCCCAAGGAACCTTGGGTACATGTCATCAGGACCTCCCGAGGTTATGTCAGAGGTGTGTCCTTAACATTGGCAAAATAAACTTTCTAAGTTGATTGAGATCTATCTCAGATACTTTTGGGTTCACAGCTCCTAGGCAGATATTTTAACTCTTTTGGAAGATGAGGTAGTATTAAGAGCAGTAACTTCTTTTATTATTATATTCATTATTTTTAAGTTTCGGGGTACATGTGCAGGATGTGCAAGAGCAGTAACTTTTTAAAAATAGACTTTTTTAAAGATAAGTATTAGGTTCACAGCAAAATTGAGCAGAAGGTATAGAGAATCCCTGCATACTGCCTGCCCCCTGGCTCTTGCATAGCCTCATCAATTATCAGCATCCCCAATTAGAGTGGTACATTTGTTACATATGATGAACCTACATTAATACATCATTATCACCCAGAATCCGTAGTTTATATTAGGGTTTACTATTGGTGTTGTACATTCTATGGGTTTGGACAAATGTATTATATAATGATGCATGTCTACCATATTAGTATATGGTACTATACATTAATACTACACCTTAGTATATTAGTAGTTTCACTGACCTGAAATTCTCTGTATTCCATACATCATCCCTCCCTCCCAACCCAACTCTGAAAAGAAGTGATCTTTTTACGGTCTCCATAGTTTTGCCTTTTCCCAAGTGTCATATAATTGCAATCACACAGTATGCAGACTTTTCACATTGGCTTCTTTCACTTAGTAAAATGCAGTTAAGTTTCTCCATTTTCTCTGCATAGTTTGATAGCTCATTTCTTTTTGCACTGAATAATATTTAATTTCCTGGATGTACCAAAGTTTATTTATCCACTAACCTATGGAAGGGCATCTTGGTTGCTTCTGTGTTTGGGCAACTATGAATAAAGCTTCTGTAAACATTCCTCTACAGGTTTCTGTGTAGACATAAGTTGTCCACTCCTTTAGGTAAATACCAAGGAAAATGATTGTTGGATAGTATGGCATGAGAATGCTTAGTTTTGTAAGAACCATTAACTGTCCTTCAAAGTAGCTGTACCATTGTGCATTGTCATCAGCAGTGAATGAGAGTTCCTGTTGCTTCACATCCTTGCCAACATTTGTTGTAGTGATGTTCTGTACTTACAACACTTCTGACATCAAATATGTAGATTTTCCACACATTGCAATTTACAAATTATCTGTGAACACCAGCTCAATTTAATTCTAGCACTAACTATAGGATAAGGGCTTAGTTCCACAGAACCACCTCCAACTTCAGATTCCAATTTAAGTAGTTGGTCCTGGGTCACCCACATTTCTGTCTGACTTGACTACTGTTGGGTTCCCTAAAACTTTCTCCTCAAATTTGATACTTTTCTATAACAGCTCATACAAAAACATACAGAAATACTTTACTTACATTAACTGGTTTATTATAAAGAATATCATAAAGGGTACATATGTACAGTCAGATGAAGAGGTACATAGAATAAGGTATGATGAAGGGGCATGGAGCTCTCATGCTGTGTCCAGGCATGGCACTGTCCCAATACTTCCATGCGGCCACCAATGCAGAAACAATGTTAACCCATTTGTTTAGGATTTTAATGGATGTTTCATTATATAGGCATGATTGATTAAATTCTTGGCCATTGTTGGTTTAACTCAATGTCCAACTACTCACCCCTCTCCAGAGGTGGATGGGGCTGAAAGTTTCAATCCTCTTGTCTTGTGGTTGGTTCTTCCCACAACCAGCTCCTATGCTCCAAGAGCAGACTTACTAGAATAAACTTAGGTATGACTAAAAGGGGCTTATTATAAATAAGAAACGATGCCTCTTTTATGCTGTCACTCAGGAACTTTTGAGGGTTTTAGAAGCCTGAAGCAGAGAAAAAGTATATATTGTTACTGTGTCACAAGTCACATCCCATTGTTATTTTATTTTAATTTGCATTTCTGTGATAACATGAGATGTGGAACATCTTTTAAGATGCTTATTTGTCATCTGTATATCTTCTTGGTGAAATGTCTGTTAAGGTCTTTGGTCCATTTCTTAATCAGGTTGTTTGTTTTCTTATTGTTGAATTTTAATAATTATTTGTATTTTTTGAAAAACAATATTTTATCAAATATCTTTGCAAATATTTTCTCCTACTCTGTGGCTTGTCTTTACATTCTCTTGACAGAGTCTTTTGTAATTTTGTAATTTTAATGAAGTCCAGTTAAACTTTTTTTTATAGTGTACTTTGGTATGTTTTGAAAAGTCATCACCAAATACAAACACAAGTTCTTCTAGATTTTTTTTCTAGGAATTTTATGACTTTGCATATTATATTTAGATTTGTGATCCAGCTTGGGTTAATTTTTGTGAAGGGTCTAAGGTCTGCATTGAGATTTATTTTGCTTGCATATGGATGTCCAGATGTTACAGCACCAGCTGTTGAAAAGTCTACCTTGTCTTTATTGTATTGCCTTTGCTCTTTTGTCAAAGATTGGTTAACTATATTCATGTGGATCTATATCTGGTGTTTCTATTCTGTTTCATTAATCTTTTGGTCTATTCTTTCGCGAATAGACCACTGATTAATGTAGCTTTATAGTGAGTCTTCAAGGTGGACAGCATCAGTCCTCTTCCCTTGATTTTCTTCTTCAATGTTGTGTTAGTTATTCTGTGTCTTTTGCCTTCCCACATAAATTTTAGAATTAGTTTTCCAATCTCCATAAATAACTTACTAGGAATTTGATTAAGATTGTGTTGAATCTATAGATCAAACTGAGAACTAACATCTTGTCAATATTGAGTCTTCCTGTCTATGAACAAGGGATATCCATTTATTTAGTTCATCTTTGATTTCTTTCATCAGAGCTTATAGTTTTCCTCATATAGATCTTGTACATATTTTGTTAAATTTATACCTAAGTGTTTCATTTTTGTGGTCCTAATTTAAACAGCATTGTGTTTTTAATTTAAAATTCCACTTGTGCATTGCTTGTATATAGAAAAGCCATTGAATTTTGCACACGAATCTTGTGTCCTGCAACACTGTTATAGTTGCTTATTAGTTCTAGCAGTTTCTTTGTCCATCCTTTCAGATTTTCTACATAGATGACCATGTTATCTGAGAACAAAGACAGTTTAATTTCTTCCTTTCCAATAGGTATATCTCTTTTTTCTCATCTTATTGCATTAGCTAGTGGGGAATTTTAGTAAGATGTGAAAACCAGTGGTGAGTGGAGATATCCTTGCCATCTTAGGTGAAAAACATTGAGTTTCTCACATTCAGTACCATGTTAGCTGCAGGTTTTTTTGCATATAATTTGTATCAAGTTGAGGATGGTCGCCTCTATTCCAAGTTAACTGAGAGTTTTTATCATAAATGTTGTTATTTTGTCAAATGCTTTTTCTTCATTTATTTATATGATCCTGTGATTTTTCTTACTTAGCCTGCTGATGTTAGTGCTTACATTAGTTGATTTCTGAATGTTGACCCGGCCTTGCATACCTGATATAAATACCACACAGTAGTGTTGTATAATTCTTTCACATACTGTTGAATTTGAGTTGCTAATATTTTGTTTAAGATTTTTGCATCTATGTTCATAAGAGACATTGATCTGTGTTTTTCTTATAACGTCCTTGTCTGGTTTTGATATTAGAGTAAGTTTGGCCTCATAAAATGAGTTTGGAAGTGTTTTGTCTGCTTCTAACTTCTAAAGGAGATTATAGAAATTGGTATAATTTCTTCCATAAATATTTGGTAGAATTCATCAGTGAACCCATCTAGGCCTGATGCATTCTGTTTTGGAAGGTTACCAGTTATAGATTCAATTTTTAAAATACATGGACCTACAAATAGTTTATTTCTTCTTGTGTGAATTTTGGCAGATTTTATGTCTTTCAAAGCATTTGTCTCATTGACCTAATTATTGAATTTGTGCAGATAGAGATGTTAATAGTGTTCCTTGACTAACCTTGTAATGTCTAAGGGACGTACAATAATGTTTCCTATTTTATTTCTGATATTAATGTGTATCCTATCTCTTTTATTCATAGTTAGCCTAGCTAGAGGTATATCAATTTTGTTGATCTTTTCAAAGAAGCAGTTTGTGGTTTTACTGATTTTTTCCTACTGACTTTATGTTTTAAATTTTATTTATTTCTACTCTAATTTTTATCGTTTCCTTTCTTGTGTTTACTTTGGATTTAATTTACTCTTATTTTCTATTTTCCTAAGGTAGCAGCTTAGATGATTAATTATGGATCTTTCTCCTTTTCTATTATATGCATGAATATCATATTTTTTTTTCCTCTTGACACTGATTTTACCGCATTCCACAAACCTTGATAAGAATTTTTTTTCTCTTTTTTATTTAAAAAAATTTAAATTTCTCTTCAGGTTTCCTTTTTACCTAGAGTTGTAACATTTTATTAACAGAAAATATTTTGTCTGTTCAGTGGCTGCTTGCAGATCTTAAATTTATATAACTGAGAGGTGTCATGGAAGTGATCCTTTAGAGATAGAAAAATATCTCTAACCTAATAACTTTCTAAGAAAATCAAGCAGTCTTTCTATCTCAGACCATGCTAAGCAAATATTTATTCTTATTAAATTATCTCACTAATGGAAAATTAAAAAGTGATAAGGACTCTTTAAAATAATAAATTTCTCCTTGTAATTTATTATAACATTTATAGTGTACTTTATCATTCATTAATGTGGCAAATGTTTATTGGTTAGTACTAGGTACACCCTTCAGTGAATGAATAGTCAAAGCCATTTCAAAACTTACTTTGTGGTAGAGTATAATAAATAGTAAGCAAAAAATACATAATAAGTAAATTATAAATCATATTAGAAAATCCTAAGTGCTTTGGGGGATAAAACAAACAGAGCAAGATAGGAGAGATCAGACTGTGGTAGGAAAGAGTTGTAACTGAAAATACAATAAAGTAGTTTGAGTAAGCCTTCTTGAAAAGCAAAGACTGGAAGAGAGTGAGGGAATTGGCCACACATCTAGCTAAGGAAAGCAGTAAAGACATGGCACCCAGTAAAAAGGTTCTGTATTTTACAACTCTTAAATGCTATCTAAGAAATGTATAAGCTTTCACTCATGCAAAGTAAAAGTGTGGAGCTCTGGACATAGGATTTGAGGATGTCAGTTATCCCCCAAATTTCCAGATCTTTATTTCAGAACTGTACAAAATCATTTTGTACCAAAAATAGTGCTATGTAAAATGGGCACTATTAATATTTATTAAAGGAATGTTAGTTGTTTTGGTTATATTTTAAGCTATGAATACTTGATCCCAGAAAATTAAAAAATTTGATTAATATCTACAGCTTTAATATAATTAATTTACTTGTAAGAAAATTATACTCTCTGTAGGTTCATACATAATTCAAATTGTCTTCTCTAATATTAGTTTGTCTCTAGATATTAATCTTATAATTTATGAATGTTATCATAAACTTAAAAATTATATGAGTTTCAGTGACATATTGTATCACATAATTTTAGTTTCTTCTACCAATATAACATAATAAAATTCTGCTATATTTATTAACAACTCTGGTTGATCAGCTGATGGAAAAATGAACAGCTCTTTGTTAATTAGATTTGATTTCCAGGTAGAATCTATCTCTGATTTGATGCTTAGCCATAGGTCACACTATTAACTGACTGAGGACACTTTGCTATGCTACACAAAAACCTACACGTGACTCCAAAATGTATCATTATTCTCTCATATTTCTGTACTTATACTGGATTTGGAAGAATAAATATTATATTCTATTGATGTGCATGTTGCTAAACATTACATAAATTATGTAATACTACAGCAACTGACAATTTGTTTTATTCATTTATTTTTTTATTTTTTTTTCCAGGCGTAGTGGCTCGTGCCTGTAATCCCAGCACTTTGGGATGCTGAGGCAGGTGGATCACGAGGTCAAGAGATCCAGACCATCTTGGCCAACATGGTGAAATTCCATCACTAGTAAAAATACAAAATTTAACTGGGCATGGTGGCATGCGCCTGTAGTCCCAGCTACTCAGGAGGCTGAGGCAAGAGTATAGCTTGAACCAGGGAAGTAGAGGTTGCAGTGAGCCAAGATCACGCCACTGCACTTCAGCCTGGTGACAGAGTGAGACTCCCTCTCAAAAAAAAAAAAAAAAACAAAAAACAAAAAAACTGTTTTGAGATTCTTTTCCCACGATGATACTTAAAGATATATCTTATCCATCTTAACCGCTACAATACATAAAGAAAACGGAGCATTTGCTTTCCTTTGTTCTAAATACATTTATCATACTGAAATATATGTTTTTCCCCTAATTTTAAGTTTTCTTGACATTGCTATGAAAAACTATTTCAGTGTACTTTTATATATATATTTTAAGTTCTGGGATACATGTGCAGAACATGCAGGTTTCTTACATAGGTATACATGTGCCATGGTGGTTTGCTGCATCCATCAACCCATCATTTACATTAGGTATTTCTCCTAATGCTATCCCTCCCCATGGCTCCCACCCTGGACAAGCTCTGGTGTGTAATGTTCCCCTCCCTGTGTCCATGTGTTTCCCTTGTTCAACTCCCACTTATGAATGAGAACATGCAGTGTTTGGTTTTCTGTTCCTATGTTAGTTTGATGAGAATTTGGGTTTCCAGTTTCATCCATGTCCCTGCAAAAGACATGAACTCATCCATTTTTTAAGGCTGTATAGTATTCCATGGTGTATATTTGCCACATTTTCTTTATCCAGTCTATCATTGATGGGCATTTGGGTTGTTTCCAAGTCTTTGCTATTGTGAGTAGTCCTGCAATAATCATACGTGTGCATGTGTCTTTATAGTAGAATGATTTATATTCCTTTGTGTATATACCCAGTAATGCTATTGCTGGGTCAAATTGTATTTCTGGTTCTAGATCCTTGAGGAACTCCACACTGTCTTCCACAATAGTTGAACTAATTCACATTCCCACCAACAGTGTAAAAGCATTCCTATTTCTCCAAATCCTCTCCAGCATCTGTTGTTTCCTGACTTTTTTAATGATCACCATTCTAACTGGCGTGAGATGGTATCTCATTGTGATTTTGATTTGCATTTCTCTGTTGACTAGTGATGATGAGCTTTTTTTCATATGTTTGTTGACTGTATAAATGTCTTCTTTTAAGAAGTGTCTGTTCATATCCTTTGTCCACTTCTTGGTGGGATCATTTGTTTTCTTCTTGTAAATTTGTATAAGTTACTTGTAGATTCTGGGTATTAGCCCTTTGTCAGATGGATAGATGCAAAAATTTTCTCCCGTTCTGTTCACCTGATGATAGTTTCTTTTACTGTGCAGAGCTCTTTAGTTTATTTAGAACCCATTTGTATATTTTGGCTATTGTTGTCATTGCTTTTTGTGTTTTAGTCATGAAGTCTTTGCCCATGCCTATGTCCTGAATGGTATTGCCTAGGTTTTCTTCTAGGGATTTTTATGGTTTTAGATCTTATGTTTAAGTCTTTATTCCACCTTGAGTTAATTTTTGTATAAGGTGTAAGAAGGGGTCTAGTTTCAGTTTTCTACGTATGGCTAGCCAGTTTTCCCAACACCATTTATGGAATAGGTGATCCTTTCTCCATTGCTTGTTTTTATCAGGTTTGTCAAAGATCAGGTGGTTGTAGATGTGTGGTGTTATTTCTGAGGCCTCTGTTCTGTTCCATTGGTCTATATATCTGTTTTGGTATCAGTACCATGCTGTTTTGGTCACTGTAGCCTTGTAGTATAGTTTGAAGTCAGGTAGCATGATGCTTCTAGCTTTGTTCTTTTTGCTTAAGATTGTCTCGGTTATATGGGCTCTTTTTGGCTTTCATATGAAATTTAAATTAGTTTTTTTCTAATTTTGTGAAGAAAGTCAATGGTAGGTTGATGGTAATAGCACTGAATCTATAAATTACTTTGGGCAGTATGGATATTTTCACGATATTGATTATTCCTATTCATGAGCATGGAATATTTTTCCATGTGTTTGTGTCTTCTCTTATTTCCTTGAGCAGTGGTTTGTAGTTCTCCTTGAAGAGGTCCTTCACATTTTTGTATTCTTAGGTATCTTATTCTCTTTGTAGTAATTGTGAATGGGAATTCACTCTTGATTTGACTATCTGTCTGTTGGTGTATAGTAATGCTTATGATTTTTGCCGATAGATTTTTTATCTTGAGACTTTGCTGAAGTTGTTTATCAGCTGAAGGAGATTTGGGGCTGAGACAATGAGGTTTTCTGAGTATACAAGCATGCCAACTGCAAACAGAGACAACTTGACTTCCTCTTTCCCTATTTGAATGCCCTTTATTTCTTTATCTTGCCTGATTGCCCTGGCCAGAACTTCCAATACTATTTAGTGTACATTATTTTAAGTGTGAAGTTTTCTACAAGATAAATATAGCTTTATATATGAAGGGTATTCTAGAATGTATATCTAGGAGTACACTTTCTGGGCTTTGTGTACACACATTTACAACATTATTAGGTATTTTGTCAATTGCCCCCTCAAGTTGTTGCCTCACTTTACACTCCAACCACTCATAAAATTACCTGTTTCCTCATATCCTCACGAGCACTTGGTGATATTGCTTTAATACGTGTGACTCAGCTTGATATACTGTTGTTTAATATGTTCTCTCATTAGTACTAAAGTTAAATATTCTCACAGTTATTTGCCTTTTGGATTTATTTCTTGTAAATCATCATTTTATATTATTTGCTAATTTTGTGTTGGTTGTCTTTTACTTCTTTGTGAGGTCTCCACTGTATTCTGAATATTAATCCTTTGCTCACTTTGAATATGTTACCCTAATATCTTATGTCTTGAATAGGTTCTGATGATAAATTTGCTGTCATTCTTGTTTATGTTCCTCTCTTATGTGTCTTTTTTGCTCTAGTTGTTTTTTCTTGTTTGTTTATTTGTTTTGTTATTTGACAGCAAGCTCATCCTTAAGCTCTAGGTGATTTTAGTTCTCTTTTTATTACCATTTCTTAGCTACTTGTTTAGTTGTTGGAATTTCACAAATAACAGTAAAACTATAGGCCTTTTGTAGCAACCCTGCATTAAAAGAAGGCTATTTTCCTTATTTAGATAGTTTTTAGACAGCTTTTATATTTATATTCACAAGTAGGATTGAGATTCATTATTCTATTCTCCACTTTTTCTTACTTAATTTCTCTATTAAGTCTATTCAAGGTATATCAAATGATGAGACACTGTATAGATTAGATTATTGTCATGGAATAAGAGAAAAGACAGTTGTGCCTGATGTAACTTTAGTACAGATTTTAAATACTTTACTGGCTGTAGGTCTACAGTAAATATTTATTACTCCTCAAAAAAAATCATGTTTTTTTCTGTAAAATTATCTATAGTGTCTAATTTTTCTAAATATATTTTCATAAGCATTTTCATATTTTAATCCCTTTTGAACTAACCTTTTATTTCTAATATTACATTTTCCTTAATTTTATTTGGAAAAAAAATTCCTTAACAAAGATTTTAAACAGCTTCAGAAACTAATATTTCTTTGTTTTATATTTCATGTAGTATACTCATATTAATTATTCCCTTTCTTCTACTTGTTTATGTTCCTTGTTCATTTATGAAGTATTTATATGGGGATACTTAGATTATTGAATTGTGACTTTTATTCCTCTTAATATGTACTGAAAGCTATAAGTTTTAGCATTAAATATTGCCTTATTACATCATATACTATTTAATATGTAATGTTTTCTTTTTTTAGCATTAAATATATTGCTAATTTCTATTTTAATTATTTCTTTAACATATCATTATTTTGCAGCCTAGTTTCTTTTTTTAAATTTATGATATAAATGAATTTAGGTTGCATTTATGTTATTGATTTAATATTTTATTACATTGTAAACTTTGCTTATTATGAATGTAATTAATGATATTTCATTATATTTTTAATATCCATTGAGATTCCTCGGTTACAATATATTTATGATTCTTAAATGCTTGAACATGTATTTTTAATAAATGGAAACAGGATACTGTATATGTGTACTATGTACGATTTGTTAAATATATTTGTTAAATATTCCATATTTTTTCTAATACCTGTTTAGATGATCTACAACAAATATATAAGCATATATACATATTATTAAAATTTTTTACAAATGTTTTCTTCTGTTTCTCCAATTTTTTCCATACATTTTGAATATATATTATTATCAAATATTCCATTTATTGCATATTCCTATTGAATTTTCTATTATTATGAAGTCACTGTCTGCTCTTGTTATATAGTGCTAAATAGAAAACATATCATTCCTAAAACTTAGCAGCATAAAACAACAATAATTATTTGTTTTGCTTGCCAACATGCAGTTGTGAAAGATCTCTATGGGAGAGACTTGTTTCTATCCCAGGCATCCTCAACTGAGGCTCAGTTGAGAACTGTTGGATTTGCTTTTATGATGGCTCACTCATATGGTTAGCAGTCAGTAGGGTGGTTATCAAGCTGAGGGCTAAATGACTTGATTGCTCTTCATGTGAAACTTCCCTTTGGTTTTGATTTCCTCACAGCGCAGTGACTGGATTCCAAGGGAATCTGTATCAAGAAAAAGAGCACCAAGGAAAATCCATGTCACCTTTCCTGACCACTGATGCAGCTTCCATTCTACCACATTTCATTCATCAAGGTAGGCACAAAGCTCTGCTGAGATTCAGTGGGCAGGAAAATAACCCTCATTGTCATGCCTAGTGCCTTAGCAAAGATATACCTAACGTAAATGACGAGTTAATGGGTGCAGCACACCAACATGGCACATGTATACATATGTAATATGTAACAAACCTGCACATTGTGCACATGTACCCTAGAACTTAAAGTATAATAATAAAAAAAAAAGAAGACAGACATTCTTGCAGCCATTTTTGGAAAATACAGTCCACTACACATTCTTTGTAGTAATGTGAGCTTAGTTTTTGTTTTCTTTTGTCCTGATATCTAGACTGATATTCATATTAATTTACCTATATAAGTATTCATCATGTTCTGGTTTGCCTAATATATCATTTTTAAGTTCCTTAACTGCCAACTATTTTGAAAAATCAAATCTGAGATATTTATCACATACAAGTGTAGTCCAATTATAGTTTTTAATAATTTCCCATATATAAGTAACACAGGAAATTTTAAGTTTAGTTCTAGCCTACTGCAATAAAGCAAATATCATAATGAGTCACACAAATTTTTTGGTTTCCCAGTACATAAAAAAGTTATGTTTACACTATACTGTAGTGTATTGTGTGCAATAATATGTTTTAAAACCATATGTATTAGTCTGTTTTCATGCTGCTGTTAAAGACATACCTGAGACTGGGAAATTTATAAAGAAAAATTGATTCACAGTTCCACACGGCAGGGAAGGTCTCACAATCATGGTGGAAGGCAAAAAGCACATCTTACATGGCGGTAGACAAGAGAAAATTTGTGCAGAGAATCTTTCCCTTGTAAAACCATCAGATCTCGTGAGACTTATTCACTATCATAAGAATAGCACAGGAAAGACTTGCCCCCATGATTCAATTACCTCCCACCAGGTCCCTCCCACAAAACATGGGAATTGTGGGAGCTACAATTCAAGATGAGATTTGGGTGAGGACACAGCTAATCCATATCACCATGTATATACCTTGATGAAAAAATACTTTATTGCCGGCTGGGCGCGGTGGCTCAAGCCTGTAATCCCAGCACTTTGGGAGGCCGAGACGGGCGGATCACTAGGTCAGGAGATCGAGACCTCCCTGGCAAACACAGTAAAACCCCGTCTCTACTAAAAAAAAAAAAAAAAAAAAAAAAAAAAACTAGCCGGGCGAGGTGGCGGGCGCCTGTAGTCCCAGCTACTCGGGAGGCTGAGGCAGGAGAATGGCGTAAACCCAGGAGGCGGAGCTTGCAGTGAGCTGAGATCCGGCCACTGCACTCCAGCCTGGGCGACAGAGCGAGACTCCGTCTCAAAAAAAAAAAAAAAAAAAAAAAACTTTATTGCCAAATAAAAGTGCTCACAATTACCTAAGCCTTCACCAAGTCATAATCTTTTTGCTGATGAAGGGTCTTGTCTTGATATTGATGGCTGTTGACTTACCAGGCTTGTGGTTGCTGAAGGTTAAGCACATTTTGCAATTGTTTAAAATAAGACAATGATAAAGTTTGAAACATTAACTGATTATTCCTTTCATGAAAGATTTTTCTGTAGCACACCAAGCTCTTTGAGAGCATTTTCCCCATAGTAAAACTTCCTTCAAAATTGGAGTCAATCTTCTCAAACCTTGCTGCTGCTTTATCAAATTCATGGAATTTAGTTAATAAGTCTTTTGTTGTTATTTCAACAATGTTTACAGAATGCAAATCTGGAATAGATTCCATTTCAAGAAACCACTTTCTTTTCTCATCCAAAAGAGGCAAATCCTCATCCATTGACGTTTTATCATGAGACTGCAGCAGTTCAATCACATCTTCAGGATTTACTTCTAATTCTTGTTCTCTTGCTATTTCTACCAAATCTATAGTGAGAAGTTCTGAACCCCTCAAAGTTGCTCATGAGAGTTGGAATCAACTTCTTTCAAAATTCTGTTAATATTGATATTCTGACTTTTCCCCTTGAATCAAAAATGTTCTTAATGGCATATAGAAAGGTGAATCTTTTCTAGAAAATTTTCCATTGAATAAGACTTTCCCCATATTCATCATAGGAATGTCTATGGCAGCTACAGTCTTATGAAATGTATTTCTAAAAATAATAAGACTTGAAAGTCAAAATTACTTCTTGATCCATGGGCTGCAGAATGGATGTTGCATTAGCAGGCATAAAAACA
Source organism: Rhinopithecus bieti (assembly GCF_001698545.2). Lineage (NCBI taxonomy): Eukaryota > Metazoa > Chordata > Mammalia > Primates > Cercopithecidae > Rhinopithecus > Rhinopithecus bieti. The sequence continues at coordinate 61,823 of NW_016803441.1, read as the reverse complement.
TGTACCTTCTTGGATATCTTCATCCAAGATCCTGCATGGTGAGGTACATTGTCAGTGAACCACATTACTTTGAAAATAATCTGTTTTTTCAGCAGTAGGTCTCAACAGTGAGATTAAACTATTTGGTAAACCATACTGTAAAGAGATGTGCTGTCCTTCAGGCTTTGTTGTTTCATTTGTAGAAAATAGACAGAGTAGATGTATTATAATTCTTAAGGACCTTAGAATTTTCAGAATGGTTAAGGAGAATTGGCTTCAACTTAAAATCACTAGGTCAAATAGCTCCTTGAACAAGAGAGATAGCCTGTCCGTTGAAGTTTTGAAGCAAGGATTCAAAAGATTTGAAGAGGATTGGTTTCTCCTCTCTAGTTATGAAAATTCTAGATGGTATCTTCTTCCAAGGTTGTTTTGTCTACCTTGGTAATCTATTGTTTAGTGTAGCCATCTTCATCAAGGATCTTAGAGAGGTCTCTGTATAACTTGCTGAAGATTCTCCATTAGCACTTGCTTCTTCACCTAGCATTTTTGTGATAAGGAGATGGCTTCTTTCCTTAAACTTCATGAACCAAACACTGCTAGCTTCAAACTTTCCTTCTGCAGTTTCCTCACCTCTCTCAACCTTCACAGAACTGACGAGTTATGGCCTTCCTCTGGATTGGGCTTTGTTTTAAGGGAATGTTGTGGCTGGTTGATCTATCCAGACTACTAAAACTTTCTCCATATCAAAAATAAGGCTGTTGAGTTTTCTTATCATTCACGTGTTCACTGGAGTAGCACTTTTCATTTTCTTCAAGACCTTTTCCTTTGCATTCACAATGTGGTTGTTTGGTGAAAGAGGTCTAGCTTTCAGCCTGTCTCAGCTTTCAACATGCCTTCCTCACTAAGCTTAATCATTTCTAGCTTTTGATTTAAGTGAGAAAGTTGAGATTCTGCCTTTTACTTGAACACTTAAAGGCCAGTGTGGGGTTATTAATTGGCCTACTTTCAGTAATGTTGTGTCTCAGGGAATGAGGAGATCCAAGGAGAGGGAAAGGAAGAGACACAGGGGAAATGATCATAGAAGGAGCAGTCAGAAAACACACGTTTATGGATTAAGTTTGCTGTTTTATATGAGAGCTTGTTCGTGGAGCCTCAAAACAAATATAATAGTAACATCAAAGATTACTGATTACAGAACACCACAACAGGTATGATACTAATAAAAAAGTTTGAAATATTGGGACAATTAGAAAAATGTGACCCAGAGAGACATTTTTGTAGTGAGCACAAGCTGTTGAAAAATGGCACCAATAGACTTGTTCAATTCAAGGTTGCCACAAACTTTTAATTTGTAAAAATTGTAGTATCTGTGAAGTGCAATAAAGCAAGTATACACGTGCATTTATTCTTAGCTTATTTTTTGAAATTTATTATACGTTTAATTGTTTTTAATTTATTTCTTCCTTTTAATTTTGGTTGCTTATATGTTTTATTTCCTTCTCCTCTTTTACTGTTTTGAATGTTACACACTCCATTAATTTGTCTTTATAAATAGCATTAAATTTTGAATTTGTGCCTTTGACATTAAAATTTTTAAGTTAAGTACTATAAACAATTTATAGAACTTCAAGTAAAATTATCATCTTGTGACTTTTCAAATAATTATTTTATATAACTTTGTTTTCACATATTAATGTGAATCTCTATTTTCACTTTTTCTTATTGTAGTTTTAGGTTTACTAATTTATTTGCTCAACTTTCCTGCTTGCATCTCATTTCTTCCTTTTGAATTCAATTTCATTATCTCTGAGTCATAGTTTTCAGGGATGCTGTGTGAGTGGTAGCCTCACTAAGTCTTTATTGAATAGAAATATGTTTGTTTTACTATTAATCTTAAATGACAATTGAACTGAGTGCAGGAGTCTAGGTTGACAGTTAATTTATCTGCAGTTTTAGCATTTTGAATTTGTTATTCTTTTGTCTTCTGGACTGTATTTTTTTTTTTTTCTGTTGGTGTATTTGCAACCAATTAATTTGTAAGTAGTATGTTCTTTATTAGGACTGTTTTTCCTTTTTGTATTCTACATTTCAGTAAAATTGTATAAGATGGTTTTATTTTTTACTTTTTCTGCTATATATTTCCTCTGTTTGTTGACTGTGAAAACACTTGCTTTTTATTAACTCCAGAAAATTATCAGCCTCTTTGCCAACATACATAGTTCATCCATTCTTTTATCTTCATCCATTCTATTACCTTCCTCTGAGATAGTGTTTGGACCTTGCCAACCTATCTTCCACAACTCTTCATTTCTCACTTACTTTTCACTTCTGTATTTCTCTAAACTGCATCCTAGTAAATAACCTCAGATCAGTTTATTAGCTGTATTTAATATGTTGCTTAACGACCCACTGAGTTCATAACAATAACATTTTTTATAAATACTTTTTAGACATTCCATTTTACTTTTGTCCAGATCTGAATTTTTACATTTTTTTCTTCATGGTTTTAATATACAAATTGCTTGAAAAACAATCATTGCTTCTGTATTTCTCTTGTTATAATCACGCTTACGTTTACTCATGGCAGATGATTTTCTAGTATGTGTCTAAATAAGTGGATGAAAATATTTGATAAAACATGATATATAGTGGTCCTGTGTAGCAGAGACAACTGGGTAAAATATTAAGATAAATGGATACTATAAGGGTAACATATAAAAGAACTTACAGAAGGAAAGCTCTAGAGAGATCTAGTAAAAATAAATACTGACATAATAGCTGATAATTTTTGGAACTATTCTTCTGGTGATTTAAGACAACATATATAATGAAAATCTCAATCCTAAGATATTTGAAATATAGGCTATGGGTAAGAATACTCATAGAAAAGTATTCTCTATTCAAAATCTTCTGAAGATGATTTTTTGTTGTTGTTGTTGGGGGGGGTGGTGGCTAGGGAATGTACTTATTTCTCTATTCGTGTAGAACTTAATCTTTTTGTGGCTTTAAGAAGGAATGCCATTTTCAGCTCCTCAAATACTTACCTCCCCCATGGCCTGAGATCCCTCTCCTGTTTCATATGGATGCTTTAACAACCCAATTCCCAGGTCAATGAGATGGAATTCAATCCCTCGAGGAAGCCAGAGCATCACGATTTTTGCATTTTCTATATCTGTTTTGATAAATTTTATTCGCTCTCAAGAGCCCAAATAGTCATTTAAAAGGCAGCTTATTTTTTCTAGTCTTTGAATCTGCATGTAACAAATAGGTTTTCAGATATTTTCACCCACAACAAAAAACCAACCCTGTCTTAATCCATTTGGACTGCTGTAACAAAATTGATAATTTATAAACTATATCATTTATGCTCATAGTTATGGAAGCTGAGAATCCCAAGATCAGGCACTAGCAGATTCTCAGTGTCTGGTGGGGGCCCATTTCTTATAAAATGCCACTGTCTATGTGACCTCACATGGCAGAAGAGCAAGGCAGCTCTCTAGGTGCTCTTTTATAAGGGCAGTTATCTTATTCGTGGGGGTTGGTCACTTATTATCTTGTCAGTTCCCCAAGACTCCACCTCTTCATACCAATGCATTGGGGATTAGATCTCAACATATGAATTTTGGAGAGACGCAAACATTCAGACCGCAGCAAGCTTTCGATTTATTTCTTCCCTGCTCCCCTTTTTCCAACTGCAAATCACCATCTTCAGTGTTCCTGAAAACATTGTTATAAGGGAATCTGATTAAACACATTCATAAGAAGTTATAGGATTACTTGCATTTTAACAGAAGATGCTTATAAGCATAAAAACAGTTCATTATTTGATATCATCTCCAGTTGAAAACCAGCACCTGGAAAGTATTAGTGAAATATACCTAGCTATGTAACAAATTCTATTTAATCATTTCACAAAAACATAACTTCTATTATCAGCACCACTCTCTTAAAATAAGTACAGTAGTACTTCCGTATCTAAAGGAAGTAGTTTTCTGTAGTTTTAGTTACATGCAGTCAATGACAGTCCAGAAATATTATTAATACATGACAAGTTGCAGAAATAAATAATTTATAATTTTTTAATTGTGCACCGTTCTTAGTGGTGTGATGAAATCTCATGCCATCCTTCTCCTGCACATATGAGTCATCCCTTTGTCTAAAGTATCCATGCCATATATGCCACCTGCATGTTAGTCACCTATTGGCCACCTGAGTTATCAGATTTTACAAAAATAGGATAAATAGGCTTTGGTTTCAGTACTATACATGGTTTCAGGAATCCAGTGAGGGTCTTGGAATGCGTCCCCTACAGGTAAGCGGGGAAAAATGTCATCAAAAGTTCATAGTTGAGTCAGAAGAAACATATATTTTATTACCGTAATCTCCATGAAAAGCTATCAGTTAAAAATCTCAAATTAAAAAAAAAAAAAAAAACTGTTCCCTCATACAGCATGTTCCCAATTTAGCTACCATACCATTTTAAATAACAAAACAAATCCTGTAACTATATATTATAATAAAATATACAAATAAAGCCATTTTAATTTTGGTGTGATCTTTGTTAGTCCTACGGTTTTTACATTAAAATTTATGTAACAGTTGTCAAGAAGTAGTCACATTTGTCTCTGACTCTTCTTTAGTAAATACTTGGAATATTGTTTTCTTTTCTAGTGTTTTATAGAATGAAGGGTTCATGACATCCTATTAACATAGTAGAGAACTAAAAGTGAAACCAGAAATTAATTTTTACCTTTGACTTTAGATGATCATAAAATAAATAAACTAGATAGCTTTTATACTGCATAAAGTCTTTTCTGAATAGCCCTTCTGAAAAGCAGTTTAAAGATTTTTAGGTGATTTAGTAAATAGAGTTTTTTGTCTGAAAATGTTTTTCATATGCTCATGCATCACTGTTATAAATTGGCTTCGTTGGTATAAAATTTTGCCCTCCCCCAGGTTTATAGCATAATTTATCAAAAGCAAGCAATATTTGGTAATACTTCATTTAACAAGGGTTCTGGGAATAAAATTCATTTAAGGCAAAGTGACTTCTTCGCTTCATATTAACTGAGGTTATTGAAAGAAAAAGCTTTTGATATGGTTAAAAATTTATGTTTTCTTCCTTTGAATTAATAGGCCCAGATCAGAAAGAGTGACTTATTTTTTCAAAGAATGATATTTCTCAATAAGGAAAGCAAAAAAGTTAATCATAAAATAATATTAATGGTGTGACAACAATTATAATTATAGCATTGCTTGCCCTTGCACAGTCTTTGCTAAATAAACAACACAGAATGATATTTTTACATGCTGTGTCGTGACACATCTCTTGTGGCATCCCATCTTCTTCATTGCCGGTAGTCAAATTCAAGCCCTTCCTATCATTCTCAAAGCCCTAACTTATCTGGCCCCTATCTACCACATTGGTTTCATCTCCTACCATTCCCCTCCCCCTGGGTTTCTTATTGTTCCTCGAATGTGCCAAACTTTCTCCCTTCCTTGAAAATCTGTGCATGCTATTCCCTCTCCCAGAATGTTTTTCTCTCAGGTATCCTTAATGCTATTAAGTCTTCATTGAAATATCATCTAATTGAAGAGGATGAAATCAACCACCCCAACTTAATTAGTACTCACTTGTCATTCTGTATCACTTTACACTGTTATATTTTTTGTAACATTTATCACCATTGATTTATTTACTAAGTGCTTGCTATGTATGAGATGCTGTTCTAATCACTGAGAAAAGCAGACAAAAGTCCCTGCTCTCGTGAAGCTTACATTTTAATTTAATATCAGATAATATGTTGCCTATCTCCTGCCATAACCCCCACTTGGAAACTAAGTTCCATGCCAGCAGTGACTTTATTTTGTCACTGTGGTGTCCCCAGAACCTATATCAGTGCCTGGCAAACTGTAGTTCTTAAACATTTATTGAATAAATGAATGAATACAAATAAAAAATGAAAGTCATCCCATACAAAATTTTCAATATAAAAACAGTAAAATGCATTATCTCTTTCAAGTGATGCATGTGATGTTGATTAGCTCATTTTGCAAATTAACCTGAGACTATTTAGAAAGCTTACATGACATGCAATGTTACATGCCTTGTACATTACATAGATAGGACTTAATGCACTGACTTCTAAGTAAAACTTTAGTTTTTTTCCACAGTAAAACATTACTCCCCACAGCCTTACTATCAAGTCTTGATTACCTGATTTAATGGAGAGAGTAGACCAGTAAGGATTTTATGACAACATGAATGCAGCATGTACGCTTACTCCGTGCTAGCAGATCCTTCACTGACCATGAAGGCTGAAAATACCATATGTTTCTATTCCTACTGCACTTCCAACTTGGAGTAGACAATATAAAAAGAGAGAAAATCTACTTGAAGTTTCTGAAGTAAAACTATTTATCTTAATAAAAAGAGAAAGATACATAAGAAAGACTGTCTTTATCACACCCTTTGTCCTTGTCACCCACCTCTCAATATGTTTCTTTGTCCCCTGCTTTCTTCTTCCTGTTTCTGAATGTGTTTAGAATGTGATGGTTGGAGTTGTTGTAGCTGTATTACAACCAGGAAGAAAGACTTCGTTGATGTACTAATATTGAAAAATAAAAAGATAAGAGGAATCTGGGCCCCAAATTATCATCTTGATCTCTGTGCTATGTCTAGGATTACCCACCTCTTTGATTCTTGTTATATAGATAAAAATAAACCTGTGTTGTCTAAGTCAATACTGGTCACTTCCTCTCTTGCTTTGTAGCTACAAATGATCTAACTGATAGATTGAAAAGAAGAAAAAGAACAAGTGCTAAATTAGCCAATTTATGATATTATAGCTTCTTTCATTTCAAATTATTAAATAATTAATCTCTCTTTTTCTGATCCCTCTCTGTTATCCTCCCCAAGATGATTTACAGAGATATGGAAAAGATTCGTATACTCTTAAGGTCTCAGAAAAGGATACAGTCCCATTAGTCACAGCATTCTGACTTCTTTTTGGCCTCTGCTTCCAAGTGGCTAGCTAGGATTAGTTTCTGCTGAGAGAACAACTGCTCCTTCTGACCTTGGTGACATTGACATGAATTCTTCCTACTCACTGTTCACCTCTTTGGTATTTGGGAATGGTTTACTCTTCACTAGATCAGCTCCAGAAGTCCCTATATATTGGCTTAGGCTCATTTCATCGATAGTAGTGCTTCAGATCCCCTGAGATTTGGCTGTGACTTCTACTCACACTCTATCCTGAATAAGTCCCCTGTACTGTTGATCACAGAATCACATTTTGCTACACAGCACACAAAGGAACTATGATACTTCATGTGTCTCACTGGAGCCACTGGAGTTCAGGGTAGTCTCAGAGAAGTTAAATGAAGGCATTCAGCCTGGATAATCACACCACAGCACAGAATTTTATTCAAATGCACTTGTCCTAGTTTGTCATAGTTCACTCAGTTGCCAAAGTCCAAAACAGATAGTTGGAGAATTAAAAGTGCCTTCTTTCTTTGACCTTTCCCTCTAACTGTGTTATATACTCCTTCTTTCGGTAAGATCAGTCTTACACAATAGAGGAGATTACAGCAAAACTTGTCACCCTCCCTTCACATCCGTTCATTTAAAAATGTATGAGGGACTAAAGGGTCAGATTTTCTGCTTAATCTTTTTTCACCTAGACTTCCTTAACACATATCTTTCATACTTCTACTCCCTCTCTAGTGTTGTGATGAAAGAATGGAACTGAGGAGTAATTTATGGGGTGGGGGTAATAAAAAGTTTAGCAATTTAACATTTTAAGACATTATTTTCTTTACTCAAACAATTGAAATTGATAAACGCTAACCTAATCAGAGAGATGATGTATTGAAAAGATAGTGGATAGCTCAAACATCTAAATGGAATGTGTATTAGTTTGTTCCCAAACTGCTATAAAGAACTACCCGAGACTGTGTAATTTATAAAGAAAAGAGGTTTAGTTGACTCACAGTTCTACAGGCTCTACAGGAAATAAGGCTGGGAGGCCTCAGGAAACTTAAAATCATGGCAGAAGGTGAAGGGTAAGTAAATATGTTTTACCATGGCAGATCAAGAGAGAGACAGAGTGAAGGGGGGTGTGCCACACACTTTTAAACCATCAGATCTCATGACAACTCACTATCACGAGAACTGCAAGGGAGACATCCACCACCATGATGCAATCACCTCCCACCAGGCCCCTCCTTTAATTCGATATGACATTTGTGCAGGGACACAAATTCAAACCATATTATTCTGCCTCTGGCCCCTCCCAAATCTTATGTTCTCTCACATTACAAAATACAATTATCTCTTCTCAACAGTCCCCCAATCCTAACTCATTTCAGCATTAATTCAAAAGTTTACAATTCAATGTCTCATCTGAGACAAGGTTAGTCCCTTCCACCTACAAGCCTGTAAAATAAAAAACAATTTAGTTACTTCCAAGATATAATGGGAGTACAGGCATTAGGTAAATGCTCCCATTTGAAATGGGAGAAATGGGCCAAAACAAAGGGGTACAAGCCCCATACAAGTCCAAACCCCAGCAGGGCAGTCATTAAATCTTAAAGCTAAAAAAAAAAAAAAAAAAAAAAAAAAAAAAA
>NW_016803441.1:0-50090 GCF_001698545.2 Rhinopithecus bieti | reverse complement strand
AAAAAAAAAAAAAAAAAAAAAAAAAAAAAAAAAAAAAACCACTCCTTTGACTCCATATCTCACATCCAGAGCACACTCATGCAAAGGGTGGGCTCCCAAGGCCTTGGCAACTCCACCACTGTGGATCTGTAGGGTACAGCACCTGCAGCTTTTCATGGGCTGGCATTGAGTGCCTGCTGCTTTTCTAGGCACATGGTTTAAGCTGTTGGTAGATCTGCCATTCTGGGATCACGAGGATAATGGCTGTCTTCTCACAACATCACTAGGCAGTGCCCCCAGAACTCCCTTGCAGTTCTTGTGATAGTGAGTTATCATGAGATCTGATGGTTTAAAAGTGTGTGGCACATCCCCCTTCACTCTGTCTCTCTCTTGCTCTGCCATGGAAAGACATATTTACCAGAGACATGTTTACCACTGTGAGGCCAGTGGAGAAGGGAAATGCGGGTTTAGAATTTAACATTCTAAGACATTATTTTCTTAAACAACTGAAATTTGTAAAAACTAATCTAATCAGAAAGGGGATGTATTGAAAAGATCAAAAATCTAAATGGAGTGTGTATTAGTTTGTTCTCACACTGCTATAAAGAACTACCTGAGACTGGAAAAGAGGCTTAATTGACTCACAATTCCACATTTCTCTTCTCCACTGGCCTCATAGAGGTTCTCCATGAAGGCTCTGCTCCTGCAGCAGACTTCTGCCTGGACATCCAGGCCTTTCCATACATCCTCTGAAATCTGCATGGAGGTTGCCAAACCTTAACTCTTGCCTTCTGCACACATGCAGGCCCAACACCACATGGAAGCTACCAAGGCTTGGGGCTTGCACCCTCTGAAGCAATGGCCTGAGCTGTGCCTTGTCCCCTTTTAGCTATGGCTAAAGCTGGAGCAGCTGGGATACATGGTGCTATGTCCTGAGACTGCAAAGAACAGCAGGTCCCTGAGCTCTGCCCAGAAAGCCATTTTTCTCTCCTAGGTCTCTAGGCCTGTGATGGGGGGGAGCTGCCACAAAGGTCTCTGAAACACCCTGGAGACATTTTGCCAATTGTCTTTGCTATTAACATTCAGTTCCTCTTTATTTATGCAAATTTCTCCAGCCTTGAATGCCCTTTCAGAAAATGGGATTTTCTTTTCTACTGCATGGTCAGGCTGCCAATTTTCCAAACTTTTATGTTCTGATTCCCTTTTAAATATATGTTTTAATTTTGGACCATCTCTTTGTGAACACATATGACTGAACACTTTCAGAATAAGCTAGGTCACATCCTGAGTGCTTAGTTGCTTAGGAATTTCTTCTCCCAGATACCTTAAATCATTTCTCTCAAGTTCAAAGTTCCACAGATCCCTAGGGCAGGGGCAAAATGCCACCAGTCTCTTTGCTAAAGCATAGCAAGAGTGACTGTTACTCCATTTCCCAATAAGTTCCTCATCTCCATTTGAGATGACCTCAGCCTGGACTTCATTGTCCATATCACCATCAGCATTTTGGTGAAAACCATTCAACAAGTCTCTAGGAAATTCTATACTTTCTCACATCTTCCTGCCTTCTTCTGAGCCCTCTAAACTATTCTAACCTCTGCCCATTACCCAGTTCCAAAGTTTCTTCCACATTTTCAAGTATCTTTATTGCAAAGCCCAACTCCAGTACCATGTCTGTATTAGTTTGTTCTCATCCTGCAATAAAGTACTACATGAGACTGGGTAATTCATAAAGAAAAGAGGTTTAATTGACTCACAGTTCTGCAGGCTATACAGGCAGCATGGCTGGGAGGCCTCAGGAAACCTATGATTATGGTGGAAGGGGAAGGAGAACCAAACACATCTTACCATCGTGGAGCAGGAGAGAGAAAGAGTGAACATGGAAGTGTCACATGCTTTTAAACCATCAGATCTCATGAGAATTCACTCACTATCACAATACCAGCAAGGGAAAAATCCACCACTATGAACCAATTACCTCCCACCAGGCCACTCTTCCAATATGACATAAGATTTGGGCAAGGACACAAATCCAACCCATATCAGAAATCTTTATAACTTGTCAAAAAACAAACTGAGAATTATTCGGTGGACTAGGTAGTGGGAACCAAGGTAAGTCTCTTCAGGGCACCATCAATTAATGTAGATGAATAAGTTTCAACCTTCCTCAGTCTTTTCACTTTAGCTTTGCTCAAAGTTCAAATTCCCAGCAAATTAATTCTGTTTGTTGCAGCTCGGGTCTCATGCCTATTCCTTAGCTGAAACAGCATGGACAAACTCTTTCACTAGATGTAATGAGATAAAGGGTAATTTCCCACACAAAAATTCAGAGTGCTGTTTTTAGAAAGCTAAACAGATATCAGGCAGGAAAGCAACAGATGATTATTTTACTAGGAGAGATTTGGATGAGAGAGACTTCTCAGTTTCTTTCTTCCTTCAGACATTTTCCATCCTCAATAATCCTTAACATAATGTTGCTGTCATTACTTCTAGGGCAGAAGTTACAGTTTCATCTCAATGAATACATAGAAATAAGAATTGCTTTATCAGTAAAACATTTTATTTTCTTAATCATTTTAGTTGATGCTAAGGGACCCCAGAAACATTGGGGTCCAACAACACAGTACAACTAACAAACATATACAGGATGTAGATTCAGCTTTGGGAGCATCTCACTATCATCATTTTAAACTAAATGCATATTACTTATGTTCCTTGTGGGTAAAGAAACAGGAGCTTCCTGTCAAAGTTCCATAACTAATGAAGAATTACAACATAGACTTGAATGAGCTTGGATCAGTTACTTGCAGTTTTTGGCTCACCCTCCCAATATGTAAAATTGGGACAATAATAGTGTTTCTCGAGACAATCTTGTTTGAACCAGGAAAGAACAAGCAAGGTAATAGAAATAAAATGCTTTAGTGTACAAACTACGTTCTTTGCCATCAATACTAAAAGGTTGTATTAAATCAATGCTAGATATATTAAAGCTTTAATCAAGAAATAATACACTGGGTATGGCTTATGTAAAATACTTTATAAAATGTTTCTTTTCACAGTAAAACAATTTTTGGATCAATATTTTATTCATAACTCTCTCTAGGTTAACTTCAACATAGTCAATTGAATCACTCAACTTCTTTCCAAAAGCGAGTAACATTTAATAAATTTGAGTGAAATATATTCTGAATAATTGAATATATTGAAAGCCAGAGACACAAAATAAATTGAAAGCCAGAGACACAAAAATATAAGACATATTAAAGATATGTATCAATATACTAACAAGAGGAAAATAATCCTATTCCTGTTTTGCAGCAAGCTTCAGTCACATTTTATAAGGTAGAACAAAGTAAGTTTTAATATTTTGTCTCTATTTTTGTAAAAATTTGTTTTATGTTATATACTTTAAAACTTCTTTAAAGGTTAACTGTATTATTTATATCTCAAAATTCAATTACCCATCTGAATTTCCTAAACAATCCAAATGGATTTTTCTTTTTCTTCATACAAGTGTTTGGCAGAAGAAATTCCTACAATATTATGAACAGAGTTCTTAAACTACATTCCAAGGCAAAATAGATCTCTCTGGGGTATGTGATGTTCTAGGACCTCAGAAATTTACACTTTCAAGAAGTTCCACCTTATAGTATCCATTTTTCAGTCTGTTCCTAATGTCAATATACAACACACAGGCAATTTATAATGCAGTAAACAGACACTCAGATTGGCTTTTTTTGCTGAGCAGTTTAAACAAGGCCACTAAAACAATGACACCCTGAAAATAACCTCTTTCATCTTGTGTATAAGCAATCGATATTAAGACACTAGAATTACTATAACACCAAGATAAGTAGTTTGAAAATATCTTGCTTTACAAACAACTGTCTGGGCTAAAATGTATGGAAAATAATCTAGACTATGAAGAATGTATTATAGAAAAAATGAAAAATATAAAATATACACATGAATACATTCCTATATGAGAAAAATGCAAATTAATTCCTGAAACAATGATTGTGATTTCATATGTCAAAAATTACTTGAACAAACAAATAAGTAAATTCTTTGGCCAAAATTAAACAAACTGAGTTTCTTTTTCCATTAATTTACTATTTAAAAATTATTTTTAATGAATCTATTGGTTACATTTATGTGTCATATAAAAACCATCAATCTATCAACAAATCTTATTTTTATTTTTTCTAAAATAAACATGAGACTGACCTTATTAAAGTTGTGATACAACTTCATTTCAGTTTGGAAGGATGAAACATATTGCTGGCTATTCAAATGTTTTCTAAAAATGTAATGTGTATTGTTTGACCCTGCAAGACAGCAAACTCAGCCAGTAAAAAGGAGTCATAGCTTTATACACAATCATATTTCAAAACAACAATATCAGGATAAGATTTTAAAATCTTCTAAATTAAAATTATAGCAGTATCCTACAATATATTTGTATATCTCTGAGTGTGATGTGAAAGGGTAGATAGTAATGAACATTTAGTCTCAAAGAATGGAGAAGCTGATTTCCAGGGAGTAAAAACGTCATCACTCCATACCTTAGCAGCAATGTTTGTAAGTTTTTGGACATAGATGCTTTTATTAAACTAAATGTCATAACCTAGTAGCAATTTTTAATTTATGATCAATAAAATATGATAATAAAAATGTCAGAAGCTCTCATTTATTGAATATCAATTCTTTGCCAAGAATTGTTTTAGTCTAGTTACATGAATATAGTATTATAAGACTGTAACTTAGATAATTCTCTTATTACTGATAGGATCTTGAAGTTTAGAGAAACTAACATAATTTCTCCACTGTAGTAAACCTACATTGTTCTAAAGACTAATTAGCATAGATAAGTACAGTAAATAAATGACTCTTTTATTTATTTGATGATAGAAATATCAACTAGTTCTTATCCAATTTTACTTAGCTACCTATACCTCCAGTCCAGTCAATGACCTTAGCTTTTTCCAAGACAGTTATTTTTAAGTAATTTAGAGGAAAAAGTACAATGATATATTATTTATCATGTCTTTTACAGAGCAAGAAAATTTATGAGCCATAGCATGAAAATGGAGGATAGCACAACGGCCAATTTTATTTTCTTCTGTGGTTATTTTTTCAAACTCTGAATTTACCAGTTTCATTTAATTTATTTTAAGTTTACATAATACTGTAAGCTTTATATAGCATTTTAGTATGAGAACTAGAAAAATCTCCCACTGACAGATTTGAGAGATTTGGGAATTATCTATTTCACTCCTACATGACAATAATTATAAACACAGAGCGTACTTTGTACTTATAGAGTTCTTCAAAATGTTTAATATATTTTTGCAACCACTCTATATTTCTTTAAATGCTTCTTGGAGAATGAGAAAGCATATAGAACTTCATTTTATAAAAGAAAGTAAAGATAGTTGTTATTGTAAGTTAACAACGTAATGAAAATTCACATCTTGGTGTTGACCTTATTTTTTCCTTTTCTAAAATGACATACGCAATTCATGGTTTTACTTGTCTTACCAAGAGCCACTGAAAAAATGCTCATCAAACATTGTTGAATTAAAAATAACATAACATTTAATAATATGTTTAATTGGGTTGATTTATGTAATTAATAATTAATTTTACTTACTATGTAAACATCTTCAGACATATCATATAATCACATGTTATCAGTGACTTTTCAATCACTAATTCTGGAAACTTCCAGAATTTTGAAATTCGCTTAGCTTTTAAATCATTTGAACACATTTTCTACAAAACTGTAATCTCTTGTGTTCTATGATGCTGTTTCCCTTGTATTTTCTTGAACTGCCTCTTTTTTGTCTCCATAGCCAGGTGTTTTTGTTTTTTCTGGTCTCCTACTGTATAATTCAAAAAATTGATTCAATGAACATTTTCCCCTTTATTCTAGCTTTATAAATTCTTACAGATTACTCTAACACCTTCATGAAGATGACTCCAAATCTTTCTCTAGCAATGATGGTTTCTGTATTTTACTTTTTAAAATACGTCATTGCTTTGTTTTCAATGATTACTTTCCTCTATGGTTTCTATCTTTAGATTTATATCACAAAAAGATATGTTAAATGCAAGGTTTAGTAAATGATGACAGGTGCATTCTTCTACAGTTTTTTTTTTGTTTCTTTTAACATATGTTGTATCTCAAATATATTTTTATGACATATAAAATATATGTCATAAAATGACGATATTCAGAATGAGTTTTTAAAACCTTCTAAATTAAAATGATAGCAGTCTCTTCTATACATTTACAAACTGCCGAATGTGATGTGAAAGGGCAGATAGTAATAAATAGAATCATGTTCCCAAGAGTACAAAAGAAAACCATATTCTCCATTAGAACTTTATTTGGAATTTGCATAAGCTGGCACAATTTGGGACTGGGCATAGTGGCTCATGTCTGCAATCTCAGCACTTTGGGAGACTGAGGTGGGAGGATCACTTTGAGATACAGCAAGACACGCATTTCTTGAAACAAACAAAATAATGTTCTGGTTAGTTAACTCTTCAATGAAATATGTCCATTTCTAAGTTATAATCTTACTGAACGTTTACTTGGGATAATAATATTACAGTTCATTTGCTGGATTTATCCAGAAGATAATCATATTATTAGAGCTTTACACAAATGAGGATTTTACTGTAACTTTTCAAATATTATTTTAATTTTAAAATATTTATTTTATTATTGCATTAGATAGGATGATAGCAACATTAGTAAGTAAAAATGATGATATCAAGCACCTCGGGTTATTCCAGAACAAGTTGACTGTCAGGTTTTACCATGAATTGTGATGGTAACTGCTAATTATTATTTGTTATGATATGGAAATATGGCTAATTTTTCTAATTTAAGAATACTAAAAGTTTTATTTGGTGACTTCATTGTTTTGAATCATAAATATATGGTCCACGAGAATTATAAAGTTTCCACAATTCCCTATACTTTGAAAAAACTAGATTATTTTAGGGATTTTTAAAAATAATGATGAGAATTGCCTTTAAAGCTATCTGGACTGGCAACATTAGGTTAACTCTTTAAAATATATGTGATTTATTTTATTTTATTTTCAGCTTCTTATTTAATTTTTTTGTTAAATAGCATTTTCTTCAGGATAGGAGAGAGGAAACTTTGCATTTTAATAAAATGTAGTATCAGCAGAAACAAATCTTAGGATAACCATAATACTGGAATTATGACAAAAAGCCTTGAAATTTCCAATTAAAGATATGTTCAAGGACTCTAAGAAGACAGTGATAAATTAATGATGCATATTCTAATTGTGCCTAGATCAACTACTCAAAAATGAATGCAAATACATGTAGTTTAAAAGCTTGTACAGGAATTAAAATAAAATAATCAGTTCAAACAAGAAAGAAAAAACACACAGGAAAATTGAGAACAACAACGAAAAGGGTGTGACAAATAGAAAGCAATTATTGTATAACACAATAAACATGAATGCAAACATGACTGAGAACCAACTAAAATCTTCTACTCAAAGACCTTGATCCTTAGCAAGCTCCAACCATACCCCGTATGTAAGAGATGGACATTAAAGGTGTCTATTGCTTGAAAGTAAAAAGATTAAAAAAAAAAATACATACAGGGAGGAAGCATCAAAAGCTGCCATGGCTTTATTAATATCAACTAATATAGACTTCAAGAAAAGAGATATTACCAGATTTAAAGTGAGACTTTCTACAATTGAGAAAAGGGCCAACTTACAAGGAAGACATAACAGTTATAAATGCGTATGTGTCTATGTACTGAGCTTTGAAACATATGGAATAAAATTAAGCAAAATGGGAAATCCAAAGTGATATTTGAATATTTTAATCTGTCTCTCTTGATAATTCATAGACTATTTGGGAAATAAATTAAGTAACAATATAGAAAATGTTAGCAACATTATTAACCAACTAGATCTAATTGTTATTTGCAACAATTATTTACAACAGAACAGTTGTAAATATAATTAAACATTTATAGAAAAGCAACTGCTAGTTTCTACTCTTTTAATAAACAAAGTAGTCATGGATAGCTTTTAATCAAATTGCAGTATCAGCATGTAAATATTATTTTTAATGAATAAATTATTGTTCATCTTCTATATTTTAGGAATTATTTTTTATGAAGGCAGTATTACTCAGTGATATTCCAATCTCTCACTAAGTTGAAGTGCAGTCATGATACTTGTAGTAATTGGTTTAGATTTCTCACTGTAACATATAAAGTACATTTATAGCTATTTGGTAGATATGGCTGGTTACTGTCAGCCTGTTCCTCCACATCAGATTCATTTGCAACCTTTGTTTTTGCCACTCTGTATCTAAAGATAATGAGCATTACCTTTAAAATTTTCTGGGATGATAGTTTTGGGTCAATTATTAGAATATACAATTTTCTTATTTTCTCTGCAGTTTTTATTTGTTAATTTGCATTTTCAAAGAAAAAAAATCCTTGCATAATGAGAGAGGAAATAAAGAAAATCAATCTTAGGATAATTCAGATGTTAGAATTAACAGAAAAAAGGACAAGTAAGAACTCCTCTGAAGATGGCCTTTTGATGCACTGGCTACTGAGGTCATGGGAGGAGATCAATGGAAAGGAGCAGAAAAATGTTTAAGTATGTTTTTCCCATGCCTCCTTATTCTGAGTCCCTCTATTACCACAGAACAGCCTCATTGGGACTGCCTCTCCTTCTTGGACCCAGGTCCTGAGACTCCTATAATATCTTTTCCTCGGGACTAGGAGTTCCATTGACTTCCTACTGCTGTTGCTGGTCTCTGGGTATCACAGCTCAACATTTGCCCCCACTATAGTGTGTGTTTTCTTCATGAAAGCTATAATAGTTCTAAAAAGTATTTTGTATTATATTCTGTGTCCTCTTCAACCATGGCATAGCTCCCCAATTCTTTTGAAACAAAATGCCGACCTTTATGAAGCCTTAAAGACCTTTTTTGATTTGTGCCCCCACTCCACCCCACTACTATTACCCTAGACTTCTCTCTTACTTTACTGATCACATAGTCCATCCCTTTCTCAAACCCATCAGCCACAATCCCTCATAAGTATCTTTGCAATGGCTGTACCCCCTCTTTGTTCCATATGTTGAATTCCTTCACCCCTTTATGTATTTGCTCAAATGCCTCTTTCTTAATGACATCTGACCTGAACATATAAGTTGCAGTTGAGATCTGTCCTCCTCCATGCCCAGTACTAAATTATTCTTTCCTTCTTTGATTCTTTCAATAGCATTTATCATCACTCTACATACTACATATGGTTCTTATTTTCAATGCTTATTATTATCTATGTTTCCCCCAAAATGAGAACTCTACATGAAAAAATATTTTATGCTTTTATCACTGATGAGTACCAAGATCCTGCCTGGTGCCCTAAAAATATTTGTTGAATATTTTGCCTTTCAATTACTCTCATTCACCATACTTCTACCACCACAAAGACATTGAACTTCCACTAGTTAGCTCCCACTTTTTAAGCTCTTTCTCCTGAAACATTTTGATGAAGAGTATCTTGGCGGTACATTATCTAAACTCTTGGATGACGTATGTATCTCACTAAAGATTAAAGCCTTTTCTGTGTCTAAAATTCTCAATCCTTATAATGACATTAAGATCTCCAGTGATTGCCTCACTACATTTATTTATCAAATTTAAAAGTTATAGAAAAGTCTATTGTCAGTCTACTTTTCAAAATAAAATTTGTATGCTTTGGTCTAGATTCTTAAAGGACACACATACCCACACACACCCACACACACACAGACATACACTTATATACACATTCATATTCTTATGAACCACACAGTATAAGTTTTGTGTGACATTTGTTGAGAAATTTCAAGTTGTGCTTCTCTCTTAAGCTCAGAGAAATTATTTTCTGCTTGTATCTTTTATCACTAACTTCCATTTATCTTATTTTTCTTCTTCCACTACATTTCTTAAATCAGCAAATATGAGACGACTGTAAAAAATAGTTTTCTATAATAAGGTACATATTTTAATATAATGATTAAGAATGTGGCTCTGCAGGCAGACTAAAATACTTGAAACCTAGCCCCACCATATTCTAGCAATGATGACTTTAAGCAAGTACGTCACGCTCCCTGTCTTACTTTTCTTATTTGTAAAGTGTTAATAACTTAAAAACAAAACCTACTTACAGGGTTATTATTTATTAAATATAAGATGGCAGAAATGGTGCCTGATATGTTCAATAAATATTATTACTATATTTGGCAGAGAAAAAAATGGAAAATATAGTGTTCAAGAACAAAAATTATAGATTTGATGTAAATATATCTAACAGAAAATTTAAAAATTAAAGCATATTTTGGGAAGCAATTGTTTTGAGTTTAATCAAATGAATAAAGGGTGTCCATAGATACAGGATTATGAGACTGACAGTCAAAAGAAAGAAATGGCAATAAACTATAAAAATGCCATGGGTAAGTCCTATGAAATCTAAGAACACTCTGCTGAATGTATTCAACTCTCGTGCAGTCCTACTAAAGAATGTAAGTCTCAAGGCATGCTGCGCCATGCTACAGGCTGGTTCTTAGCTTGAGGCTTCGCCCAGAGTTTGCAAGTATCTGCCTTAACTTAGCTTAACTCGATGAATCACAGAGGTGAAAGAAGAACCAAATGTCATCAACATAGTTCTCTGATTTCTTCGAATATGGTGTGTTCTTTTTCTATACGTCTATATGGTTTTAATTGGGTGCTATACATGGTATTTCCTCTGGTTTCCTCTTCCACATTACTATCATTTATACCTATTATTCATATTTCAGATCTCATTTTAAATATCACTTGCTCTGATAAACTTTCTGACCTTATTAAGAGTACTTTCAAATAATCGTTATTCACTCCCTTAGCAACCTGTACTTCCTTGATCAGACAATTTATCATACTTTACTGTAATTACTTAATTTTCTGTCTCATTTGCTTGACTCTCATCTCTTGCAAAAAATGAACAGTGTCTACTATGTTTAGTGTTATGTCCCAAATAATTAGGATACTGCTTTACATAAAATTATAATAGATGCTCACTTAATATGTAAAAATATTAAATATATATCTAAGATCTGCTGTCTTATATGTTTTGATCTACGAGTCATTGATTTCATAACCACGTCTTCTATTTCAAAAAATTTGTCTTTTTAATGCCCATCTTATATTTACTCCTTCCATTGTGCTTTTAAACAAAAGTAGTCAACCATGTTTTATTTTACAATAATTTGTATACATTTTTATGACTGATTTTAACCCATTCAATCCCATTAAATATCCTTTCCAATTTTATTAAAGACATGAGCTGAAATTTTTTAGTTTTCATATTTCTTACAGGAACATTGTTTCAAACAGCCATGATTTTGTCTAATACAGAGATTGTTCCCTTTCTTTTGTCTCATGCTAATTTCTTATAAGTTATGTGAATTATATTCATATGGTATTCATAAGATCTTACATGGCCTTTCACTAGAAATCCACATTAACCTGAGTCCTGACTTGGCTGTCACACAATATCCCAAGAGGACTCAAACAGAGGAATACACAGAAAGAAGTAAAGGAATCAAAATAGCATGTTAATTATAACTTGACTTTTGGTCCCAAACCATTATGCAATACACTAATGATGTGAACAATCTGACAGGGAACATATGGAACACTCTTTTGCCTCATTTGCTACTGAATGTACTCAAAGACAAAGCAAAGAAATGACCTATTTCCCCTAAATCATGCAAATATAAAAAATTAAAACCATGTTGAGATGTGCTGCACATAAGAAAATATATCTGGAGAGGCAGGGTAGAAAATAGTATTTATCCCTGATGTCTAGAACCTCCTACCCAGACATTCTAAATTGTAGCTTTTGGCAAAGCTGTTAAGTGAGAACAAGATAGGAAAGGAGGAGGCAGCAAAGGTACACAGAGAGGAGGAGGATAAGAAGGAGAAAACGAACAAAGAATGAGGTTCTTGGAGAGAGCTAAGATGGCTGAGTAGAGGCAGCCAGGAAGACCTTCTCCCACCAAGAGAGAACAGACCAACAAGTAAACAAGCAAACTCCAAATAGTTATCCAGAAAGAAAACATTTACAGAGGACACAGGAAGGCAACAAACCCCAGGCTAAAAGGGGAGGAAGCTAAGAAACCTGCAAGGGGTTGCTGAGCATCAGGACTTTTTCTGGTTCCAAGAGCCTCCTAGGGAAAGGGTGAGTGAAATCGGCATGGGGTGGCCCACTTTCACCATGGACCTCTGGGATCCTAGCTGGAGGAGATCCTGTCACCCCCATTTGAGTTGGCAGGGAAAACTACTCAGAGATTCAGCAGAGACCAAAATCTAGCCTGCATGAAGCCCAGAAGGTTTTGTTTAGGAATGGCTGCACTGGAGCATGGCCATGGACATCCATCTCCCAAGGATTGGTATACTCCTCCAGGCAGCTTTCACATTTTTCACATTAGTTAGCTAGTGGACATGGACAGAGCAAGGCTCTCTTGCCCATGGGACAGGAACAGTTTGATCTCTGCACCACTCTGTCTGCCAGCTTTTCTCAAGGTCCCTGCTTGGCCACACCTACTTGCAGTTTTGCCTCAGCTTGCCAGCAGCCACCACCATAGCTCTTTCACTATCAGACCCTGCCTACCTGTCAGCACACTTTTGCAGATGGACCCCACCAGTGGACACCCGCCCACAGTCTTTCTCCACTGCCCCACTGGAGTACACATGTGTGGAGGCCCACCACTACCCCACCAGAGCCCTTTTTAGGGCAGCCACCATCAAAGTGTGGTTGCCAGTATACTGGGAATGACTCAGACTCTCCAGAGCAACAAGTGCTTAATCAGGAGGAGGAAGAGAACAAAGCCACAGGCCTGGTCTCACCTCCACAGGGTTAGGGCACACAGCCCAGGAGTACTAAGTTGAAACTTGGTCTCCTGAAACCATCCACAAACAAAGTCAATTGACTAAACCCATTTTATACCACAGTCAAATCCTCAAGGGCAACAAAAAACACGAAAGCAAAAAGCCATAGCCAAAAGACAGCAACTTCAGAGATTAAAAGAATATCAGCACACAGAGATGAGAAAGACCCAGTGCAAGAGTTTTGGCAACTCTAAAAGTCAGAGTGTCTTCTTACCTCAAAACAATCATACTAGCTACCCAGCAAAGGTTATTAACTAGACTGAAATGGCTGAAATGACAGATATAGAATTCAGAATCTAGATAGCAAGGAAGCTCATAGAGATACAGTAGAAGATTCAAACTCAATCCAAGGAACACAGTAAAACAGACCAAGAGTTGAAAGATGACATAGCCATTTTTAAAAAGAACCAAACTGAACTTCTGGAAATACAAAAATTTGCTACAGGAATTTCAGAATGCAACTGGAAGCATTAATAACACAGTAGACTAAGCTGAAGAAATTATCTCAGAGCTTGAATACTGTTCCTTTGAATCAATGCAGGCAGACAAAAATATAAGAGGATTTTTAAAAATAAACAAAACCTCTGAGAAATATGAGCTTATGCAAAGAGGCGAAACTTGTGACTTACTGGCATTCCTGAAACAGAGAGAGAGCAAGCAACTTGGAAAACATATTTGAGGATATTTCCCATGAAAAATTCCCAAACATGGCTAGACAGGTCAACATGCAAATTCAAGAAATGCAGAATATATCCCTGAAAGATACTATATTCCCAAGACACATAGTCATAAGATTCTCCAAAGTCAACATAAAAGAAAAAATCTTAATGGTAACTATAGAGAAAGGTAAGGTCATATACAAAGGGAACCCCATCAAGCTAATAACAAGTCTTTTAGCAAAAGCCCTATGACCCAGAACAGATTCAGGGCCTGTATTCAGTATCCTTAAAGAAAAGAAATTCCAACCAAAAATTTCATATCCCACCATGTGTACCTTTGCTGCCTCCTCCTTTCCTATCTTGTTCTCACATAACAGCTTTGCCAAAAGCTAAGCTTCATAAGTAAAGAAGAAATAAATTTCTTTTTTAGACAAGCAAATGCTAAGGAAATTTGTTACCTCTAGACCTGCCTCACAAGAGGTCCTTAAGGGAGTGTTAAATATGGAAACAAAAGATCATTACCAGCCATCACAAAAACACATTTAAGTATATAGCTCACAGACACCATCAAGCAACTATACAATTAAGTTTACACAACAACCAGCTCACAACATAACAGGATCAAATCCTCACATATCAATATTAACCTTGAATGTAAATGGGTTAAACACCCTATTTAAAAGACGCAGAGTGGTAAGGTGGAAAAAGAACCAAACCCAGCTGAATGCTATCTTCAAGAGACCCAACTCACATGTAAAGATATTCACAGGCTCGAAGTAAAGTAATGGAGATTTATTAAGAAAATGGAAAACAAATGAGAGCAACGTTGCCATTCTTATTTCAGAAAAAACAGACTTTAAACCAACAATGATCAAAAAGGACAAAGAAGGGCATTACATAATAAATAATGGTTCAATTCAACAAGAAGACTTAATTATCCTAAATATATGTGCACCCAACATTGGAGTACCCAGATTCATAAAACACATTGTTGGAGACCTACAGAGAGATTTAGATAACCACACAATGATACAAGAGGGAGGCAAGGAAGTGCTAAGTAGAGAAGGGCTGGGTCCCTAGCAAGGGCTCAACCCTCAGGCCTGTGCCCACGGACCTAAATGAAAACAGGCATTTCTTTCTTCGTGCCCAAAAAGTTGCCTTTGGTCCACCACATCCCCCATCCTGTGTTCATAAAACCCAAGACTGTAGCAGGCACACACACAAGTGACTGGAAGCCAAGAGGAGCAGAAGAACACACCAGCAGACACCAGGAGACCAGCAATGGTGGAACAATGCGGACACCAAGGGGAATTTAGCTGTGGGCAGTCAGAGTAGAGTCTGACCACTGGGCGGCCCAACTTTAGAGGAAGATCACCCTCCCACTCCATCCCCCTTCTGATTCCCTATCCATCTCACTGAGAGCTACTTCAACCACTCAATAAAACCTTGCACTCTTCCTCCAAGCCCATGTGTGATCCGATTTTTTGAGTACATGGGGGTAAGAACCTGGGACACAAAGCTCTCTGTCTTTGCATTAAGGCAGAGGGTCTAACTGAGCTGATTAATACAAGTCGCCTGCAGACTGCAAAGCTGAAAGAGCACACTAACACCTGCCCACTTGGGCCTCAGGAGCTGTAAACACTCACCCCAGATGCTATCGTGTGGTCAGAGCTCAGAAATGTTCCCCACAACCTCTGCATGCCCTAGAAGTTTAAGTAGTGAGGCACAGAAGAAGCGAGCCACACCCCTGTCACATGTTCTGTGAGGGGGATAAGGAAACTTCTCCTGTTTCAATAATAGTGGGGGCTTCAACAACCAACTGCCAGCATAAGATCATTGATGCAGAAAACTAACAAAGATATTCAGGACCTAAACGTGACACTTGACCAAATGAACCTGACATATACAGAATATTCCACCCAATGACAACAGAGTATACGTTCTTCACATCTGCACACTGCATACACTCTAATAAATGACACATTTGACCATAAGGCAATTCTTAATGAACCTCCCCCAAAAATAGCAAAATCATATCAACCTATTTTCAGACCACAACACAATAAAAACAAATCAATACCAGGAAGATCTCTCAAAACCACATAATCACATGGAAATTAAATGACTTTCTCCTAAGTGACTTTTGGATAAAGAAGGAAATTAAGGCAAAATAAGAAAATCACTGAAGTTAATGAAAAATAAAGGTCTAATATACCAGAACCTCTGACACACAGCTTAAGCACTGATAAAAGAAAGTTTATTGTGCTAAAATCCTACATGAGGAAGTTAGAAAGATCTCAAACAACCTAACATTACACCTACAGGAACTAGAAAAACAAGAGCAAGTCAACCCCAAAGCTAGTAGAAGTGAAATAACCAAAATCAGAGCTGAACTGAACAAAATTGAGATGGAAAAATTCATACAAATGATCCACAAAACCCGAAGTTTGTTTTTTGAAAGAATAAATAAGATTGGTAGGCTACTACCTGATTAACAAAGAAAAAAAAAAGAGAGAAGATTCAAATAAACACAATCAGAAATGACAAAGGGGACATTGCCACTGACGTCACAGGAATACAAAAAAAGCCTCAGAGTCTATTATGGACACCTTTATGCATACAAACTAGAAAATATAGAAAAAATGGATAAATTTCTGGAAACATGCAACCCCTGACGATTGAACCAGGAAGAAATTGAATTCATAAACAGATCAATAATAAGTTCCAAAACTAAATCAGTAATTAAGAGCCTACCAACCAGAAAAAGCCCTGGTCCAGATGGATTCACAGCTGAATTCAACCACACAATAAAGAAGAACTGCTACCAATCGTGCTAAAAGTATTCCAAAAACTTAAGGAGGAGGGACTCCTAACTCAGTCTATAAGGCCAGCATTATTCTGATGCCAAAACCTGGCAGAGACACAAGAAATGAAAAAAAAAAGAAAAGTTTAGGCCAATATCACTAATGATATATGCAAAATCCTCAACAAAATACTAGCAAATCTAATCTAGTAACACATTAAAAAGCTAATCCACCATGATCAAGTAGTCTTTATTCCTGACATGCAAAGTTGATTCAACATATGGAAATTAATAAATGTGATTCATCACATAAACAAAACTAAAAACAAATGCCATGTGATCATCTTAATAGACACAGAAAAGGGTTTTGATAAAATTCAACATTCCTTCATATTAAAAACCCTCCACAAACTAGGTGTCAAAGGAACATACCTCAAAATAATAAGAGCCATCTATGGCAAAACCACAGACAAATGAATGGGCAATAACTGGAAGCATTCCCCTTGACAACCAGAACAAGACAAGAATGCCCACTCTCGCTAATCCTATGCAGAAGTCCTGGAAGTCCTAGCCAGAGCAATCAGGCAAGAAGTCCTAACCAGAGCAATCAGGCAAGAGAAAGAAATAAAAGGCATTCAAATAGGAAGAGAGGAAGTCAAACTCTCTCTCTCCACAGACAATATGATTCTATATCTAGAAAACCTCACTGTCTGTACCCAAAGGCTCCTAGAACTGATAAACAACTTTAGTAAAGTTTCAGGATTCAAAATCAATGCCTCCTAAATCAGTAGCGTTTCTATACACCGATAACATCTAAGCTGAGAGCCAGATTAGGGACTCAATTCCATTCACAGTAGCCACAAAAAGAATAAATATCTAGGAATACACCCAACCAGGAAGATGAAAATTTTCTACAGTGAGAACTACAAAACACTCCTGAAAGAAACCAGAGATGACACAAAAAAATGGAAAAGTATTCCATGCTCATGGATAGGAAGAAACAATATTGTTAAAATAGCCATATTGCCCAAAGCAATTTATAGATTCAATTCTATTTTATCAAACAGGCAAAGACATTCTTTACAGAACCTGGAAAACTTTTAACCCTTTTCTCATTTAGAAAAAAAGTGCAGCTCATTGCCAGTGCTCATTTAATTTTACATAAACAAGCTCTTTCAGGTTGAAGCAAATCTAATTTTCAAGTTAAAACAAAATATGAAAACTGTCTTAGAGTTATTTGTAAACAGAACTAACAGCAGAATCTGAATCATTAGAATCGTCTACTTTGGAAAAATTGGACGCATCAAGTGAATCTTCGGCCAACAACTGTTTGAGAATGATGTTAACATCAAGCATAGGAATGCTACATTTTCTAGGGTTTGACATTTTCAGTGATCAAGAATTACTATATTTTGTAAATGAAAATACCACTACTAAAAACAGAATGCTATAAGTAGAATGATATCTTTTGTTTCCAAAGTCTATATACGAGAGTAATGCAAAATAATTTTAAAATGAGATGTTTTGTGGCAAAGTTATCTGGGGTAAATGTTTCAGCTGCTAGCACTGGCAGCAAATATTCTTGGGGCAAATGGGAAAAGAGCTAAAATTCACATGGAACCAAAAAAAGAGCGTAAATAGTCAATGCGATCCTAAGTAAAAAGAACAAACGTGGAGGCATCATGATACCTGACTTCAAACTATGCTGTAGGGCTCCAGTGACCAAAATAGCATGGCGCTGGTACAAAAAGAGAAACATAGACCAGTGAAATGGAATGGAGATCCTAGAAATAAAGCAGCATGCCTACGACTGTCTGCTTTTAAACAAGACTGACAAAAACAAGCAATGGAGAAATGACTCCCTATTCAATAAATGGTGCTAGAATAACTAGCTGACCCTGTACGGAAGATTAAAACTAGACCCCTTCATGTTATTGTATACAAAAATAAACTCAGGAAGGATTAAAAACTTAAATTTAAGATCTCAAACTATAAAAATCCTAGAAGAAAACCTAGGGAAAACCATTCTAGACATAGGCCTTGGCAAAGATCTCATGATGAAGTCTCTAAAAGCAATTGCAATTAAAAATAAAAGTAGACAAGTGGACCTACTTAAACTAAAGATCTTCTGCACAGTGAAAGGAACCATTAACAGAATAAACAGACAATGCACAGAATGGGAAAAAAGCATTTGCAAACTATGCATCCAACAAAGGCCTAATATCCAGAATCTATAAGGAACTTACATGAATCAATAAGCAAAAAACAAACAATAAAAGGTAGGTAAAGGACACGAACAGACACTTTTCAAAAAAAGATACACATTCAGCCAACAAGCATATGAAAAAATGCTCAACATAACTAATTATTACAGAATAGCAATTCAAAACCATAATGAGAAACTATCTCACACCATTCAGAATGGCTATTATGAAAAAGTCAGAAAATAGCAGATGTTGGCAAGACTGCAGATAAAAGGGAACTCTTATACACTGCTGGTGGGAATTTAAATTAGTTTGGCCACTGTGGAAAGCAGTTTGGAGATTTCTCAGAGAACTTAAAAAAGGTCTACCCTTCAACCTAATAATTCCATTACTGTGCATATACTCAAAGGGGTATAAATTGATTTATCAAAAAGACACAGGCAATTGTATGTTCACCACAGCACTATTTACAACAGCGAAGACATAGAATCAACCTAGATGCCAGTCAGTGTTGGACTGAATAAAGAAAATCTACATATGCACCACGGAATGTTATGCAGTCATATAAAAGCAGAGCCTTGAAGGACCACAAGAAAAATGTTCAGCGGGTGAAAGTAACAGTGGGGAAATTGCTACAGGATAATAAGGAAAAGATGACTGATGTTATATACGGGTGGGAAGGTTAGTAAAATTGTTTTTTGTGGTAACATTGAAAAAATAATATGTACTTAATAAATTTAAAGTTCTAGTGAAATACATTTTCACTACTTGATTTGTTTTAGCTTCATATGATAATTTATGAAGAGTTAAAGAAGGGACTATTCTGATTTTGAGCAGAATTTTGAGAAAATATGAAATAGAAGCTTCTCATCCCCAGTGATTCCAAACAGCAAAAAGTTCTCAAAATAAGAGATGAACTCAGATCCATCAAATGTTGGGGGATGGCAGTACTATGTGGCCCCAGGTTAAAATTACCATCAAGGATATGGATTTTAGATTATTTGTAGAGACCTCAAATATTTAAGGTGATGCCTAACACTGAACTAGAAAAAATGTTTCTAAGAACCTTAAGGATATTGTCCCACATAGGATTATAGCCAGGTCAAGGTAGAGAGGAGGTTGGTTTGAGAAAAGTGTAGATGTGTATTCTGCCTAATGGAATTACTTCTACTTTGGTATATAAGAAACCTACAGAGTTTTAAAAGGAATTATATCAACTTAGGCTGAATAGGACAGAGATGTTCATTATAAAAAGAGGTCTCTAGGCCCTCATGTTTTCACTGCAAACATTGGCTATTTCATATGGAAAAAGAGTAACTCAATGGACAAAGTCAAGATATCTTGAGCACTGCTGCTAGGCAGCAAAAAGTTCTAATCAAATAAGTGGTGACATGTGCCATGCTGGATTCCAGAACTGCTGTGGATTAGTGACTATCAGGATCCTCTTATATGCTCCTTTTTGAACAGAAGGGTTTACTATAGATATCTTATGTGTAAAAAACATTAAGCGTTGAGTCTATAAGGGTTAAATAGCATATTTGTTTTACATAGTTCTTTAGATCAAGAGGAACTACTTGAAGAGGAGCACTCAACAAATCTGCACATTGACCTGGTTTAAATGCTAAGATCCTGCCCTTGTAGCTTTGATGCCATAATGATGAGACTTTCATAAGGTCAAGGGAGAAGGTGAATATATTTTACTTAAGAGAGGCATGTAAATTGTCCTGGTAAGGGAGTATGCTATACCTTATTGCATTTTCCAAAAATAAACACAATAACATTTCCCATCCCACATGCTTTTCTACAATGTGGTCTTCCCACCCTATCAAAAAGGTAGAGTCTATTTCTCCACACCTTGAATGTGGCCAAGACTCGTAACTGTCTTAGCTAATAGTATATGGCCAAAGAGATACTGTGTCAGTTCTAAGAAATCTGAGTTTAGCTGCAATTTTCTACTTCTTTTTGTTAAAATATTCCTCAGACATTCTCCTTTGCAACTCAGCTGCCTTCCGAGAAGTCCTAGCTACACAAAGAGGCCATGTGTTGACCACATGGACCATCTGACTTCCAGTCAATAGCCAGCATCAAATGCAAACCATCTCAGTGAGCCATCTTGGACATTTAGCCTAGTCAAGCGATAGACTTAGCCCCAGTTAATTTCTGACTGCCACCATATGAGATACTCCAGAAGACAACCACCTAGCTGAGTGCAGTCAACCAACAAAACTGTGATAGATGATAACTATTAATGTGTTTTAAGTTAGTAAGTTATGAGGTAGTTTGTCACACAAAATAAATATAAGACTGAATTACAATAAGAAGAGAGAGATTGAGGATAGTATTGAATTTTTAAGCCCTTTGATAGCTCTTCCAATTGGGAATAAAATTCAATGCCCTATGAGTTATAATATTGATATTCAATAATTCTTTACTATGTGCCAGTCTATGTTCCAATTGCTTGTATGAATTATCCTATTTATTCTATAGAGCAACCCATAAGGTATTATCATTATATTGTTTTTATTATTCCTCTTTTGCAGACAAGTGAGCTGAGGTCTAGTAAATTTTAAAATTGTACCCAAAGTTGAATGCCTCTTAACTAGCATCAGGTCAAGGATCCATATTCAAGTTTGTCTGATACCAAAGCCTAAGCTTTTTACTACTACATAACGTGATCTATGACTAGAAAGATCATCACGATTCTTCTCTAAGCAGTAATCTTTTTATACTTGGGAAAATAAGGCAAAACAGATTATTAAGTAACCCCTAGAAACAAACACTAAGTCTGGTGAGTTTTCTTCCTTTCATGTTCCTAAAGTCAAAGATTTGTGTTTGCCATATTGGAGGTGATGCCAAACTTCTGGTTAAGAAACCCAGGTTTTTGAAACAAAAAGGGAGCTAGGTGGGTGACAGGTAGTCCCAGCAGGTATCCTTTATTTAGACTCTCCTCTGTTTCTAGTGAGTCCCATTTACCAGGGCCAGCTTCTGTGATACAAATATAATGAGACTATGTTCCAACTTCTTTCCTGAAGCTACTAAAATATGCATCAGCCCTGTTGTATCAAGAAAGAATCACATGGTGGAGGAGGTTAAACTTTCTGTCTTTATTATCACATGTACCTTTGGCCCACACACTAAATATCTACAGTGTGATTATCTATAGCTTCTCAGGAATTCAATTGTCATACAAGTAAAGGGCAATCCAGCTCAGTAGAGTGCAAATAGGTCAATACTGTGCTTCCCAATCCATGCTATCGTATCACACTATTTTCATATCTGTGGCCTCCAAATAGGTGTAACAGATCTTATTTTGTTTTCACAGTGTTAGCAAGGTGAGTTGTGGGTCATATTTATGTAGCTAATTTAGCAAAAGTCTTTGATATCTGTGACTTATGGGCAGGATTCAATTATCTTCCAGACTTACACAAATTTATCCTCATTTATACTACTTTGCCCATTAAAACATTATTACATATAACACTTTGAACAAGGACTGGTACCAGCCCATGGCCTGTTAGGAACCATGCCACATAGCAGGAAGTGAGTGGAAGGTGAACTAGCATTACCTCCTGAACTCCACCTCCTGTCAGATCAGCAGTGTCATTAGATTCTCATAGGAATGCAAACCCTACTGTGAACTGTGCATGTGGGGGATCTAGGTTGCACGCTCCTTATGAGAATCTAATGCCTGATTATCTGAGGTAGAACAATTTCATCTGAAAACCATCCCCCCCACTCCCAGTCTGTGGAAAAATTTTCTTCCATAAAACTAGTCCCTGATGCCAACAATGTTAGGGATGATTGCTATATAAGATACTACCTACCTATCAAACTTATGTTTGGAAAAGAAGAGTGTATTATAGAAAACAGCTGTTATTGTAGACAAAGTTACTGAGTTTAAAATTTGCTAGTGACCCACAGATTTTGGAGTTGAGTGTCTTTGAGAGTCAATTTAACATCTGTAATACTAGCAAATTAACATGATAAATGCAAGACTTTGATAGACAGCAATATCTGAAGGACAGGATATCCAAAACAAACAACAATTCCCTATGTAAATCTGCTTTCTTTGCCTCAATTTTTGTATAAGGATAACCCCTGGTATCCAAGTTGGAAGTCAATCTTTGACTCTTTTCTTTTCCCAGTTTCATTTTTATTTTAACCAGGAACCAAATATTATTAATTCTCTAACCTATCTGTCACAATATTCTAGTTTTAAAATTTGTATTTCCAACAAGTATTTTTCTGGTGCGTAGACAACTGTAATGGCCTCTTTATTGTTCTCATGCCAGAATTGCTTTCAAAATAATGTTTTAAAATCTGAAGGCATGCCTCAATAAACTGGCCATATCCAAGTTTCATCTCCAAATTCTAGTGACCATGTCTCCTCCACTGAAACAAAAGTGAGCTATTCTTTATTATGGAGTATATATATATATGTATATTTGCATTTTCTTTCTCTGTACTATTGTTCACAGACACTAAATGCTTTCCTTTATCCCTAACTGTGTAAAATTTTGAAGTTAGGACTCAAATGCCACTTCTTCATATTAGGTATTAACAATAAGTTCAGAGACCAATAATCCCACTTCTATCATATCTCTGTACCTTATTGAAGTGCTACCAAACTTTGTCTTAAATTAAAATGATTTGAATATAAGTTTTGAATGAGCATGAACCCATATACAACATGAAATTATTGTTTCCCAAAGTCCTTACATATTGTGTTGAGTCAAATTTGTGAATAATTTTCTTTATAATTTTAATCTCGCATATATTTTATTTTGAAACTATTTTTGAAAGTCCTCTACAGTCTTCTTATTCTGCAAAGATTCACTTTCAAGACTGCAAACATGAATGCTGGGATGCATCGAGAAATTTCCAGTGAAGCCCAGGAAACAAATTAAGATATGGCTTTGAGAAATAACACCAGTCAAATGTAATTCTAAGGCTGGGCAAACAAGACTCTTCTTGTTTCTTTGGGGAGACTCTCATTGTCAAGGTTGAAAATGATGAAGGGTTGGTCTCGGTGAAAAGAAGCTTATGCATCTGAGTTCTTAGATGGAAACAAGCAATATGTATGCATCAACTTAATCATAATTTTCTAGTTTACCACCACACATAAAACTTATTGTGCCTTTTCCCTTTGGTGTTTTTTTTTTTTTCTTCTGTGTGAACAATCTTTTCTGAAGCATATATACAACTCAGGTCATAAATTAAGGCACATGTGCTTCTCTATAAAAATTCTGTGGCATTAAAACTGAGATAATCCAAAAATTGTAAACCTTTTGTCAAAGTAACAAATGGCTAGAGGTTTCACCTGTGGTTGATTTAGTATTTCACTAATTTAATATTTGTTATTTTTAAATAGTAATTAAGTTTTCACTAAATTTTTTTCTTAAGGTTATTACATTTGATTTCATTTTATGAACAAATCAGTAATTTAGGCTAAAGAAACCTAGCCATTCTGGGTTCTGAATTGTACTGGAAACATATCATTCATAGTATGTAATACACTGACATAAGTGGAATGAATTTTAAACTAGGATCATTTTAAAAATTATATTTGAATTGCCATATCTCTGAACTAAATTCACAGGAAAATGAAACTGAAACGTAGATAAGGTAATATATAACAGCAGGAAAAGTATTGCCTTATAATGCAATTATTCCATATCCTTTATTTTATTTCTTTTTAAGAAATATATTGTGTGTATTGGATTATGTATATTATCTATATGGATAAATTTTCATATCATTAATAAAGCTTAAGACATTTGTTACAATATTAAACATCAACATTTTGGGATGCTACTATAATTCTATTGGTTTGTGTCTGATTCTAGCACTATTTTTGGCTTCCATTTACTTGTGAAATCTTTAGAATCAGCACCTCTAATTCATTCTAGTTGGTTTCCAGCTTTCACAGTAGCAGCATGAATAGAATTTGCTACAGATTCAGTTATGGTGTCACAATGATTTATTTTCCTTTTTAACATAAAATTTATTTTTTAATGTAAGCAAAACCTTTAAAATGAGAAGAAAATAGGCTGTCTTTTCTTTGTGGTCAGTTCTGAAAATATTAGCTGGACATCTAGATGGACTTCAAAGTAGCAGAGCCAGTAAACTTCAAAACACCTCTGATGATTTAGATTACTAGCATTTCAAACCAAATTCACTTAGATTTTACATGTAATAGGGATAATAAAACTTCAGCAAAATCAGCAATAGGGAAGCCTTCAAATATTTAATAAATTTGCATTCATAAATGACAGTTAATTGTTATAGCATATATCAAAAAAGTGTGTTTAAAGCACAAAACCAAACATGTTTTTGCATACATATTTATAATATTTGTGGAAGACTTTAAAACATTCAATAGATGCCCTTGAATATTTTCACCTAAAGTTCTATTTAACATTCCATTCAAATGTTAGCAGATGCATGCCCCAAATTATCTGCTGCAAAAATTAAATTGCTACAGCATATTCAGTACTGCTTAGATATTCTAGAACTAAAACTGATTGAGATAGAAATTACACATTTAAACTACAATAAACATATTAAAATGAAGCATGGTAGACTTTCAGTTTCAAAATATAAAGAACTTGGAAGTAGTCATTCTCATCCTTACAAAAACAACAGAAAACTTGGACAAATTGAAATTCAGTGCCATTTCTTGGACCCATTAAAGAACTGAGGTCTCAGAGCAAATCATCACCCTGAAATCTGGAAAGGTGAATCCAGAGAATCACAGATGAAATCTATTTACCTGGAGCAGAAACGGCTGGAGCTACAAGCTGTTAAGAACACTTAAATTATAATTTTGATTAATTTCTGGATACTGAGTGTGCACCAGCATGAGAGTAAAGACTTTCTGGGGGCCTCAGGATTAGGAGGGCAACATTTTCATATTTTGTACTTCAAGAACGATCAAGTTCTTAGAGAGGATCCAAGAAAAATCCTCAGTGCCCTTGGAATCAGGAGAGGAGTATAACTTTGTAAAACATGTTTAGAATGTTCTCCATAACTAAGGTCTGCTGTCTTTGAAGTAATTGTCAGAGCACAATTTTAAAATCCTGCCTCAATCAGGAAAAGGATTCCTACCAATTATGGTGCCCTCTAGCCTATTATCTTACCTAAGGGGAAAAAACAGTCAACGTGGTTGAACATTTCAAAGAAACACACTGGGAACATTGGTTGCATCTGGGATATGAGTAAAGGTGAAGGACAGGAACACTTGTGAAGACTACAGCCCAGGCACCTGGGCCTACCAAAAGACTAAAACTTAATTGGATTTTGGAATGTCACCCCCTCTCACTGTTACTCTCTCACTATGTTAAGGTTGTTTCAGTAGATTATAGCTGAAAGAGCTGCAAGATGTACACGTTCTCTCAGTAGCAGTATATAAAGAAGTCCCAGAGTTAAGGGGAGATAAAAAACAAGGACACCCAGAAGTTGAAGCCTTGGGCACTTACAGCTACAACAAGCATTGAACACAACCCAATTCCTAGCCAGATTAACATAAATCCTCACACTGAAGGCCCATTTACTTCAGTTGCTATTATTCATCATAGCCTATCTGGCTTACAACCAAAAATTAAAATATATAACAAAAA
This sequence comes from Rhinopithecus bieti, assembly GCF_001698545.2. Lineage (NCBI taxonomy): Eukaryota > Metazoa > Chordata > Mammalia > Primates > Cercopithecidae > Rhinopithecus > Rhinopithecus bieti. The sequence continues at coordinate 23,833 of NW_016803441.1, read as the reverse complement.
ACAAAAAAACAAAGTCTGAAAAAAATGCAATCATGAGAACCAGAATCATATCTGACACAAATACATGAATTATCAGATAGGTGATTTTAAATAACAACAATTAATATGCTAAAAGCAGTAATGAAAAAGTAGAAAACATATAATAAAAAGATGGGTCATATCAGTAGAAAGGTGAGAAATTTGACAGGAATCAAGAGTAAATGTTATAAATGAAAGAAGTAGCACCATAACAGAGATGAAGAATGCCTTTGATGGCTCATCAGTAGATGACACAGATGAGGAATTGATGAGCTTGAAGAAAGGTCAATAAAAACTTCCAAATCAGCAAGAGTGAACCCTAATGTAAACTATGAACTTTGGATGATAATGACGTGTCAATGCAGGTTCATCAGTCATAACAAATGTTCCACTCTGATGGAATGCTCATAGAAGTGAAGGTTGTACTCATGTGGGGGCAAGGGACATATGGGGACCCTATACTTTCTTCTAAATTTTGCTGTAACTCTAAATAAGCTCTAAAAATGAAGTCAATTAATAAAATAATCAAAAACTTCCCAAACTCAAGTCCAAAGAGAATGAAATAAAAAAGATGTGGAACAATTTAAAGTTGTAATGCATCAATAATTAGAATAATAGAATGAGATAAAAGAAAGAATGAGGTAGAAAAAATATTTTAAGAAATAATCAGTAAGCATCTATTAAAATTAATGGCAGTAACTGAAACATAGATCATGGAAGCTCAGAGAACAGTTAGCATGACGCACAAAAAAACAAACAAACAGAAACCACCTCAGCATATAATATTTAAACTTCAGAACACCAAAAACAAAGAGAAAATTATGAAGGAAGCAAGAGATAAAACAAGGAGCAAGGATTATGTTGGTTGTCTCCTCAGAAAGCTGCAAGAAGAAAATACACTTGGGCAAAAGGACTGGAATGAAAAAAAAACAAAAACAAAAACAAACACAAACAAACGAACAAAATCATCTTGCTATCCTGGAATTCTATATTAAGTGAAATCACCCTCCAGAAGTAAAAAAAAGAAATAAAGACTTGCTCAAACTAACAAAAAACTCAGGACATTCATTGTCAGCTGACCTGCTCTGCATGAAATTTAGATCTTCAGGCAGAAGAAAAATAATATAGGCTAAAATATCAATCTACATAAAGAAAAGAAGACCATTAGAGGAGGAACAAATGAAGGTAAAATAAGATATTTTACTTTTCATATTCTTAATTGAAATTTTTAAAAAGTTTGTTTAAAGTAATGAAAATACATTAATACTAGAAAAAATGTATTGGATAGTTATAGTATATGGGTTAGTGAAATGAATGATAATAATTGATATGAACTGAATTGGGTCCCCCCAAATTCATATACTAAAGCCTCAGCCTGCAATGTGACTATATTTAGAGGTAGAATATATAAGGATGAAATTAAGTTTAAATGAGGTCATAAGGATGAGGTCCTCATTATAGGATTAGAGTCCTTATGAGGAGAGACAACAGAGAGCTCAGTCTCTCTAAGGCTAATAACGCTCAAGGAATCCATTGCACCCCCCGCCACATCCACCAGAAGAGGTGCTGGTATCCATGACTGAGAGACCCATAGATATTTCATATCACAGGATTCTGTGCAGACAACCCCCAGTATCAGCCCAGAGCTGGATAGACTTGCTGGGTGGCTAAAACCAGAAGAAAGACAACAATCACTGCAGTTTAGCTCACAGGAAGCCACATCCATAGGAAAAGGGGGAGAGAACTACATCAAGGAAACACCCTGTGTGACAAAAGAATCTAAACAACAGCCTTCGGCCCTAGACCTTCTCTCTGACACAGACTACCCAAATGGGAAGGAACCAGAAAACCAACCCTGGTAATATGACAAAACAAGGCTTGTCAACACTCCCCAAAAATCACACTAGTTCACCAACAATGGATACAAATCAAGATGAGATTCTTGATTTACCTGAAAAAGAACCCAGGAAGTTAGTTATTAAACTAATCAGGGAGATACCAGAGAAAGGTGAAGCCCAATGCAAGGAAGTCCAAAAAATGATACAAAAAGTGCAAGGAGAAATAATCAAGGAAATAGATACCATAAATAAGAAACTATGAAAACTTCAGGAAACAATGGACACACTTATAGAAATGCAAAATGTTCTGGAAAGTCTCAGCAATAGAATTGAACAAGTCAAAGAAAAAAAAAATGAGCTCAAAGACAAGGTCTTCAAATTAACCTGATCCAACAAAGATGGAAAAAAAAAAAAAAAAAAAAAAAGAATAAGAAAATATGACCAAAGTCTCCAAGATGTCTGGGATTATGTTAAATGACCAAACCTAAGAATATTCACTGTTCCTGAAGAAGAAGAGAATTCTAAAAGCTTGGAAAATACATTTGGGAGAATAATGGAGGAAATCTTCCCCAGCCTTGCTAGAGACCTAGACAGCCAAATACAAGAAGCACAAAGAACACCTGGGAAATTCATCACAAAAAAAGATCATCACCTTGACACATTGTCATCAGGTTATCCAGTTAAGACAAAGGAAAGACTCTTAAGAGCTGTGAGACAGAAGCACCAGGTAACCTATAAAGGAAAATTCATCAGATTAACAGCAGATTTCTCAGCAGAAACCCTATGAGCTAGAAGGGATTGGAGCTCTATTTTCAGCCTCCTCAAACAAAACAAATATCAGCCAATAATTTTTGTATCCAGCAAAACTAAGCATCATATAAGATACAGTCTTTTTCAGACAAACAAATGCTGAGAGAACTTGCCACTACCAAACCACCGTTACAAGAACTTCTAAAGAGTGCTCTAAATCTTGAAACAAATCCTGGAAACATATCGGAACAAAACATCTTCAAAGCATAGATCACACAGGACCTATAAAAGAAAAATATAGGTTAAAAAGCAATAACAAAAAAACAAATAAACCAAAGTATACTGGCAACAAATAGCATGATGAATGCAAAGGCACCTCACATCTCAATACTAACATTGAGTGTAAATGGCCTAAATGCTTCACTTAAATGTTACAGAACCACAGAATGAATACGAACTCACTAACCAACTATCTGCTGCCTTCAGGAGACTCACCTAACACATAAGGACTCACAGAAACCAAAAGTAAGGGGGTGGAAAAAGGTGTTTCATGCAAATGGACACAAAAAATGAGCAGAGGTTGCTATTCTTATATCAAAGAAAACAAACTTTAAAGCAACAGTGGTTAAAAGAGACAAAGAGGGTCATTATAAAATGGTAAAAAGCCCTGTCCAACAGGAAAATATCACAATCCTAAATATAAATACACCTACCAATGGAGCTCCCACATTTTTAAAACAATTACTACTAGACCTAAGAAATGAGATAGACAGCAACACAATAATAGTGGGGGACTTCAATACTCCACTGACAGCACTACACAGGTCATCAAGACAGGAAGTCAACAAAGAAACTGTAGATTAAACTGTACCTTGGAACAAACGGACTTAACATTTCATCCACAGAACATTTCATCCAATAACCACAGAATACACATTCTATTCAACAGAGCATGGAACTTTCTCCAAGACAGACAATATGATAGGAGACAAAACAAGCCTCTGTAAATTTAAGAAAATTGAAATTATACAAAGCACTCTCTCAGATCACAGCAGAATAAAACTGGAAATCAACTCTGAAAGGAAACTTCAAACGACGCAAATACGTGAAAATTAAATAACCTGTTCCTGAATGAGCAATGAGTCAAAAGTGAAATAAAGAGGGAAATTTAAAAATTCTTCAAACTGAATGACAATAAAGACACAACCTATCAAAACCTCTGGTTTATGGGAAAGGCAGTGCTAAAAGGAAAGTTCATAATCCTAAATGTCTACATCAACAAGACAGAGCACAAACTGAAATTCTAAGATCATATCTCAAGGAACTAGAGAAGCAAGAACAAAACAAACACAAACCCAGCAGAAGAAAATAAATAACCAAGATCAGAGCAGAACTAAATAAAATTGAAACGAACAAAGAAACAAAAATACAAAAGATAAATGAAACAAAATCTGTTTCTTTGAAAAGATAAATAAAATTGATAGACCACTAGCAAGACTAACGAAGAAGAGAGAAGATGCAAATAGCCTCACTAAGTAAAGAAACAGGAGACAACTGACACCACTGACCTGATGAATTTACAGCAGAATTCTACCAGACATTCAAAGAAAATTGGTACCGATCTTTTGACACTGTTCCACAAGATAGAGAGAGAAGGAACCCTCTTTAATTCATTCTATGAAGCCAGCATCACTCTAATACCAAAAACAGGAAAGGCCATAACCAAAACAGAAAATTACAGACTGATATCCTTGATGAACATAGATGCTAAAATTCTTAACAAAATACTAGCTAACTGAATCCAACAACATATCAAACAGATAATCTACCATGATAAAGTGGTTTTCATACCAGGGATGCAGGGCTGATTCAACATATGCAAGTCAGCATGTGTGATACACCACATAAACAGAATTAAAAACAAAAATCACATGATCATCTCAATAGATGCAGAAAACGCATTCAACAAAATCCAGCATCCCTTTATGATTAAAACTCTCAGCAAAATTGGCATACAAGGGACATATCTCAATGTAACCAAAGCCATCTATGAAAAACCCACAGCCAACATAATACCGAATGGGGAAAAGTTGAAAGCATTCCCTCTGAGAACTGGAACAAGATAGAATGCCCACTCTCACCACTCCTCTACACATAGTACTGAAGTCCTAGACAGAGCAAACAGACAAGAGAAAGAAATAAAGGGCACCCAAATCCATAAAGAGGAAGTCAAACTGTCACTGTTTGCTGACAATATGACTGCTTACCTTGAAAACCCTATAGATTCCTCCAGAAAGTTCCTGGAACTGATAAAAAGAATTCAGCAAAGTTTCTGGAATGCAAGAGTAATGTAAAACAAATAGTAGCTCTTCTATACAGCAAGAGTGACCAAGCTGAGTATGAAATCAAGAACTCAACCCCTTTTTCCAATAGCTGAAAAACAAAACTTAGGAATATACATAATTAATGAGTCCACAAACCTCTACAAGGAAAACCACAAAACACTGCTGAAAGAAATCATAGATGACACAAAGAAATGGAAAGACATCCCATACCCATGGATGAGTAGAATCAATATTGTGAAAATGATCATACCACCAAAAGCTATCTAAAAATTCAATGCAATCCCCAGCAAAAAACCACCATAATTCTAAACAGAATTTTTTAAAAATCTAAAATTTAGATGGAACTGGAAAAGAGCCTGCATAGCCAAAGCAAGACTAAGCAAAAAGAATAAATCTGGAAGCCTCATACTACCTGATTTCAAACTATACTGTAAGGCCATAGTCACCCTAACAGCATGGTACTGATATAAAAATAGGCACATAGACCAATGGAACAGAATAGAGAATCCAGAAATAAACACCAATACTTAAAGCCAACTGATCTTCGACAAAGCAAACAAAAACATAAAAGTGGGAAAAGACACCCTATTAAACAAATGGTGCTAGGATAATTGGCTAGCCACATGCAGGAGATTGAAACTGGATCCTCATCTATTACCATATACAAAACTCAACTCAAGATGGACTAAAGACTTAAATCTAAGGCCTAAAACTATAAAAATTCTAGGGGATAACATTGGAAAAACCCTTCTAGAAATTGGCTGAGGCAAGATTTTCATGACCAAGAACACAAAAGCAAATGCAATAAAAACAAAGAAAAATTGTTGGGACTGAATTAAACTATACAGATTTTGCATGGCAAAAGGAACAGTCAGCAGAGTAAACAGATGACCCACAGAGTGGGGGAAAATCTTCACAACCTATACATTTGACAAAGGACTAATATCCAGAGTCACAATAAACTCAAACAAATAAATAAGAAAAAAGCAAATAACCCCATCAAAAATGCAAAAGTTGCAATAAAATACATCAAAAGTGGGCTAAGGACATGAGTAGAGAATTCTCAAAAGAAGATAGACAAATGTCCAGCAAACATATGAAAAAATGCTCAACATCACTAGTGATCAGGGAGATGCAAATCAAAACCATAACATGCTACCACTTTACTCCTGCAAGAATGGCCATAATAAAAAAAATTTTAAAAAAACAGTAGATGTTGGCGTGGATGCAGTGATCAGGGAACATTTCTACACTGCTGATGGGAATGTAAACTAGTACAGCCACGATGGAAAACAGTGTGGAGATTCCTTAAAGAACTAAAAGTAGAACTACCATTTGATCCGGCAAGCCCACCAAGTATCTACCCAGAGGTAAAGAAGTGATTATATGAAAAATATACTTGCAAACTCATATTTATAGCAGCACAACTCACAATTGCAAAATCATAGAACCAACACAAATGTCCATCAATCAGTGAGTGGATAAAGAAACTGTGGTCTAGATATACAATGGAATACTACTCAGTCATAAAAAGGAATGAATTAACAGCATTTGCAGGGACTTGGAAGAGATTGGAGACTATTATTCTAAATTAAATAACCCAGAAATGGAAAGCCAAACATTGTATGTTGTCACTGATATGTGGGAACTAAGCTATGAGGATGCTAAGGGATAATAATGATACAATGGAAGGTAGGGACTTGGGGGAAAAGTGGGAGGGGGCAAAGGATAAAAGACTACAAATATGCTGCAGTGTAAACTGGTGATGACTGCACCAAAATCTCACAAATCACCCCTAAAGAACTTACTCATGTAACCAAATACCAAAAATCCAATATTACAGTTAGAGACATAAACAGTCCTCTGTCAGTAGTTATAGATCAATTAGTCAAAAAATAAGGATGAACATATATGACCTGAACAACAATAAACTTGATCTAAATTACATCTGTAGATTTCTCTAGTCAACAGCAGAATAAATATTCTCAGGCTTACATTGAATGTTCACCAAGATAGACTGTATTCCAGGCTGTATAATATATCTTAACGATTTTAAAACAATAGAAATTATATTCTCTGCTACAGTGGAATTAATTTAGACATCAATAATAGAAAGATAGATAAAAATTCTCAACAATTTGGAAATTAAACAACACACTTCTAAATAACCCATGAGTCAAAGAAGTCCCCAGATAAGTTTATAAATATTTTAACTAAGTAAAAAATAAAAGTACAACTAATTAAATTTTGCAAAACTCAACTAAAGCAGTCCTGGGAGGGAAAAGTATACCATTGAGCATATATTTGAAAAGCAGAAAGATCTAAAATTAATAACCTAAGATTCTAGTTTAGGAAACTAGATAAAGAAGCACAAAAAGCAACTCCAGACTATATATAATCCATGAATATAGAGACATAAGAAGTATGACTATGTTTATATTTGTTTTTCTTAAATACACAATAATGTGGTTCTTGACATTTTATAACCAACAATGGTTGTCTTAAATATCACAGAAATATTATAAGATCTAGATCTCATGAACTATAAACATTGCTTTAGATTACTATGAAGTTCAGGGTATCAGACAGAATTTGAGTGAGTATAAAAACTTAATAAACAAGTTTGCCTTTGGTAGTGATACACCAAGATCTTAATATTTCCATAATTTTCCATATATTAACTTTAAAATGAAAGAATAAGAGTGGGTAATGTAAATAAATATAGATAAAAGCTTAAAATAAAAATGTAAATAATAAAAAGGAGTATAAATTTATAACTGACAACAAACTAATTTTAAGTATAGAATTTAAATGTGTCACATGTGGACTCTTTAATATCTTCTTATAAATTCAGAAGTCTAGGGGAATATAGTACATTTCTGTTCATCTGAACTAACAATTTAAAACAATATCTAGAGGAGGAGTTTACTAATTTGTTCTTATATATTTTAAAGAGGCATTTTTCATAAAATAAACCTTGACAAAATTAAGCTGTTTTCTAGGATCCAAGTTGCAATAAAAATACAGACAAAGTGTGTGCGTGTGTGTATGTGCATATATTTATATATACAGTATATATGTGTATATATACGTGTGTGTATATATATATATGTAGGTATAGATTTATGTCAGGGGCTGCACTTTGGCATAATGGGCTACTGAGTAAAAACGTGTGTGTGTGTGTGTATATATATATATATATATATATAGTTAAAATGTTACTAAGGACCAATTTGACACATTAAAGTAGACATCATATAAAATGAACCTCCATGTACCCATCATACAGTTTCAACAATTATCAATTCATGAGACTTGTAAACTCACCCATTTTCCAAATCCATATCATTATGAAGCAAATCTCAGATACCATGTTATTTCATCCATAAATATTTCACTAAATCTCTCAATGATAGAGTTTTAAAAACATTATTACTTTTACAAGAAAAAGTTGATTTCTTATTATCTTTAAATACCTTATCAGTGGTCAAATCTCCAATTGTTTCTCATAAATGTCATGTTTCTATTTTAGTTTATTTGAATCAGAAGTCAAATAAAGTCCACATTTTATGATCGGTTGACATGTCTCATATTTCCTCAATATCTTTATTTTCCTTGTCACTACATATTTGTTGAGGGAAATAGGTATTTAGTCCTATGGAATATTTCTCCATCTGGATTTTGCTCACTGCATTCCTGTGGTATACTTACACATACACCTCTACCCTCTACATTTCCTATAAAATAAACATTAAGTTCAGATTAAATTCCAGTAAGATTTTGGGGAGGCAGGTGCTTCACAGGTGATGATTAATGATCACTACTTAGATCTAATGAACTAATTAGGCATTGCAGACTATTTATATTTGAATTCTACCATTCCTTCTTCAATTACCTGGAACTTTTGCATATAAAAAAAATCTCACTCTCATTGATTATTCTTGCTTATTTTTCACTTTATCAGGTTTCAGAATAATGAACTGATTTACTAGTATTCTTCAACACTGAATAATTAGCATATTTTAATTTATTTTTATTTTATTTTGTTATTTATTTATTTTGTTTGTTTGTGACAGGATCTCACTCTGTCACCCAGGCTGGAATGCAATGGCACAATTATGGCTTACTGCAGCCTTGGCCTCGTGGGCTCAAGCAATCCACCTCTGCCGCCTACCACTTCAGCCCCCAGCAACGGGGAATATAGGCATGTGCCACCACACCCAGCTAATTTTTGTATATATATATATATATTTTGGAGAGCCAGGATTCTGCCATGTTGCCCAGGCTAGTCTCAAATTCCTGGACTCAACTGATGTGCCCACCTCCTCTTCCCAAACTGTGGGGATTACAAGAGTGAGCCACTGCACCAGCCCAGCGTCTTTTAAAGTATCATTGTGACTTAAAAATTTTTGATAAACATTAAAATTTTTAAATATGCTATTTTTGTTATGTTGGTCAAATTGTACCACATCTGAGCAATGGGAGCCTATTCACATAGGTTCCTAATTTTTTTTTTTTTTTTTTTTTTTTTTGGCAATCATGTATTTTTATAGTTTTCTAGATTTCTTATATGACAATATGTTTCAGGATCATCTTTTACATTTTCTGTTCCAGATCTGAACTCAGCTTTTTCTCTGAGCTCTGACTCCTTTTTTCCCTCTTTTTGAAATACCATTTAGAGATCACAATCTGTGTACAAGTGGTGCTTTCTGCTACAGAGTTAGTCAATTTTTAGAATATATACAAAGCTCATAAAAGTGTTTAATCTGTTAACACAAACTGTTAAGAGTTATAATATAAACATTGAAGCTATATTGAATAAGTGTACCAAGCACATAACTTAAATGTCCTAAGTCTTCGAATGTATATGATTTGGTAAAAATTTACAGAAAATCTTTGACAACAGGAAACAAATATTTTGGAATTCACTGACTCAAAATCAATTTTATTTTTATCCTAGAAGAGATGATTTATTTTCATATATGTGTTTTACAGATTGAGGGACTTATGCACAAATGGAATAACTGATTTTTCTGAATGACAGTGACACAGTTCACACTTACATAAATAAAATTCCATATCTCCTTTATCCTACACAAATACTCCTTTCAGTTCACTCTACTATGCAACCTCATATTATTATTTTCCTTTACTTTAAAATCCTGAGTCTCATGAATTCCTACACAGTATAAAAATATAAAGACACAACTAGGCAACATTATTTTTCCAAGGGTTGTATATTAATAATGAAGGGAAATGTTATAATTCATTATTATCAGAGAGTTGTTTCAAGTCTTTGAAATAGGTTCCCTTTAGCCAATTGTTTTCAAAACGTTTAGCCTTGAAATTTGTTCAAATAAAACTTTAAAGCATCCCTTAATATGACTTCTTTGAACTTTGAAAATCACTTTCCTAAATATCAACCTTTGGAAATCACTTGGACAGAATGTTTTTCTCCAATCATGTTAAAACTCCTCTAAAACTTCTCACAGCGTAATATTTCTGGAATGGAAACACTGAACAGTTTTTTTCTTTGTTTCTGAAACTTTTATTAATTTCAGTGAGCTTCCTATCAGGACAGAAGGAATACGTTTTTTCCCTTAGTTTTAACTTTTTCAGTGGCAGAAAATTGCTTCTAGGCATATCATTAAATACTGGTGTGCCTATTCATTTTCTTCTGTCACCAGAAGACACCACTTGATACCCTGTCAGTGCTTCAGCCTCCTTTCCATTCAACATATGATTAGGTAGGAGATGGGTCAGACAGATGCAGCTACATGAAATTATACAATACATGCATCAGCACTGATTTTTGAGAGAATAGATTTTTTTTTTTTGCAGCCCAATAAATCAAACCTGTGCAGCAATCTCTATTCTATAATTATCATAATATTCTGATGCCCTTGTGTATCAGAAAATAAAGGGCAGATACTTCCTGTCAATAATAGACCTTTTCCAAGTTTACACCTTAAATCTTTACAACTGTTTCCATATAAAGCTAAGTTGTTTAACCTCTGGAGAAGACTATCATTATGGATAATGCCACGTACTGAAAGGAGCACATTTAATCAGACATAGAGAGAAACCTATTACATTTTGAAATTTAGGCCATTTTCTATTTTGTACTTTTTTATTTTAAAAGTGCTTTTAAATTTATAGTGCATACATTGTCTCTAATTTCTAACNTATAAAGCTAAGTTGTTTAACCTCTGGAGAAGACTATCATTATGGATAATGCCACGTACTGAAAGGAGCACATTTAATCAGACATAGAGAGAAACCTATTACATTTTGAAATTTAGGCCATTTTCTATTTTTGTACTTTTTTATTTTTAAAAGTGCTTTTTAAATTTATAGTGCATACATTGTCTCTAATTTCTAACATGTGAAGGATATAATTATAGGCTGTCATAAGAAAAGTTTGAAATGCATTAAATTAGAGGCCACCACTACATATTCCTTTAAAAATGTTTTTATGCACAGCAATTGAAATTGTGAATGTTTGATTTATTCAATACTTTAAAAAAACAATTTAAAAAGTATATTTGTCTATGATACCTGAATCATTAGAATTAATGTAAATCTTTTGTATATTAATACTCATTTTATATTTTGCTACTTTCTTTGCAGAGGTGAATTACTAGCATTCACCGTTAGGACAGAGGAAGCCAAAATGTTTTAAATGAAAAACTTTGTTTCTTATATCTCTTAATTAATACAATTTTAAGAATAGTTTTTCACTGAAAGATTATGCTTTTAAACTCTTTTCAAAATCTCTACACATTTATGTGACATGGAAAATTTAAATGTTTCCATTCTTTTGAAGTCGAGTCTGCAAGATACTGAAATAATTGATTAACTCAAGGAAACTAGGGACTTCAAGTAAATATGTAAATGAATATACTGGAAATCATATCTGAAAAATATATAATTTGATAAGCCAATTCACAAAAATGATCAGTTTGCCCAATATGAAACAAACGGTGAGATGGATATGTACTGACACATGAAAGTATAAAATATAATGATTTTGATAGTCATTTTCCAAAGTCTAACCTTATAATCGATAAAGTGAAAACTAATCTAGAGAAAAATGCCTTCTCTCAACTATTGTTATATCAGCAATTTTGACAAAGCACTTTCAGCGACGGTATTTGTAGGCCTTTGCTTTAGAGACATATTGTTCTACTTGTTTTATTCAGAGTCCATCAATCTAATAATTGAAGACCAGTTTTTACTATATCAAATATTTCGTTATGATGTTCGTGGCAGCACTGATAGTCCTTTTCTTCATAATGCCTGCATTCTGGTACTTATGTCCTTGTATAATTCCCTCCCTTTGAGTGTGGGTGAGGACTGTGACTTGCCTCTAACCAACAGAATATGACACAAGTGTAAAAATGTCACTTTCGTGACTACATTATATTATACAATATGAGATTTCATCCTGTTTGCAGGCTCACTCTGATCTCTCTCTCACCTTACTGGCTTGATAAAATACATGATGATGTTGGGAGGTCTTTAAGGCAAGAAGTTGAGGATGGCCTGTGACACCAGCTAGCAAGAAGCCAGGGACTCTTACCACTGCAAGGGAATAACTTCTACAATGACCTTAATGAACTTGAAAGCAAATTTATTCCTTGATATGGTTTGGCATGTCTCCACCCAAATCTCATCTTGAATTGCATCGCTCATAATTTCCAACTTTGTGGAGGGACATGGTGGGAGATAATTGAATCATGAGGGCAGTTTCCCCCATACTGTGTTTCTCCGTGGTAATGAAGAAGTCTCACGAGATCTGATGGCTTTATAAGGGGTTTCCTCTTTTGCTTGTCTTTCATTCTCTGTTGCCTGCCGCCACATAAGAAGTGCCTTTTGCCTTCCACCATGATTGTGAGGCCTACCCAACCATGTGGAAGTGTGAGTCCATTAAACCTCTTTTCTTTATAAATTACCCAGTCTCTTGTATGTCTTTATCAACAGTGTGAAAACGGACTAATACAGTCCCCATGAAGCCTCCAGATGAGAACCCTGTCCTGACCAACATTTTGATTGCAGCCTTGCAGAGGACCCAGATAAACCATAACTAGAATCTTCACCCATAGACCCTGTGAGATAATAGTGTGGTGTTTTATACTGCTATATTTGTATGCAACTCTGAAAATTAATGCATGCTTAACTTTCATTTAAAACTATGAAATATATTTGATAAAAAATAATATCTTCATGTTTTGACAGAATAAATATCTGCAAAATAACATGTTTAAGTATTTTTTATTTTAATAAATACAGTTTTCATTTCTGGAATTTATGTTTTATTCTGTTTTGAATATGTTTGACCACTTTTATCATCTATTATCTTTGCTCATATTTTTAATCCCTCCATTTATTTATTTAAGAGGGACTTGTTTTAAACTCTGTGTCTGTTAAATTCAATATTTCACATTATTACATTTCTGAGTCTGCTTAGTATTGCTTTTGCTGGATCTTGTTTGTGATATTTTGTATTTTATCAGTTTTCTGATTTCCTCCTATTAATGCTCATGGCTTCTGGAGTTTTTAAGCATATAAATTATTTGGGGTCTGTATGGAAGTGAGTTTCTATTTAGCATTCAAAGTGACTGAAAACAAATTCATTGTATGTTTTTCAAAGTCTATCTATTCTCCTTATCTTTAATAATAATAATAAAAACAATAACAGCAAATGACACTATGTGCAACATATGATGTGCTGGATATTGCTTTTGGTGCTTTATGAGCATTAATCTGTTTAATACTTAAAAAAACTCCAATAATAGAAAGATTATAATTATTTCCTCTTTTGCAATTGAATTTGAGATACAGAATTTAAATTATTTCCCTAAGGCTATACAGTCATTTAGTATTTGATCTAGCATCCACTATGAGATCCAGGGTGTTTTCTTGATAAATATTTCCATAAACAGCTAGTCAGCTAGTTAATGTAGTATGTCACCTCTCCCTGCTTTCCAGACACGTATATACATACATGAATTCTATAAGCTATAACACATCATAATGATCAACAGAAACAAATTACACTTGTTATAAATCCTAAGTCCTTAGTTCTTACTGTTAGACTAATTAACGTACTAGAGGTAATTAAATCAGCATAAATATCATAGCTGAATTTCATGAAAAAGATCAGAAAATGTTATGCCCATTAATAATTTCTGTAACTATTCAAGCAAATATAATGCAATAAGGATAATTAAATCTTGTGCTTCAGGGAGCAAGTGGGTTTGCTTAAGGAACAGAAAGGAAAATATGCCTTTATTCTCTGCCCGAGGGATAGTAGTGGAAAACTGACTAGGTATATTAATGGGGTACTAGAAAGGGTAACATCTGCTGTTCTCTAAAATATCAGAGCTTTGGCTGAGGTAGAATTAACTGATTCATATCTGATATTGAATTATAATAACTTCTATTTACAACATAGTGGAAACAGGCTCTTTTAAAATTTTATTTTAGCTTTAATTTACTAACTACAGTTTTTAAAAATGCACGCTACCTGATAAATGCACTAAAGATTACATTTTTGAAGTTCTTGGCCAGAAAGACTTTCAATTATATTGAATTTCTATTTGCAAACTTGATTTTAATGCTGTTGCTTACTCAGAGTAAAAGTCTGCTTTTTCCTTCCATGGTTTCTCCACTGGTCTGAATCTGAATTATCAGCAAACTATTGGAGGTAGCAGGAATAAATATGTAGGTATTAGTATGATGAACCTGAAATACCAAACAACTTATACAGTAAAAATCTTTAATTGTAATTCATAGAAAGCAGTGCTATTTTAATCTTTTAAGAAAACAGATGCTGCATTATTGGCAGCAATTACAAGAGAGGACTATGTGGTAGACTCAAATTTAATGCCTGGAAAAAGATGATAATTTCCAATTTTAAATATATGCCTGCCTGAAAGTTTACTAATCTATTTACCTTAGTGATCTCACATACTGATAGTAGGAAGTTTTAGTTAGCTGAAGAATTCTAATACCACTTCTCAATTTCATGTTGTAAGTGTATTTTTTTAAATATCTTCCCCAAATTTAATTTTATTTCTAACTGCCCTCACTTTTTTTTCCTTCCTGGGTCTCTAGGCTATGCTAATTTGCATATTCGAATTAATGCACCAAATAATGTTTGAAAGTCTAATCTTATTAAATGCCTCTAAATCCAACACTTCTGCTAACTAGAGAGGCCTTATTAATTAATTCATATGTTATTAAAACCTCGTGCTGGCTGCCTACTAGGTTGTCTCTGGGGGTCGAACGGACCAACTAGTTCCCTTAAAAAACAGAGTGCTGAGACAGAGCAATTTATGTGAAGTCAGATCTCCAGAGAAGCTCATTTAACCACTAGCACAAGACTCCATGCATTCTAGAATTTACTAGTTGAATAATTACTTACAATTTGACAGTTTTTGAGCTAAGGGTTTTTCATCTTATTTTCCCACCCTTGAGTAAAGCTTTGTCACAAAGCAAGTTTAAAGAAGAGTGTGAAATAATTTATATGTACCATGTGCTACAATTGTATTGATGGTGACAGAAATTCTTTGAGTAGTGATGGGCCTAAGAAACAAGGAAGGAGAATAACTGATAATTAACAATAATTATGTTTCAAAATATGAATAGCAGCAGTTCCTTTCCATAAATAAAAACACAAATAAGAAACCAGAGGCCTTATCTGAAAGAAAATAAAACATGCCAAAAATACAGAAGTACTTACTATAAACTGCATAGAATATATACATATATACGTATTTTTTTTTTTTTCTTTTTTTGATGGAGTCTTGCTCTTGTCACCCAGGCTGGAGTGCAATGGTGCAATCTCAGCTCACTGCAACCTCCACCTCCCAAGTTCAAGAGATTCTCATGCCACAGCCTTCTGAGTAGCTGGGATTACAGGTGCCCGGCACCATGCCCAGATAATTTTTGTATTTTTAGTAGAGACGGGGTTTCACAATGTTGAGCAGGCTGGTCTTGAACTCCTGACCTCGGGTGATCCACCTGCCTCGGCTTCCCGAAGTGCTGGGATTACAGGCATGAGCCACTGCGCCAAGCCTAGGATATATTCAAAAAGTGTATGTGTTGGTGATTTGTCCTGTCTGTTTTATATATAGCGGGGTCCCCAAACCCTGGACCAAGGGCCAGTACCAGTCCATGGCCTGTTAGGAACTGTCTTGTACAACAGGAAGTAAGCAGTGCCCAAGCATTACCACCTGAGCCCTGCCTCCTCTCAGATCAGCGGTGGCATTCAATTCTCACAGGAGGGCTAACCCTATTGTGAACTAATACGTGAATAATCTAGGTTGCACCCCTTATGAGAATCTAGTGCCTGGTGATCCGAGGTAGAAGCATTTCATCCAGAAACCATCCCCTCTGCCATCTGTGAAAAAGTTGTCTTCCACAAAACCGGTCCCTGCTGCCAAAATGATTGGAGATTGCTAATATGTGGGACATAATTCATAATGAACTGAAGTAACACACCACTACTATTTACATGACACGAGTCAGAATATTCTTTACTTCTCGGGATCAAGTAGGAGTTCAGGATGGGAGATAACTTCCATAGTTACCACAGGCTGAGAAATAGCAATTGGGCCAAGGGCTACATTTGTCCTAATGGTTACTATTTCTTGCTCCCAATAAAAGGATTATAGATGAGATCTTCTGAGTAAAACAGATGAAACATAAGACTACTCTCCAACAGGCTAGCCTTTGTGCATTCCTCTAGTTATTGCCAAATAAACATTTTTCTGGACGATTATTAGCCTTTACCATTTGATGCAAGTCTCCTTACACATAAAGCTGCAAGAGGGAATTTGGAACAAGTCTAATTGCCCACCAATTATTAATAGACAGGAATTCAAGGACTCTTTTGTCACCGTCTGGATAGGAATAGCTGATAACAAGGCTTCCAAAACCACAGCACTTCCAAACCTGTAAACAGGGGTCTTAGGAAGAGACAGTCCATTACAAGGTTCTTGTGTTTGTTATATTTGCTCAGTAATATTAGCCTATATAAATCTATTTTTGCTTCTTTTAGTAAGAGATGTAACACAAATTTATTTACCCACAAAAGTTAATAACACCAGTTCCATATTATATATATTCAGGGTTTCTGACATGGACTTGCTCTTCTCCTCAACCTTGAATGTCTGTGTGGCTGTGTGTGGCTGTGCGTGTGTATGTGTGTGCGTGTGTGTGTGTGTGTGTGTAGTAAAAGTAAGGAGCAGGCACTCTTTAAAATTTGTGATATGCCTCTGAAAGAAATGCTCCAAAGTTGGCTAAATTGGACTGTCATTTTAATAATTACAATAGAGTGATGAATAGGACATTATAAGTGCTGTTACAGCATTTGTTATACAAAAGAGTGGTTGAATGGTTATTTCTAAAAATTAAAAATAGAAAACCAAAATGATTATTGCAAAACTAACTACTACTGTACCTGCTTTACAAAGGAAATTCTTAAAGAATGGGTATTTCCAAGAAATATTTCAAAGAGAAATTTGGGCCTGAAATCATTTTATCAAATATGCCTTCTCTTAACCATTAATAATACGCTTTTCTTGTAGTTAGTAATACAAAAGTTTAATATCCAGAATTTACAGTTGGAATTAGTAGATATTGCTAGCATAGCTATACAAGTAGATCATTATTGTCATTAAAAATAGGATATTCTAACAGCTTGAATTTATGTGTTAATAATAGAATTATACCTAAGAAAATAATTATAGTTGGAAATTTTTATCAGCTTTTAAAACCATGTGTATCTCATGACTATCACATCAACGAAAATGAAGTTCTTTTAATATGCCAAAAGTAGGCATAAAATGAATTAAAACCAGCAATTCATTTAAGAATAATATGGATCACAATATACTGAATCACTGGTGTATTGGGGCTTTGCATATAGTACACTATATACTTATTATAACATATAACCAATCATTACATGTTATTACTACCATTTTAAATATAAAGTACAACCAAGAATTAGTAAGTGATTAAAATCCTGATTTAGTTTTGCAGTACACTCTTAAGCACTATGCTATGATTTAATTCTTAGCTCTATATTTAGAAGTTAAAAATCATGTCTTCCTACAAGTATCTAATTTTTTTGTCCTTTCCTCGTCATAAGACCTGCAAAAGTTTCAACCACATAATGATATCAGGCTCACAGTCCAGGATCTTATGATCTAGTTGAACTCTAGATGCAGTGTCTCTGGGTCTACAGACCTATGAACTCAAAAGTCAAATAATCTGTCATATAACGTGAAAAAGAGACAACATAACAATAATAACTTATTTAATTTAAAAAGGGGAGAATAGGAGGTATTTAGCAGTCTCTAGTTCATAGTAATTCTAAAATCCCACTTGGCATTTTATCTGGGGGTAAGAAATATTCCTTGACTTAAAATTTAGGAGTATGTCCATAGATCATTGTTCTCATCCTCTGCCTTCTGGGAGTTCATTTCTTTTTCATCATATGCCTTGGACAATGATAAAGAGGGAATTGGTACATACATCTTTTTCTGGCAACCAGCTAACTACTTGTAGAAATCTGGAGACTAACAAGTCTTTAGTAGAACTCTCAATCTCTACTAGTCTAGATGGCAGTGCTTTTTGATAACAGAACTTTATTTTACAAGGTTATGAGTTTTCTATGTATTTTGAGATCTACTCTATTTGCCAAAATCAATGTCCATAATTCTTCCCAAATGCCTCTCTCTCTAGATTCAACTATATGTATTTTAGATATATCATATCTTGATAAAAATACTACTTTAATCATTCTAGCACCACTTATCCCCTGTTGAAGAGCAAGCTAGTTAGTTTTTAGAGACATGATCTACAAGGCATGCTAATTATTTTAGAAATTTTAATGAAAGGTTTGATGACAGCACCCTTCATTGAATATTTTTCCTGAGATGACTTTTAATGGCAATCCTCTGAATTAGACCTTTTCCTTGAGGCTCTATTTTAATGGTTACATCTTTAATTTGGTGAAAAATAGTTTCATTTAGCAACTCTGCAATTCTGAACTGTCTCTGCTACTCCTAAATACTGTTTGCAAATTGGCCATTTCTTTTCTGATTCCATCTTTTCCTTGTAGTACCTCTACATGTTTATTACACATATCATCTTTTTTCCAGTTGCAGGCAATAGTTGTATTAAATGTTTCATTACTACGTATTGTAAGTCACAATTTTTCTAGCGTCCTATAATAGTTTTATCTTTGTTCTTCTGGCCAATTATTGCAGTTTTCTTTCCACTTGTAACCTTGGTCAAAATCATATTTTAAGTTTTTCTTGAAGTAACACCTAATTTCCTCAAAGCAACTTCTACAGTTGTTAGCTATGGCCATAGTAAAGTTGTATGCCATAACACCTCAAAACTCAATGAGTTGAAATAATCATTTATTCTTATTCATGTGTCTGCAAGTCAGCTAGGGTAGGTCTTCTGATACCAGCAAGGTTTAACTAGGTTTAACTCCCAGCTACATATATGGTTTAGTCTATTCTGCATGCCTCGATTCTTCTGAGACTAGTGGGCTTCCTGGGTTCAGTGGTTCTCATGGTGGACAGAGCACAAAATGTCAAGTTCAAACGTATGAGCACATTTCCCTATTCTGCTTCAGTCATATTTTGCTAACACTTCATTATCAAACCAAATTACATGGCCAAGCTCAAAATCAAGAGGTGGAGAAGTACATCTAGTGTCAAGAATTGGAAAGCCACATGGCAAAGATGCAGATACAAGGAGAGACAAAGAATTGGGTCCTAAAATTTGATCTACCCTAGTGGGTCTGCACTGTCTTTTTTTTTTGACCGTAATATTCATAGTAAAGTCAGGTTTGCATTTCTTTTTTTGTCAGATAGTCTACAGTGTTTATCTGTAATTACAATTATGGTAACATCTTGATTAACATATATTGGTTCTTCATAAGTTTGTTTAGGAAAACGTGTATAGAAAAATCTTACTATAGGCTTTTAAGCCCTTCCACTCCCTTCTAAAAAGTACTGTGAAAATTCTAGAATATTCAGGTCATGACGTCAAGCAAGCTACCTCGATGGCAATATGGCCTTCCTTGCATTACGTGAAAACAATCACCAAAAGCAGATGCCTCTCTACCATCAATCAAGCATGTGCCATTTCAAGCACAACTTCATCACATTGGTAAAGGCTTGATTTTACTTTTAATTGGGGATTATGTAGATTATTTGATCAGTCATGTGTGCCTTTGGTCATAGGAGTTTTTAGACTACGTCTGTGAGGTGATCATAACTCTCAAGCAGCAAATACTTGTGTAAAGAATAAAATCTATGCTACTAACTAGACTTTCACAACCAACTCTTCTGAGTATGAAAAGAGAATAACATTTCTTAACTAATAGCATAATCTTGAATGTGTGTGTATATTTTCAGATGTTTTTCAGTTCTTCTGCTGGTTGGTAGATGAACATAAGAACTTTTTTGACAGAAAATTCTTGAATTTTGTGTAAAGTTCATTGCAAAAGGTAGTTCTGGCCAGCATATTGGTTATATAAAATTCCTTTATAGATTAGTGTTAAAGGCAAAAAGTGCAATGGATATGCTAATGGCATTCTTATGTATCACAATATTCTTGATCAGAAAGAAATATGTTGAGTTTCTTAATGTTAAGGTCTAGAATTAGAGTATAATAGATTTTCTTCCCTTAATCTGGCAGAGAGCTGTCAAAGTTGTAAATCACCATTTATCTAACAATCATCTATTTAGCTTCTTGGTTGTCAGGAAGAAACCAAATACAGAGACCTCCCACTTTTCTCCCTACTACATCTGCTCTTGCAGTTGTAACTCATTGTGTGGGTGCAACTGTAGGAGTCATTGCTGAACAGCAGCAACCTCAGCCTCCACACAGGCTGGACGCACATGGTCATTTACCAGTGGAGAAGGGAAAGTAGCAGTGAATGGCAATAGAGTAACACAGAGCGCCAGAATTCTGTGTTAGATCTTTGGACATATATCTGTGTAGGTTGCTAACATAAGTGGAAGCTGTGAGTGGTAGAACTGGACAGGGTGTGAAGCAGGTAGTTATAATTAAGGATGTGTTTCACAGATGGCCAAGAGTGATACTAACTTAATTATCTTCCTTTCCAAATCTAAGAATTCATTTTACATTCGAAGTAGACATTTTGAAGAAGCATCAGATTTGCTTAAGGAGCATGCTGTATATCGGATTTGTGACCTGTTATACCTATTTCAGAAACACAGTGTTCACAAATTAGTTGGAGGAAAGGCATCCTCTAGTCATCGAGGAATTGAATTTTTGGGCTTATAGGCACATTTCAAATAAGAAGGGTCTTGCAATTATTCTCTTAATTTCCATATCTTTTGGGTGGAAAATCCCAGTAAAACTTCAGACAGTAAGGTTTACAGGCAACAGTGCATTGATTCCTAGGAAGTCAGTAAGAGAATGAATTGAAGAACTTTGGAAGAGGGAAATCGTTTCTATGTATCTCTCACAGTACTATTCTACCTCTTGGCCTTAGGTAGCAAGAAAAGACCTGAGACAACATGATCTGTATTTTACTAGTGCATTAGTTCCTAAGAGAGGCATCTTGAATTAAGCCCCTCTTCTATTCCACACTGCTTGTATGATCATGAAGAAATCTCTTTAACTCACTAAATATTGATTCTTCTCATGTTAAAATGGTTATCATAATTAGGACCTATTACATAGAGTTCTTGAGGAAATTAAATGTTTCTATATTTAGACATTATTCCAGTACCTGGTAAAAACTAAATACAGAAAAAATAGTACCATTCCTCCCCTTCTCCTTGTCTTTCCTCTTCTTCATTGTTTCCGTTTTTTTCCTTTATCCACTCCATTTCTCTCCTTTTTCTGTCTTTCTGCTACCCTTCTTCCATCCTCAGAAATTTGTTTGCTTTCATATACATTAGATAAAATAATTATGTGATGATATAGAATTTTCAAAATTGCTTAATCATAGAGAAAAATACTATTTGCTACATGCTTTGTCATAAAAATATATAAATATTCCTGTGCATTTTAGTAAAAAGCTCTTGAGGAAAAAAGTAATTATGTGATTAGCAAACTTAAACACTAGAGGAAAAGTAATAAAGACAATACTCATCTGAAAGATGGACACACAAACCTAGGGATTTACATATAAGCCTGAACAAGTCTTAATATCTATAAAACGGTCTGGGTTTTATGTGGGCCTATAAATAGCATTGGAACTTCAGCAAACAGTTGAAGTTGTAGAGTATCTTAGTGTAAATGGATTAGCATTGCTTGGAATTTCAGTTATATATCCTTCTATTTAGAACACAGCTTGCAAAGAAATCACAACTTTAAATAACCCTTGGCCTTGATCTATTGCCCACTCTTATTCTAATGGCTCTATTACTTAAGCAATTAGAGACATGGTTTTGAAAAAATGCTGGACCATGTTCCCAATCCCACAAGTGTAAATTACAGCTAGTCTACTTTGTCTTTTCCCTAATTTTGGTGTATGAATGAAATAAGCATATATTTTATTGACATTCAGTTTCATTAAGTGCAGATTTGGTGGTACTATGAGAAAAAGAGACTATTGTGTCGTGCTTTCTACTTCATGTAGAAATGAGACTGTAGATATGATACTGTAAAGGTTCTCTATGAGGAAAAGAGTTAATTTTATAGAACTTTAAATAACTCAGGGTTTTATTTTCCCAAACTACAAAATGTCAGAAGGTAGGCATATGCTGACATTTATATCAACTGATCATGGCTATCAGAGTCCAAGACTAAGATCTTAGGTTTACCTTCAAAATGTGAATAAAGTAAAGAGAGAGGCTCCGGTCTTCATCTTCCTATTTATGTATTTATTTATTTTGTTTTACTTTATTATACTTTAAGTTCCAGGGTACATGTGCACAATGTGCAGGTTTGTTATGTACGCATACATGTGCCATGTTGGTGTTCTGCACCCATTAACTTGTCATTTACATTAGGTATGTCTCCTAATGTTATCCCTCTCCCCTCCCCACACCTCACAACAGGCCCTGGTGTGAGATGTTCCCCTTCCTGTGTCCAAGTATTTTCATCGTTCAGTTCCCACCTATGAGTGAGAACATGTGGTGTTTGTTTTGGTCCTTGCGATAGTTTGCTGAGAATGATGGTTTCCANGTTTGTTATGTACGCATACATGTGCCATGTTGGTGTTCTGCACCCATTAACTTGTCATTTACATTAGGTATGTCTCCTAATGTTATCCCTCTCCCCTCCCCACACCTCACAACAGGCCCTGGTGTGAGATGTTCCCCTTCCTGTGTCCAAGTATTTTCATCGTTCAGTTCCCACCTATGAGTGAGAACATGTGGTGTTTGTTTTTGGTCCTTGCGATAGTTTGCTGAGAATGATGGTTTCCAGCTTCATCCATGTCCCTAAAAAGGACATGAACTCATCCGTTTTATGGCTGCATAGTATTCCATGGTGTATATGTGCCACATTTTCTTAATCCAGTCTGTCGTTGATGGACATTTGGGTTGGTTCCAAGTCTTTGCTATTGTGAATAGTGCCACAATAAACATACGAGTGCATGTGTCTTGAAAGCAGCATGATTTATAATCCTTTGGGTATATACCCAGTAATGGGATGGCTGGGTCAAATGGTATTTCTAGTTCTAGATCCTTGAGGAATCACCACTCTGCCTTCCACAATTGTTGAACTAGTTTACAATACCACCAACAGTGTAAAAGTTGTCCTATTCTTCCACATTCTCTCCAGCACCTGCTGTTCCCTGACTTTTTAATGATCGCCATTCTAACTGGTGAGATGGTATCTCATTGTGGTTTTGATTTGCATTTCTCT